>NC_134344.1:0-295133 GCF_964195595.1 Calonectris borealis | reverse complement strand
CTCTGGACGCGGCTCCGAGAGGTCCACGTCCTTCTTGTCCCGAGGTCCCCGGGACGCGGTGCTGCAGGTGGGGTCTCACCAGGGGGGAGCGGCCCCTCCCCCCTCCCCAAGCCCACCGCGTGGGGTTGTCCTGACCCAAGCCCTTGGCCATGGTGGATCTCCTCCCCGTTGGCCTCGACCCAGCGATCCAGCCTGTAGAACCTTCCCACCCTCAACAGATCAACGCTGCCACCCATGGGTGTCATCTGCAGGCTGGGGGTGCGCTCGACCCCCCTCACCCGGCTCGCGGAATCACGGAATGGTTTGGGTTGGACGGGATCTTGAAGATCATCTGGTTCCCACCCCCCTGCCGCGGGCAGGGACATCTTCAACCAGCTCAGGGTGCTCAGAGCCCCCGTCCAGCCTGACCTTGGATGTCCCCAGGGCTGGGGCATCTCCCACCTCTTCGGGCACCCTCTAGGGTCTCACCACCCTCAGCGTAAAGAATTTCTTCTGTCCATCTGGCCTAAATCTCCCCTTTTTTAGTTCAAACCCTTCCCCCTCGTCCCCGTCGCAACCGGCCCTGCCCCAAAGTCGGTCCCCACCGTTCTTCTCGGCCTCGAGAAGGTCTCCCCGCTTCTTCTCCTCTCCAGGCTGAGGAACCCCAACTCTCTCAGCCTTTCTTCACAGGACTTCCACCCCCCTGATCATCTCCGGGGCCTCCTCTGGCCCCGCTCCAACAGGTCCATGTCTGTCCCTGCTGAGGACCCCTGGCCGAGGGGGGTCTCACCTCCCTCCTCCTGCTGGCCACGCTTCTTCTGAGGCAGCCCAGGAGATGGTCGGCCTTCTTGTCCCAAGGACGAGCACGTTGCGGGCCCATGTCCAGCTTTTCATCCCCCAAGTCCTTCTCCACTCTCCACCCCTCCATCCCCAGCCTGGGTCCTCTTTGGGGTTGCCCCAACCCAGGTGCAGGACCTTGTGCTTGGCCTGGTTGAACCTCGTGAGGTTCACCTGGGCCCACCTCTCCAGCCTGTCCAGGACCCTCTGGATGGTTCCCTTCCCTCTAGAGCATCAACCAGCCCACTCGGCTTGGGGTCATCTCCAAACTTGCTGAGGGTGCCCTCGATCCCACCATCTGTGTGGTTGATGAAGGTAGGGAACAGTACTGGTCCCAGTATGGACCCCTGAGGGACACCACTCATCACTGGTCTCCATCTGGACATGGAGCCGTTGACCACGACTCCTTGGCTGCCACCACCCACCCAATTCCTGATCCATGCATCCACCAACTCCATCCAACTGAGAGGAGAACGTTGTGGAGCACCACATCAAAGGCTCAATGGTGGCACATGTCACCGATGAAGATATGGAACAGTACTGGTCCCAGTACGGACCCCCAAGGGACACCACTCATCACTGGTCTCCGTCCGGATGTGGAGCCATTGATCACGACTCTCTGGATGCCACCACCCACCCAATTCCTGGTCCACCAAATGGTCCTTCCATCAACCCCATCCAACTGAGAGAGGAGAACATTGTGGAGGACCAAAGGGACAATGGTGGCACGTATCGCTGATGAAGATACAGAACATTACTGGTCCCAGTACGGACCCCTAAAGACCACCACTCATCACTGGTCTCAATCCCAACATGGAGCCGTTGACCACGACTCCTTGGCTGCCACCACCCACCCAATTCCTCATCCACCAAATGGTCCTTCCATCAACCCCATCCAACTGAGAGAGGAGAACATTGTGCAGGACCACGTCAAAGGGACAATGGTGGCACGTGTCGCTGATGAAGATACAGAACATTACTGGTCCCAGTCCGGACCCCTAAAGACCACCGCTCATCCCTGGTCTCCATCCTAACATGGAGCCGTTGACCACGACTCCTTGGCTGCCACCACCCACCCAACTCCTGGTCCACCAAATGGTCCTTCCATCAACCCCATCCAACTGAGAGAGGAGAACATTGTGCAGGACCACGTCAAAGGGACAATGGTGGCACGTATCGCTGATGAAGATGAAGATGTAGAACAGTACTGGTCCCAGTCCGGACCCCTAAAGACCACCACTCATCCCTGGTCTCCATCCTGACGTGGAGCTGTTGACCACGACTCCTTGGCTGCCACCACCCACCCAATTCCTGGTCCACCAAATGGTCCTTCCATCAACCCCATCCAACTGAGAGAGGAGAACATTGTGCAGGACCACGTCAAAGGGACAACGGTGGCACGTGTCGCTGATGAAGATGAAGATACGGGACAGTACTGGTCCCAGTCCGGACCCCTAAAGACCACCACTCATCCCTGGTCTCCATCCTGACGTGGAGCCGTTGACCACAACTCCTTGGCTGCCACCACCCACCCAATTCCTGGTCCACCAAATGGTCCTTCCATCAACCCCATCCAACTGAGAGAGGAGAACATTGTGCAGGACCACGTCAAAGGGACAATGGTGGCACGTATCACTGATGAAGATGAAGATACGGGACAGTACTGGTCCCAGTCCGTAATGGGGGGGCCCTACCTGTGCATCGCCTGCATCTTCAGCCCCTCCTCGATGCTGCTTGCTCAGCGCCTGCTGGTTGTGGAGGCGGCTGAGCTTGGCCAGGACGCGGTCCTGGTGGGCCTCGTACTCGTCGCGGCTGGGGTAGATCTTGGAGATCAACGCGTCGAAGTTGGGATCCGGTCGCAGGGATCGTTTGGAAACCAATTTTTTCCGACACGTGGGACATTCCTTATTCCTGATAAACGGGAGGGGTGGAAAAGTGACGACGGGTGAGGCGCGGTGACGCCGCCGCCGTCCCACCCGCCGCCGCCGCCGCCGTACCCGCTGCGCAGGGCGGTGACGATGCAGTCGGAGCAGAAGCGGTGCAGGCACTCCTTGGTGGTCATGGTGTTCTTCAGCATGTCCAGGCAGATGGGGCACATCAGCTCGCTGTGGAGGCTGCGCGGGGACACCGCGATCTCCGTCCCGTCCATGATGGCCTCCTGGGGTGGGGTGTCACGGCCCGTGGGGGGGGGTGACAGGGTGCTGTCCCCCTACCCCTCGTCTGCCTCGGTTCTTCTGGGGTTTGGGGTGATGGGGGGGGGGGACCCAAGGAGCAGAGAGGTGGCCCCGAGGACCAGCTCAACACCCCCAAGGACCAGGGACGTCACCTCAAGGACTGGGACACGTCCCAAGGTGGGGACGTCCCCAAGGAGGGACCAGCGTGGCTGCTGCGGGGTGGGGGGTGCTGTTCCCACCCACCCCCCCCATACCTGGCCCCTCTGGGGTTTGGGGTCCCCCCCACCCCACCCTGGGGACACCCCCACGCCCCCAGGATTTCAAGGTGACAGTGCCCCACCCCCGAGGGGTGCCCGGCCTCATCCCTCCCAGCCCCCCCCCCCAACACCTTAGGGGTGCCCCCACCCCCCCCGCCGAGGTGTCCCCTCCCCCGGGGTGCCCCTAAAACAGGAGGGGGTGTCCCCCCCCTTTCCCCTCCCCCACACCTGGGGGGGCTGTCAGCCCTCGTGCCCCCCCCCCCAAGGTGCCAGCCCCCATATTGGGGGGTGCCAGACCTTGTGTCCCCCCCCCTCCAAGGGGGGGTGTCCCCCTGTCCCTCCCCAGCACCCCCCTCTCCCCGGTGCCCCCCCCACATATTGGGGGGTTGCCAGGCCATGTGCGTGTCCCCCTCCTCCCTGGGTGCCCCCACCCCGGGGGTGCCCCCTCCTCCGGTGCCCCCACCTCCCCCGAGTGCCCCCACCCCGCGGGTGCCCTCCCTTCCCTCCGGGAGCCACCCCCCCCCCCTTCCCCGGCGCCCCCCTCCCCCTGGGTGCCTCCCACCAATCCGGGGGTGCCCCCCCCCCTCGGCACCCCCCACCCACCCCCTGTGCCCCTCAGGTGCCCCCTCCGGTGCCCCCTCCCCCGGATGTCCCCCACCCCCACCCCCCGTGCCCCCCACCAATCCGGGGGTGCCCCCCCCCTCGGCGCCCCCACCCCCAGGTGCCCCCCTTCCCCCGGCGCCCCCACCCCGCTGCCCCCCCCCCCCGGGTGCTCCCCCCCCCGGCCCCCGGGCCCCCCCCCCCAGGTTCCCCCCTCCCCCGGCGCCCCCCCCCCCATGCCCTCCCCCCGGGTGCCCTCCCCCCGGGTGCCCCCCCCCCCGGGTGCCCTCCCCCCGGGTGCCCCCCCCCCGGGTGCTCCCTACTCCGGTGCCCCCCCCCCCGGGTGCTTCCCCCCCCGCCCCGGGTGCTCCCCACCCCGCTGCCCCCCCCCCCCCCCCCGGGTGCTCCCCACCCCGCTGCCCCCCCCCGGTGCTTCCCCCCCCCCCGGGTGCTCCCCACCCCGGTGCCCCCCCCCCCCGGGTGCTCCCCCTCCCGGTGCCCCCCCCCCCCCGGGTGCTCCCCCCCCGGTGCCCCCCGCCCCCCGGGCCCCCCCGACCTGCGGGGTGCGGTGCAGCTCGTACAGGCTCAGCTCCCAGGTCTTGCTGGCGCTCTGCGCGTTGGCGGGGGCGGCCATGGCGGGGCGGGGCTCTGCGGGGAGGCGCCGGTGACCGGAGGCTCCCCCGGTACCGACCCCCCCCTCCCCCCACCGGGCCCTCCCTCACCCTCAGCCGCCGGCGGGTCCCCCCCTTCCTGCCGCTACGCCGAGGGGGCGGCGCTTGGAGAGCGCGTCACTTCCTGCTCGCCCCGGCTGATGACATCACCCGCCGCGCCGGCGCGCGGACCCGCCCTCCCCCGCCGGGGACCCCTCCCCCCCACAGCTCCCGCCCCACGTACCCACCCACCCCCCCTGCAGCCAATCACAGCCGGGGGATTTCTCCCGCCGGTCCTGACAGCCAATAGGATTCACCACCGGCGCGCTCTCGGTCCCACGCTCCTCTCCCCGCCAATCGGGCGGCTCGGCCAATGGGGGAGCAGCGGGGCGGGGCCGGGAGGGCGGGGTCAGGGGCACAGGGGGCGGGATATCGGGGGCGGAGCCGTGGTCGGGAGGGCGGGGTCGGGGTCCAGGGGGCGGGGCCGGGGTCCAGGGGGCGGGGCCTCAGAGCCACCTGCCACGGGCAGCGGGGGCGGGGGGGCCGGGGGTCCCCGGGGTCCCTCCCCTCCGGTACCGGGGGTCGGGGGGGAGCCCCGGAGGCTGCCCCGCAGCGTCCCGGTGCCCCCGGTGCCCCGGGTGCCCGGTGTCGGTGGGAGCCCCGGCTCTGCCCCCCGGTTCCCCCCGGTGCCCCCGGGTGCCCGGTGTCGGTGGGAGCCCCGGCTCTGCCCCCCGGTTCCCCCCGGTGCCCCCGGTGCCCGGTGTCGGTGGGAGCCCCGGTTCTGCCCCCCGGTTCCCCCGGTGCCCCCGGTGCCCGGTGTCGGTGGGAGCCCCGGCTCTGCCCCCCGGTTCCCCCCGGTGCCCCCGGTGCCCGGTGTCGGTGGGAGCCCCGGCTCTGCCCCCCGGTTCCCCCCGGTGCCCCCGGTGCCCGGTGTCGGTGGGAGCCCCGGCTCTGCCCCCCCGGTTCCCCCCGGTGCCCCCGGTGCCCGGTGTCGGTGGGAGCCCCGGTTCTGCCCCCCGGTTCCCCCCGGTGCCTCCGGTGCCCGGTGTCGGTGGGAGCCCCGGCTCTGCCCCCCGGTTCCCCCCGGTGCCGCCGGTGCCCGGTGTCGGTGGGAGCCCCGGTTCTGCCCCCCGGTTCCCCCCGGTGCCCCCGGTGCCTGGTGTCGGTGGGAGCCCCGGTTCTGCCCCCCGGTTCCCCCCGGTGCCCCCGGTGCCCGGTGTCGGTGGGAGCCCCGGCCCCGCTGCCCCCGGTGCCGCCAGTGCCCAGTATCGGTGGGAGTCCCGGCCCGGTGCCCCCGGTGCCCCTGGTGCCCCCCGGTGCCCCCGGTGCCCGGTGTCGGTGGGAGCCCCGGCTCTGCCCCCCCAGTGCCCCCCGGTGCCGCCGGTGCCCGGTGTCGGTGGGAGGCCCGGCCCGGTGCCCGCCGGTGCCACCCGGTGCCCGGTGTCGGTGGGAGCCCCGGTTCTGCCTCCCGGTTCCCCCCGGTGCCGCCGGTGCCCGGTGTCGGTGGGAGCCCCGGCTCTGCCCCCCGGTTCCCCCCGGTGCCCCCGGTGCCCGGTGTCGGTGGGAGCCCCGGCCCGCTGCCCCCGGTGCCGCCAGTGCCCAGTATCGGTGGGAGCCCCGGCCCGGTGCCCGCCGGTGCCACCCGGTGCCCGGTGTCGGTGGGAGCCCCGGTTCTGCCCCCCAGTTCCCCCCGGTGCCCCCGGTGCCCGGTGTCGGTGGGAGCCCCGGCTCACGACGTCCACACCCAACTCTCGGCCGCCCACACAAGAATTGCGTTTGGACAATCACGAGCCGGTGCTCGGGGGGGGCACCGGGACCCCCGGGACCCCCGGTATCGGGGCCGCCCCATGCAGCCGGAGCCCGAACCGTGCGGGGCGGCCCCGCCGGGATCGCTCCTTCCCGTCGTGACCGGTGGTGACACGCGTGGGGTGGTCGCGGGGCGGGGGGGGGAGATGCTCGGTACCGTCGGGGAGCAACCGGTGGCGGCGGGTGCGGGGAAGGGAGAACCGGGGGGGGGGGAAACCGGGGGGATCCGGGGGGGGGGTCCGGGACTGCGTGGGGGTGCACCGGGAGGGTCCGGGGTCCGTCGGGGAGCGGCTCCGGGTCCACCGGGGCGGGTCGGGGCTTCCCGGGGAACATCGGGGTCCACCGGGGACCGGGTCGGGGTCCACCGGGACTTGATCGGGGCATCCCGGGGGGTCCGGGGTCCCTCGGGAAGCGGCTCCGGGTCCGCCGGGAGCGGGTCGGGATCCACCGGGAGGCGGTCGGGATCCGTCGGGGACCGGGTTGGGGCATCCCGGGGGATCCGGGGACCACCGGGGACCGGGTTGGGTCATCGTGGGGGGTCCATGATCCGCCGGGGACCGGATCGGAGCGTCCCGGCGGGGGGCGGGGACCACCGGGGACCGGGTCTGGGTCCGTCGGGAAGCGAGTCGGGGAATCCCGGGGGGTCCGGGGTCCGTCGGGGAGCGGGTCGGAGCATCCCGGGGGGCGTCGGGAAGCACCGGGAGCCGGTCGGGGCAACCGGGAGGGTCCGGTATCCGTTAGGAAACGGGTCGGGATCCACCGGGAGCTGGTCGGAGCATCCCGGCGGGGGTCCGGGATCCACCGGGAGCGGGTCGGGATCCACCGGGAGCCGGTCGGAGCATCCCAGCGGGGTCTGGGATCCACCGGGAGGGTCCGGGATCCGTTAGAGAGCGGGTCGGGATCCACCGGGAGCCGGTCGGGGCAACCGGGAGGGTCCGGGATCCACCGGGAACCGAGTCGGGATCCACCAGCGAGCATCCCCGTCCCCACCGGGAACCGAGTACCGCGCCCCCCACCCCCTCCCGCGAACACCCGTGGGGTCCCCCCGCCCCCGGCCCGGTTCGCCCCCTCTAACCCCGCTGTCCGGAGCGCTCCCTCCGGCCCGGCCCCGCCGCTCCCGCTCGCCCGGCGGCCGGTAAATGGCGGGGGAGGGCGGAGGACGGCGGGGCACAAAGCCGGGGGCCGGCCCCCCCGGGTGGGGGCCACCCAGCGCGGGGACCCCCGGGACCCCCCCCCCCCAAGCCCCCGGTTGCCCCGAGTGACGGGGACCTGAATGGGCGGCATCTCCCCGGCCCCCACCGGGCGCCGGCTTCAAACGGGGCCCCCGCCCCCTCCCCCCCCGCCCCTCCCCCGCCCCCATTGTCCCCGGGCCCCCGCCCCCCTCCCAGCCCCGGCCCCGGCCCCAGCGAGGGGGGGGAGGGGGGGGCTGGGGAGGAGGAAACTGAGGCAGGGCAAGGGGGGCCCGGGCGCCCGTGTAGGGCACACCCCCCCCCCCCCCGAGACGCCCCTTGTCACCCCAATTAGGGCAGGGGACCCGGGCGCCCGGGGGGGGACCCCCTCCAAAGAGACCCCCCCCCCCAAGAACCCCCCTTGTCACCCAATTAGGGCAGGGGACCCAGGCACCCACATAGGGGACCCCCCCCCGAGACCCCCCTTGTCGCCCCAATTAGGACAGGGGACCCAGGTGCCCGGGGGAGGACCCCCCAAGATCCCCCCAGGACCCCCCCCGAGACCCCCCTTGTCACCGCAATTAGGGCAGGGGACCGACCCCCAAGACCCCTCCCCCCCCAGACCCCCCCCCCCCGTGACCCCCCTTGTAGGACAGGGGACCCCCCCACCTCGAGACCCCCCCTTGTTACCCCGGACAGGGTGGGGGACCCCCCTCGAGATCCCCCCTTGTCACCCCAATTAGGACAGGGGACCCCCCAAGAACCCCCTTGTCACTTCAATTAGGGCAGGGGACCCCCCCCAAGACCCCTCCCCCCAAAGACCCCCTCTGTGACCCCCCTCGTAGGACAGGGGATCCCCTCCCCACCCCGAGACCCCCCTTGTCACCCCAATTAGGGCAGGGGACCCAGGGTGGGGGACCCCCCCAAGACCCCCTGTGTAGGACAGGGGACCCAGGCATCCGGGTGGGGGACCCTCCCCTGAGACCCCCCCCCCCGAGACCCCCCTTGTCACCCCAATCAGGGTTGGGGACTCAGGCGTCCGGGGGGGGGACGACCCCCCCTGAGACCCCCCTTGTCACCATGGGGGGGGGAGCAGAGGCAGCGCCAGCTGGGGAGGGGGGGGGCTTCACCCCGTTATTTTGGGGGGGGGGGTGACACGGGGGGGCGGGGCCGGATCCGTCAGATGAAGAGACCCCCTGAAATGAGAGAGAGACGGTGGGGACGGGGGGGGGACATGGGGACACTGGGGGGGACATGGGGACCCTGTGGGGATGGGGACATGGGGGATGGGGACATGGGGGGGGGGGCACATGGGGTCACTGGGGGGGGACATGGGGTCCCCATGGGGACCAGGACATGGGGGATGGGGAGGGGGGGGGACACGGGGACACTGGAGGGGGGACTCGGGGTCTCCATGGGGATGGGGACATGGGGGGGGACATGGGGACACTGGAGGGGGACACGGGGACCCCATGGGGACAGGGACATGGGGGACGGGAACATGGAGGGGACATGGGGACACTGGGGGGGGACACGGGGACCCCATGGAGATGGGGACACGGGGGACAGGGACATGGGGGGGACATGGGGTCACTGGGGAGGGACTCGGGGTCCCCATGGGGATGGGGACACAGGGGGGGACATGGGGACACTGGGGGGGGGACACGGGGTCCCCATGGGGATGGGGACATGGGGGACAGGGACATGGAGGGGGACACAGGGACACTGAGGGCCACACGGGGTCCCCATGGGGACAGGGCAATGGGGGATGGGGACACGGGTGGGACACGAGGACCCCATGGGGACGGTGACATGGGGGATGGGGACATGGGGGGGGACACGGGGTCCCCATGGGGACAGAGACATGAGGGGGACATGGGGACACTGGGGGAGACGCTGAGGAGGGGACAGGGACATGGGGGACAGCAACATGGTGGGGGACACAGGAATACTGGGGGGGGGACCCCACGGGGACGGGGACATGGGGGGGGACACTGTGTGGGAGGTGGGGACACGGGGGACAGGGACACGGGGGGGTGACAAGGACTGGGGGGGGGACACCCCAATGGGGACAGGGACACGGGAGGGTGACAGCGTGTCCCACCTGTCACCTCCACGCTGGCCCCCGTGATGTAGCTGCTCTCCCCCGAGGCCAGGAAGGCGCAGACGTCCGCCACGTCTGGGGGGGGGGACACGGTGACACCAGGGGGACCGTCCTGTCCCCCAGCGTCCCCCCCGTGTCCCCTGCGTCCCCCCCTCTCTCCATGTCCCCCCCCCGCCCCCCACTGTCCCCACTCACCCTGCGGGTCCCCGAGGCGTCCCAGCGGCACCATCCCTGCAAACTAAGGGGGGACAGCGTCACCCCAGGGGTGTCCCCAAGTGTCCCCAAGTGTCCCCTCCCCGTGTCACCCCCCCCCGTTACCTTCTCCAGCACCTTGGGGGGCACCTTGTCCGTCATGGGGGTGACAATAAACCCCGGCAGCACCGCGTTGCACCGGATCCCGAACCTGGGGGGGACACGTGGGGCTCAGGGTGTCCCCCCCGTGTCCCCAGGGTCCCCCCGCGTCCCCCCTCCAGTGTCCCCATGTCACCCATGTCCACACCCCTCCCCGTGTCTCCATGTCCCCCCCATGTCCCCCGTGTCCCCACATCCCCCGTGTCCCTATGTCTGTCCCTCCTCAGTGTCCCCACATCCCCGCCATGTCCCCATCCCCCCAGTGTCCCCATGTCCCCCCCATGTCCCCACAGCCCCCCCAGTGTCCCCATGTCCACCGTGTCCCTGCATCCCCCGTGTCCCTGCATCCCCACGTCCCCGCCATGTCCCCATGTCCCCGTTCTGTCCCCATGTCCCCCCCCGTCTCCCCACGTCCCCACATCCCCCCATGTCCCCACATCCCTGTTCTGTCCCCACATCCCCACGTCCCCCCTGTGTCCCCACGTCCCCCCATGTCCCCACATCCCCTGTGTCCCCACATCCCCCCCATGTCCCCACGTCCCCCCGTGTCCCCATGTCCCCCCCCGTCCCCCCGTCCCCCCCGTGTCCCCACGTCCCTCCTGTATACCCCCGTTCCCCCCGTGTCCCCATGTCCCCCCCGTGTCCCCATGTCCTCCCCATCCCCCCCGTGTCCCCATGTCCCCCCGTGTCCCCACGTCCCCCCCACCCCCCCGTCCCCCCCGTGTCCCCACGTCCCCCCATGTCCCCATGTCCCCCCCATCCCCCCCGTGTCCCCCCATCCCCCCCGTGTCCCCACGTCCCCCGTGTTCCCACATCCCCCCCGTGTCCCCACGTCCCCCCCGTCCCCCCACGTCCCCCCCGTGTCCCCGTGTCCCCCCGTCCCCCACCTGGCCAGCTCCTTGGCGCAGGTGCGGGTCAGCCCCTCCACCCCCGCCTTGGACGCGGCGTAGTTGGCCTGGCCCAGGTTCCCCACCTGGGGGGGACACGAGTGGGGGTGTGACACGAGTGGGGGTGTGACACGAGTGGGGTGTGACACGAGTGTCACCGTGTCCCCCCCCCGTCCCTGCCCACCTTGCCCACGATGCTGCCCACGTGGATGATGGAGCCGCCGGGAGCCCCCGCGGCCACCAGCGCCTGGGCCACCGCCTGCGTCACCAGGAAGGTCCCCTGGGGGGGGGAATGTCCCATCATGTCCCCCGTGTCCCCCATGTCCCCCCGTCCCCCCGTGTCCCCCCAACGTCCCCGTGTCCCCCATGTCCCCCCGTGTCCCCCATGTCCCCATGTCCCCCCATGTCCCCATGTCCCCACGTCCCCCCATGTCCCCCCAACATCCCCGTGTCCCCATGTCCCCCCAGTGTCCCCCATGTCCCCACACATCCCCAATGTCCCCATGTCCCCCAATGTCCCCATGTCCCCCCATATTCCCCCATGTCCCCCGCGTCCCCCCCGTCCCCACGGCCCCATGTCCCCCGCGTCCCCGTGTGCCCCTTTGTCCCCATGTCCCCCATGTCCCCCCGTGTCCCCCCATGTCCCCATGTCCCCCCATGTCCCCATGTCGCCCCGTGTCCCCCCATGTCCCTCATGTCCCCTATGTCCCTGTGTCCCCATGTCCCCCACGTCCCCCAATGTCCCCCCATGTCCCCACATGTCCCCCTGTGTCCCATGACCCCCACATCCCCATGTCCCCCCATGTCCCCACGTGTCCCCGTGTCCCCGTGTCATCCCCATGTCCCCCGTGTCCCCCCGCGTCCCCCCGTACCGTCAGGTTGACCCCCAGCACCTCCTGGAAGTCCCCCTCCCCCAGCCGCAGCAGGAACTCGTCCCGAGTGACGCCCGCGCACCCCACGCAGATGCTGGGGGGGCCCCCGAAGTGCTCCTGTGACACGGGGGGGGGGGGGGCGTGGGCGTGGGGGGAGGGGCGTGGGGAACACCCCAGGTCCCCACTCGGGGGGAAGGGGCGGGGGGGGGGGTGTTACCTGGACGCGGGCCAGGAGCCGGGTGACGCTGGGGGCCGAGGCCACGTCCACCCCGAAAGCGGCGTGGGGCCGGGGGGGGGACCCACCCCCCGCGTGGGGTCCCTCCCCCGCGTGGAGCCCCCCCACCGTGTCCCCCGCCCCCTCCTCGTCCCGGTCGGCCACTGCCAGGCGGGCGCCTTCCCGCGCCAAGCGGGCGCAGACGGCTCGGCCGATGCCGCTGGCACCTCCTGTGGCCGCGTGGGGGGGGGGGGGGGCGTGTCACGCGTGGGAGGGGTGGGGTCACCCGTGGGGTGCTCCCCGGGGTCCGGACACCCCATGGTATGTCACCCACCCCATAAGGCGCGAGGGATTGTGTTCCCCCTCCAAGTGTCACCCGTGGGGTCTCTCACCCCCCACCCAAGTGCCACCCGTGGGGTGTTTCACCCCCCCAAGTGTCACCCGTGGGGTCTCCCCCCCCCCCGCCCAAGGCTGCTCGCTATGGGCTCTGTCACCCCCCCCCCCCCACCCCCCGGGTGCCACCCGTGGGGTCTGTCACCTCATGTTACAGGGGTTTGCCCCCCCCACCCGGGGTCCCCCCGTGGGCTGTCACCCCCCCCCCCGCGTGTCACAGGGGACTGTCCCCCCCGCCCCCGCACCTGCCACCCCCTACGTGTCACGGGGATCCCCCCACGCGCTGCTCCCCCCCCCGGGTTATGTCACCCCCCCACGTCACGGGGCACCGTGTCACCCCACGCGTGCCCTCGCGTGGGGCCCGTCACCCCCCCCCCCGTGGGGCCCTGTCACCCGCCCCACGCATAGCGGGACACTCCCCCCCTCCCCCCCGCACAGGATGCCCCACTCCCCCCACGTCACGCGTGACCCCGCCCCACGGGGGGGGTGTGTCGTGTCCCCCCCCTCCCACGTCACGGCCACCTGTGACGAGCGCCACCGCCCCGCCGAGGCGCCCGGCCGAGCCCATGGCGGCACCGGAAGTGACCACCGAGTTCCGGCGGGGAGGGCCCCGCGCGGCGCCGCTCTGCGCCCCCTCTATGGTTAAGTCCTCCAAGCCCCCCCCCCGCCCCGTTTTTCACCCTTTTGGTGGGTTTTGGACTCCTGGGTCTCCCGTGGGACCGGGACACCTGGATCCCTCGTGGGTCCTGGACACCTGGGTCCCCTCAGGGTCCCACTGCTTCATCTCAGCCTTTATTCTTTAATTAATCAAAGCCACAATTCGCTACAGTCGTTAAAAAAAAACCAACACCCCACCCCAACACCCCGAAATCTGCCCGGTAACAGGTCACCCCGTGTACCGGACACCTTGGTCCCCACCGCCAGAGCCCCCCCCCCCCATCACAGGGACCCCTCCCCATCACAGGGACCCCCCCAATCGCAGGGACCCCTCCCCATCACAGGGACCCCCCCTAATCGCAGGGATTCCCCCCATCACAGGGACCCCCCCCGCATCACAGGGATCCCCCCCATCGCAGGGATTCCCCCCATCACAGGGAGCCCCCCCCCATCACAGGGACCCCCCCCGCATCACAGGGATCCCCCCATCGCAGGGATTCCCCCCATCACAGGGAGCCCCCCCCCCCCCCAAATCGGGGAGCCACGGGACTCCCCCGCTTTGGTCCAGAGAGCGGGAGGAGGGGGGGGGGTCCTGGGTAAACATGGCTCCCCCTCCCCGAAAGGACAAACCCCCAAAATGGGGCACCCTCCAGGGTCCCCCCCTACTCGTAGTGAGCGATGGCCACCATCATGGCGACGCCGGCCAGTAGCCCCAGGACCTGGAGGAGGGACTGGAGGGGCCCCGCGTCCCGCAGCAGCTCGGGGATGACAGAGACGGTGCCCACGTAGATGAAGCCGCCGGCGGTGAAGGGCAGGACCCCCAGCGTGGCCGCCTCGCCCGCCCCCTCCGCCAACAGCGAGCAGGCGGCCCCGGCCACCGCTCCCAGCGCCGTCAGCAGCTGCAGACGCATGGCCTGGGGACCGGGAAGGGGTTGGGGACGGTGGCACCCCCCCGGGACACCCCCCCGGCAGAGATGGGGCTCCCTGGTGACACTGGGCACCGGGGGCACCGGCGGTACTGGGGGCACTGGGGACACTGGGGGCACTTCAGGGCACCAGGGGCACTTGGGGTACTGGGGACATTGGGGACACTGGGGGCACTTCAGGGCACCAGGGGCAGCACTTGGGGTACTGGGGACACTGGGGGCACTGGGGGCACTTCAGGGCACCAGGGGCACTTGGGGTACTGGGGACATTGGGGACACTGGGGGCACTTCAGGGCACCAGGGGCACTTGGGGTACTGGGGACACTGGGGACACTGGGGGCACTTCAGGGCACCAGGGGCACTTGGGGTACTGGGGACACTGGGGACACTGGGGGCACTTCAGGGCACCAGGGGCACTTGGGGTACTGGGGACACCGGGGGCACTGGGGACACTGGGGGCACTTCAGGGCACCAGGGGCACTTGGGGTACTGGGGGCACCGGGGACACTGGGGGCACTTCAGGGCACCAGGGGTACTGGGGACATTGGGGACACTGGGGGCACTTCAGGGCACCAGGGGCACTTGGGGTACTGGGGACATTGGGGACACTGGGGGCACTTCAGGGCACCAGGGGCACTTGGGGTACTGGGGGCACTGGGGGCACTTCAGGGCACCAGGGGCAGCACTTGGGGTACTGGGGACACCGGGGGCACTGGGGACACTGGGGGCACTTCAGGGCACCAGGAGGACTTGGGGTACTGGGGACACTGGGGACACTGGGGGCACTTCAGGGCACCAGGGGCACCGGGGACACTGGGGGCACTTCAGGGCACCAGGAGGACTTGGGGTACTGGGGACACTGGGGACACTGGGGGCACTTCAGGGCACCAGGGGCACTTGGGGTACTGGGGACATTGGGGACACTGGGGGCACTTCAGGGCACCAGGGGCACTTGGGGTACTGGGGACACTGGGGGCACTTCAGGGCACCAGGGGCACTTGGGGTACTGGGGACACTGGGGACACTGGGGGCACTTCAGGGCACCAGGGGCACTTGGGGTACTGGGGACACTGGGGGCACTTCAGGGCACCAGGGGCACTTGGGGTACTGGGGACACTGGGGACACTGGGGGCACTTCAGGGCACCAGGGGCACTTGGGGTACTGGGGACACCGGGGGCACTGGGGACACTGGGGGCACTTCAGGGCACCAGGGGTACTGGGGACATTGGGGACACTGGGGGCACTTCAGGGCACCAGGGGCACTTGGGGTACTGGGGACACTGGGGACACTGGGGGCACTTCAGGGCACCAGGGGCAGCACTTGGGGTACTGGGGGCACTGGGGGCACTTCAGGGCACCAGGGGCACTTGGGGTACTGGGGACATTGGGGACACTGGGGGCACTTCAGGGCACCAGGGGCAGCACTTGGGGTACTGGGGACACTGGGGGCACTTCAGGGCACCAGGGGCACTTGGGGTACTGGGGACATTGGGGACACTGGGGGCACTTCAGGGCACCAGGGGCACTTGGGGTACTGGGGACACTGGGGGCACTTCAGGGCACCAGGGGCAGCACTTGGGGTACTGGGGACACTGGGGGCACTGGGGACACTGGGGGCACTTCAGGGCACCAGGGGCATTGGCGGTACCGTGGTCACTGTGGGCACTGGGGGTACTGGGGACACCAGGGGTACTGGGGACACTGGGGGTACCGTGGTCACCGGGGGCACTGATGGTACTGGGAGCACATTGGGGCACCAGGGGCATTTGGGGTACTGTGCTCACTGGGGATACCGGGGGCACTGGGGACACTGGGGATACTGTGGTCACCAGGGGCACTGGGGATACTGGAGACACCCCAGGGTACTGGGGGCACTGGGGGCACTTCAGGGCACCAGAGGCATTGGCGGTACCATGGTCACTGTGGGCACTGGGGGTACTGGGGACACTGGGGGTACCGTGGTCACCGGGGGCACTGATGGTACTGGGAGCACATTGGGGCACCAGGGGCATTTGGGGTACTGTGCTCACTGGCGACACCGGGGGCACTGGGGACACCCCAGGGTACTGGGGGCACTGGGGGCCCTTCAGGGCACCAGGAGCATTGGCGGTACCATGGTCACTGTGGGCACTGGGGGTACTGGGGACACCAGGGGTACTGGGGGTACCATGGTCACTGGGGGCACTGATGGTACTGGGAGCACCTTGGGGCACCAGGGGCACTTGGGGTACTGTGGTCACTGGGGGCACTGGGGACACTGTGGTCACCAGGGACACTGGGGGTACTGGACACACCCCAGGGCACCAAGGGCACTTGGGATACTGTGGTCACTGGGGGCACTGGGGACACTGGGGACACCGTGGCCACCAGAGGCACTGGGGGCACTGTGGTCACTGGGGACCCCGCGGGTACTGGGGACACTTTGGGGCACCAGGGGCACTGGCGGTACCATAGTCAGTGGGGGCACTGGGGACACTGGGCATGCCGTGGTCACCAGGAGCGATGGGGATACTGGGAACACTGGGGGCACTGGGGGTACTGTGGTGACTGGGGGCAATGGGGGCACTGGGGACACTGGTGGTACTGGGAGCACTTTGGGGCACCAGGGGCACTTGGGGTACTGTGGTCATTGGGGACACTGGGGGTACTGGGGACACTGTGGTCACTGGGGGTACTGAGGGCACTGGAGGTACTGTGGTCACCAGGGACAATAGGAGCACTGGGGTCACTGGGGACACTGTGGTCACCGGAGTCACTGAGGGCACTGGGGACGCTGTGGTCACCGGAGTCACTGAGGGCACTGGGAGTACTGGGGACACCCTGGTCACTGGGGACACCGTGGGCACCGGGGACACTGTGGGCACTGGGGACACTGGGGACACTGGGGACACCGGGGGCACTGGGGCCCCTGGGGACACCAGGGGCACTGTGGGCACTGGGAATCCCGGGGACACTGGGGACCCCGTGGGCACTGGGGACACTGGGAACCCCGTGGGCACTGGGGGCACCGTGGGCACTGGGGACCCCGGGGACACTGGGAACCCTGTGGGCACTGGGGACCCTGGGGACCCCGGGGACACTGTGGGCACCGTGGGCACTGGGGACCCCGTGGGCACTGGGAATCCCGTGGGCACTGGGGACACTGGGGACACTGGGAACCCCGTGGGCACTGGGGGCACCGTGGGCACTGGGGACCCCGTGGGCACTGGGAATCCCGTGGGCACTGGGGACCCCGGGGACACCGTGGGCACTGGGGACCCCGTGGGCACTGGGAATCCCGTGGGCACTGGGGACCCTGGGGACCCTGGGGACACCGTGGGCACTGGGAACCCCGTGGGCACTGGGGACCCTGGGGGCACCGTGGGCACCGTGGGCACTGGGAACCCTGTGGGCACTGGGGACCCTGGGGATCCTGTGGGCACTGGGGACCCCGTGGGCACTGGGGACCCTGGGGACACCGTGGGCACTGGGGGCACTGGGGACACTGGGGACCCTGTGGGCACCGTGGGCAATGGGGGCACCGTGGGCACTGGGAACCCTGTGGGCACCGGGGACCCCGTGGGCACTGGGGGCACCGTGGGCACTGGGGACACTGGGGGCACCGTGGGCACTGGTAACCCCGTGGGCACTGTGGGCACTGGGAACCCTGTGGGCACTGGGAACCCCGTGGGCACTCGGAACCCTGGGGACACCGTGGGCACCGGGGGCCCCGTGGGCACTGGGGACACTGGGGGCACCGTGGGCACTGGTAACCCCGTGGGCACTGTGGGCACTGGGGGCACTGTGGGCACCGGGGACCCTGGGGACACCGTGGGCACTGGGGGCCCCGTGGGCACTGGGGACACTGGGGGCACCGTGGGCACTGGTAACCCCGTGGGCACTGTGGGCACTGGGGACACTGTGGGCACTGGGAACCCTGTGGGCACCGGGGACCCCGGGGACCCCGTGGGCACCGTGGGCACTGGGGACACTGGGGACACCGTGGGCACTGGGAACCCCGTGGGCACCGGGGACCCTGGGGACACCGTGGGCACTGGGAACCCTGTGGGCACCGGGGACCCTGGGGACACCGTGGGCACCGGGGGCCCCGTGGGCACTGGGGACACTGGGGGCACCGTGGGCACTGGTAACCCCGTGGGCACTGCGGGCACTGGGGGCACCGTGGGCACTGGGAACCCTGTGGGCACCGGGGACCCTGGGGACACCGTGGGCACCGGGGGCCCCGTGGGCACTGGGGACACTGGGGGCACCGTGGGCACTGGTAACCCCGTGGGCACTGTGGGCACTGGGGGCACTGTGGGCACCGGGGACCCTGGGGACACCGTGGGCACTGGGGGCCCCGTGGGCACTGGGGACACTGGGGGCCCCGTGGGCACTGGGGGCACCGAGGACCCTGGGGACACCGTGGGCACCGGGGGCCCCGTGGGCACTGGGGACACTGGGGGCACCGTGGGCACTGGGGGCACCGTGGGCACCGTGGGCACCGTGGGCACTGGGGACACTGGGGACACCGTGGGCACTGGGGGCACCATGGGCACTGGGGACCCCGGGGACCCCGTGGGCACCGTGGGCAGCGGGGGCCCCGCGCCCTCACCTTGCGCTTGCTGCAGCCCGACTGGACCAGGATGGCGAAGTCGCCCACCTCGTGGGGCAGCTCGTGCAGCAGCACCGTCACCGCCGTCACCGCGCCCAGGCCGGGCCCCGCCAGGAAGGAGGCGCCGATGGCCAGCCCGTCCGTGAAGTTGTGGGCCAGGTCGGCCGCCAGGTTCAGGTACCCCGACACCTCCATGGCTGCGGGGACCGCGGGGGACGTCACCGCCCCTGCCGCCCCCCCCCCGCGTCCCCACCCCCCAGTGTCCCTGTCCCCATGGGGTCCTCTCCAGTCTCTGTCACCCCCCAGTGTCCCTGTCCCCATGGGGTCCCCTCCAGGCCTTGTCCCAGGGGGTCCCTGTCCCCCAGCAGGGTCTCAGTTCCGCCCCCCCCCAGTGTCCCTGTCCCCATGGGGTTCCCCCCCCAGTCCTTGTCACCCCCCCAGTGTCCCTGTCCCCATGGGGTCCCCCCCAGTCCTTGTCACCCCCCCAGTGTCCCTGTCCCCATTGGGGTCCCCTCCAGGCCTTGTCACCCCCCAGTGTCCCTGTCCCCATTGGGGTCCCCTCCAGGCCTTGTCACCCCCCAGTGTCCCTGTCCCCATGGGGTCCCCTCCAGGCCTTGTCACCCCCCAGCGTCCCTGTGCCCACTGGGGTCCCCCCCCCAGTCCTTGTCACCCCCCCAGTGTCCCTGTCCCCACTGGGGTCCCCTCCAGGCCTTGTCACCCCCCAGTGTCCCTGTCCCCATGGGGTCCCTCCCCAGTCTCTGTCACCCCCCAGCGTCCCTGTGCCCACTGGGGTCCCCCCCCCAGTCCTTGTCACCCCCCCAGTGTCCCTGTCCCCATGGGGTCCCCCCCAGTCCTTGTCCCAGGGGGTCCCTGTCACCCAGCAGGGTCTCAGTTCCACCCCCTCCAGTGTCCCTGTCCCCACTGGGGTCCCCCCCCCTAGTCCTTGTCACCCCCCAGTGTCCCTGTCCCCACTGGGGTCCCTCCCCACTCCCTGTCACCCCCCTCAAAGTGTCCCTGTCCCCACTGGGGTCCCCGCCTCGGTCCTTGACACCCCTCCCAGTGTCCCTGTCCCCATTGGGGTCCCTCCCCAGTCCCTGTCTCCCCCCTCGAAGTGTCCCTGTCCCCATTGGGGTCCCCCATGCCCCCCCAATCCCTGTCCCCAGTGGGATTCCCTGTCCCCCCCCAGTGTCCCCATCCCCATTAGGGTCCCCCACCAGTTATTATCACCGCCCCCAGTGTCCCTGTCCCCATGGGGTCCCTATCCCCCCCAGTCCTTGTCCCAGGGAGTCCCTGTCCCCCAGCAGGGTCTCAGTTCCGCCCCCCCGCCCAGTGTCCCTGTCCCCACTGGGGTCCCCCCCCCCAGTCCTTGTCACCCCCTCAGTGTCCCTGTCCCTACTGGGGTCCCCCCCCGTCCTTGTCACCACCCAGCGTCCCTGTCCCCATTAGGGTCCCCCCCCCAGTCCCTGTCACTCCCCAGTGTCCCTGTCCCCATTAGGGTCCCCCCCAGTCCTTATCACCCCCCAGTGTCCCTGTCCCCACTGTGGCCCCCCCCAGTCCCTGTCACCCCCCAGTGTCCCTGTCCTCATTGGGGTCCCCAGTCCCTTCCAGTCCTTGTCCCAGGGGGTCCCTGTCCCCCAGCAGGGTCTCAGTTCCTCCCCCCCCCAGCGTCCCTGTCCCTGCTGGGGTCCCCCCTCTGGTCCTTGACTCCCCCCTCAGTGTCCCTGTCCCCATTGGGGCCCCCCCCCAGTCCCTGTCACCCCCCAGTGTCCCTGTCCCCATTGGGGTCCCTCACACCCCCCATCCCTGTCCCCAACGGGATCCCCTGCCCCTCCCTGTGTCCCCATCCCCGTTAGGGTCCCCCTCTGGTCCTTGTCCCCCCGCAGCGTCCCTATCCCTGTCCCCCCCCGTCCCCTCCCCCCATCCCCCCCCCCCAAATGTCCCCAATCCCCCCCCCCCGTACCCGACTCCTCCGCCACCTTCCCCGCCGGCCGGCTCTTCCCGCGGTGGCCCTTGGTGGCCGTCCTCTCCCGCCGCCCCGCCGCCCCCGGCTCCTCCTCCCCTTCGCTGGAGCTGCTCTTGACCTTCACCCCTACGCAGGAGGACAACGGGGTGGGGGTGTCAATGTCCCCTCCCCCTCCCAAACCTTCCCCTCACCCCCCCTCCACGGGGATGTCACCTACCGTGGCCGTGGCCGTGGCCGTGGCCACCCTTGGCGTGCCGGACGAAGGTCTCCACCACCAGGAAGGCCACGATGCCGGCCAGCACCCACAACCCCACCGTCAACATACGGGCGTGCTCCTGGCCTGGGCGCGGGGGACACGGTCAGCGGTGTCCCCTCGGTGTCCCCTCCGTGTCCCCAGCGCGGTCACACACCCCCCCCCCCCCCACCCACTCCTACCGTGGTGCGAGTGACCGTGGCCGCCCGCTTCCACGTGCGCGTGGCCGCCCTCGCCGTGATGCGCGTGGGGGGCTGCGGGGACGTAAAGAAGAGGGACGGTGAGTGGCACCGCGTCCCCGCTGTCCCCAAAGCTGTCGTCCCCCCCCCCCAGTGACAAGGGGTGACAAGGACTAGGGGGGGACCTCAGTGGGGACAGGGACACTGGGGGGGGGTGGAACTGAGACCCTGCTGGGGGACAGGGACCCCCTGGGACAAGGACTGGGGGGGATGGGGACCCCATGGGGACAGGGACACTGGGGGGTGACAACGACTGGAGGGGACGGGGACCCCATGGGGACAGGGACACTGGGGGGGGGGGGGGCGGAACTGGGACCCTGCTGGGGGACAGGGACCCCCTGGGACAAGGACTGGAGGGGACTGGGGACCCCATGGGGACAGGGACACTGGGGGGTGACAAGGACTGGGGGGGGGACCCCAGTGGGGACAGGGACTGGGGGGGGGCGGAACTGAGACCCTGCTGGGGGACAGGGACCCCCTGGGACAAGGACTGGAGGGGACTGGGGACCCCATGGGGACAGGGACACTGGGGGGGGGGGGACAAGGACTGGGGGGGGGACCCCAGTGGGAACAGGGACACTGGGGGGGGGGCGGAACTGGGACCCTGCTGGGGGACAGGGACCCCCTGGGACAAAGACTGGAGGGGACTGGGGACCCCATGGGGACAGGGACGCTGGGGGGGATGACAAGGACTGGGGGGGGACCCCAGTGGGGACAGGGACACTGGGGCGTGACAAGGACTGGGGGGGGACCCCAGTGGGGACAGGGACACTGGGGGGGGGCGGAACTGAGACCCTGCTGGGGGACAGGGACCCCCTGGGACAAGGCCTGGAGGGGACTGGGGACCCCATGGGGACAGGGACACTGGGGGGGGGGTGACAAGGACTGGGGGGGACGGGGACCGCATGGGGACAGGGACACTGAGGGGGTGACAAGGACTGGGGGGGGGACCCCATGGGGACAGGGACACTGGGGGGGGGGCGGAACTGGGACCCTGCTGGGGGACAGGGACCCCCTGGGACAAGGACTGGGGGGGACCCCATGGGGACAGGGACACTGAGGGGGGTGACAACGCCTGGTGGGGGACCCTAATGGGGATGGGGACACTGGGGGGGACCGGAGGGGACGCGCTCACCGAGGGCGTGGGGGATGAGGTGGAGGAAGGCGTCTCCCAGCAGCCCCCCCGCCGCGAAGCTGAGGAGCAGCTTGAGGAGCGCCTGGTGCCGGGGGGCGTTGGATTCCACCGGGATGAGGAAGAGGACGAGGTACGGGGCGGCGCTGATCACCAGGGTGGCCGCCATCGTCTGCGGGGGTGACAGACGGAGGGGGGAGGGGTCACGGGGTGCCCCTCCCCCCTCCGCAACGTCCCCAGGGGGAGGAGGGATGGGGGGGGGACACACAACACTCACGTGCATCCACAGCGTCACCGTGTCCGTCCGCGGCGGCGGTTTGGAGGGATCCGGGGAGAAACGCTCGTGCGAGGGGCGGCGGGGGCCGGGGTGGGCGTCCTCGTGCGAGTGGCCGTGGCCGTGGTGCAGGTCCTCGTGCGAGTGGCCGTGGTAGAGGTCCTCGTGCGAGTGGCCATGGCCATGGTGCAGGTCCTCGTGCGAGTGGCCGTGGTAGAGGTCCTCGTGCGAGTGGCCATGGCCATGGTGCAGGTCCTCGTGCGAGTGGCCATGGCCGTGGTACAGGTCCTCGTGCGAGTGGCCGTGGCCATGGTACAGGTCCTCGTGCGAGTGGCCATGGCCATGGTGCAGGTCCTTGTGCGAGTGGCCGTGGTAGAGGTCCTCGTGCGAGTGGCCATGCCCATGGTGCAGGTCCTCGTGCGAGGCGGCGGGGGCCGGCAGCAGGCAGAGGACCAGCACGGCGCCGGCGGCGAGGGCAGCGCCGAGTCCCCGCATCCGGGCGGCCGCCGCCATCGCCCCGGCGAGGGGAGACGGCTCAACCAACGGCTCCTACCATAGAGACGAAGGGATGAGGGTCCAGACAAGCCCCAAGGGCTCCCAAAATGGGGGGGGGGGGGGGTCCCCAGACCATAGAGACAGAGCATAGAGTGGCACCCCCCGTCGTGCCATAGAGGGGCGGGAGGGGGGGGCTAGAGCGGCCCTACCGGGCCACACCATAGAGACGAAGGGATGAGGGTGCAGAGCGGCCCCCCCCAGGGGCACCATAGAGATGGGGAGGAGGGGGCCTGAGCGGCCACCCCCCCAGAAAGCGGGAGGAGAGCGGCGGGAGGCGCGGAGCCACAGAGACGGCCCGGGAGAGAAGGGGCGGGGGAGGTAGAGCGGCCGGCGGCGGGTGCCCCTCTAGGCGCGTCTCTATGCTCCGGGGGTGGGGGGGGGGGGGGGGGGGGGTCCCTCACCGTCCGCGCGCTCCCGTTACCTCCGCGCTCCGACGTGGCACCGCGGCCCCGCCCCTTTCCCGCGCGATCTCGCGAGATCCTGTGGGGGGGGTAGGGGGGGTGGGGGGGAGAAGTGCGGGCGGAAGTGCCCGTCGCCAAGATGGCGCCGGCGCCATCTTGGCGCCGGGCACTTCCGCGGGAGGTGACGCGGGGGCTGCTGGGAGCGGCGCGGGGCATTGTGGGCCGGTGGGACCGCAGGCGGCGGCGCCCGGAGCAGGCCGAGCCCTGGGGGGGGGGGGCCGAGGCCGGAGCCCCCCCGGCAGCGCGGGATGGGCGACAGCGACCGCGGTCAGCGGGGCCGGGGGGGGTGGTCACGGAGATGAGGGCGGGGGGGGGCCCTGAGGTGGGGTTGGGGTGCGGGGGGGGGGGTTTGGGGGGTGGGTGGGGAGCTGAGGTACAAAGGGGGGGATGCGGGGGGGTGCTTGTGGGTTTGGGGGGGGCCCTGGGGTGATGTTGGGGGGGGGTGGGGGGTGTTTATGGGTTTGGGGGGGCCCTGGGGTGATGTTGGGGGGCTGCAGGTGCAAAGGTGGGCTGTGGGGGGGTGCTTGTGGGTTTGGGGGGGCCCTGGGGTGATGTTGGGGGGGATGGGGGGTGTTTATGGGTTTGGGGGGGCCCTGGGGTGATGTTGGGGGGCTGTGAGTGCAAAGAGGGGCTGTGGGGGGGGTGCTTGTGGGTTTGGGGGGGCCCTGGGGTGATGTTGGGGGGCTGCAGGTGCAAAGGCGGGCTGTGGGGGGGTGCTTGTGGGTTTGGGGGGTCTCTGAGGTGCAAAGGGGGGGCTGTAGGGGGGTGCTTGTGGGTTTGGGGGGGCCCTGGGGTGATGTTGGGGGGCTGCAGGTGCAAAGGTGGGCTGTGGGGGGGTGCTTGTGGGTTTGGGGGGTCTCTGAGGTGCAAAGGGGGGGCTGTGGGGGGTGCTTGTGGGTTTGGGGGGTCTCTGAGGTGCAAAGGGGGGCTGTGGGGGGATGCTGATAGGTTTAGGGGGGTGTCAGGGACACGTTGGGGGGCTGTAGGGGCGTCGTTATGGGTTTGAGGGGCTCCTGGGGTGATGTTGGGGGGCTGGGGGTGCAAAGGGGGACTGTAGTGGGGTGCTTATGGATTTGGGGGGGCCCTGAGATGCAAAGGCGGGGTGTGGGGGGATGTGTATGGGTTTGGGGGGTTCCTGGGGTGATGTTGGGGGGCTGTAGATGCAAAGTGAGACTTGGGGGGGCACTTATGGATTTGGGGGGGCCCTGAGGTGCAAAGGGGGGGCTGTGAGGGGGTGCTTATGGGTTCAGGGGGGTCCTGAGGTGATGCTGGGGGGCTGTGGGTGCAGAGGGAGGCGGTGGTGGGGCAGCTTATGGATTTGGGGGGGTCCTGAGGGGTAAAAGGGAGCTTTGGGGGGGTTGTTTATGGGTTTGGGGGGGCCCTGGGGTGACGTTGGGGGGCTGCAAGTGGAAAACGAGGCTTTGGGGGGGGGCAGCTTATGGGTCTGGGGGGGCCTTGGCCTGATGTTGGGGGGCTGCAAAGGCGAAGAGGGGCTGGGGAGGGGGGGTGCAGCTTACTGATTTGGGGGGGCCCTGAGGTGCGAAGCGGGGTTCGGGATGACGCTTACGGGTTTGGGGGGGGCCCTGAGGTGACGTTGGGGGGGGCGGGAGGTGGGGAGGGGAAGCCCATTGGCGGGGCGGGGGCTGGGATGATTTTGGGGGGCTGCCAGCGCAAAGCAAGGCTGGGGGGGAGGCGGGGGGGGCAATTTCTGGATTTGAGGGGGACCCTGGCGTAACGTTGGGGGGCTGCAAGCACAAAGCGGGGGGCTGCGGGGAGAAACCGGGGGGGGGGGTTTGGGGGGGGGCGGATCCCTTCGAGGCTGCCCCAGGCCTCGAGACACGAGGGGAGCGGGGATCAAGGATGAAATTGGGGGGTCCCTCATCCCCCCGCCCCCCCCCCCCCAGACTGCCGGAGCCCCGACAGCTCATCCCTGAGCGCTTCCCCCCCCCCCCCGGAGCCGTCGGCCCCCCTCCACCACCCCTCCATGATCGGCTCGGCCATGACCTCCTCCCTCAACTCCCCCGTCGCCAGCCTGGGGTCCCCCTTCCCCGTCATCAGCTCCTCCATGGGCTCCCCGGGGCTCCCCGCCACCCCCGCCATCGCCTACGGCCCCGTCAGCAGCCCCCAGGTAAGGGCCCAGCCCCCCAAAAACAAAAAAGGGTGGTGGGCAATAAGGGATTTGGTGGCTTTCCGGGTCTTCCCCCCCCCCCCATTTTTTTTTGGGGGGGTTTTATTCCCGTAGATCAACTCCACGGTGAATCTCTCGGGGCTGCACCCCGTCAGCAGCTCCGACGACGTGAAGCCACCTTTGGGGATCCGCGCCGTCCCTTGTCACCCCCACGGTCCCGGCGTCGCCGGCAAACGGCTCTGCGCCATTTGCGGGGATCGCTCCTCAGGTACCCCCACCCGTGTCCCCCCCCCGGGGGTTGGGGGGGAACCCACCGGGGTGCCTGGGTGGGTTTACGGGGTGGTTGGGGGGTAGCAGGGTGGTGAGGTTTTTCGTGGGGGGCTCTGTGGGGACGTTTGGGTGGTTTGTGGGGTCTTTATGGAGGACCGGGATGGCTGGGTGCTCTCTGGGGTCCCCATGGGGACGTCTGGGTGCTCTCTGGGGTCCCCGTGGGGACGTCTGGGTGCTCTGTGGGGTCCCTGTGGGGATGTTTGGGTCCTTTGTGGGGTCTTTATGGGGGACTGGGGCGGCTGGGTGCTCTGTGGGGTCCCCGTGGGGACGTCTGGGTGCTCTGTGGGGTCCCTGTGGGGACACCTGGGTCCTTTGTGGGGTCTTTATGGGGGACTGGGGCGTCTGGGTGCTCTGTGGGGTCCCCGTGGGGACGTCTGGGTGCTCTGTGGGGTCCCTGTGGGGACACCTAGGTCCTTTGTGGGGTCTTTATGGGGGACTGGGGCGTCTGGGTGCTCTGTGGGGTCCCCGTGGGGACGTCTGGGTGCTCCATGGGGTCCCTGTGGGGACACCTGGGTGCTCTGTAAGGTCCCTGTGGGGATGTTTGGGTCCTTTGTGGGGTCTTTATGGGGGACTGGGGCGGCTGGGTGCTCTGTGGGGTCCCCGTGGGGACGTCTGAGTGCTCCATGGGGTCCCTGTGGGGACACCTGGGTGCTCTGTAAGGTTCTTGTGGGGATGTTTGGGTGTTTTGTGGGGTCTTTATGGGGGACTGGGGCGTCTGGGTTCTCTGTGGGGTCCCTGTAGGGACATTTGGGTGCTTTGTGGGGTCTCTATGGGGCACTGGGGCGTCTGGGTGCTCCATGGGGTCCCCGTGGGGACGTGTGGGTGCTCCATGGGGTCCCTGTGGGGACACTTGGGTGTTTTGTGGGGTTTTTATGGGCGACTGGGACGTCTGGGTGCTCTGTGGGGTCCCTGTGGGGACGTCTGGGTGCTCTGGGGTCCCCGTGGGGATGTTTGGGTGTTTTGTGGGGTTTCTATGGGGGACTGCGACGTCTGGGCGCTCTGTGGGGTCCCTGTGGGGTCACCTGGGTCCTCTGTGGGGTCCCTGTGGGGCACTAGGACACGTGGGTGCTCTGTGGGGTCCCTGTGGGGACGTTTGGGTGTTTTGTGGGGTCTTTATGGGGGACTGGGGCATCTGGGTGCTCTGTGGGGTCCCTGTGGGGACGTTTGGGTGTTTTGTGGGGTCTTTATGGGGGACTGGGGCATCTGGGTGCTCTGTGGGGTCCCTGTGGGGTCACTTGGGTCCTTTGTGGGGTCTCTATGGGGGACTGGGGCGGCTGGGTGCTCTGTGGGGTCCCTGTGGGGACGTCTGGGTGCTCTGTAAGGTCCCTGTGGGGACACTTGGGTCCTTTGTGGGGTCTCTATGGGGGACTGGGACGTCTGGGTGCGTTGTGGGGTCCCCGTGGGGACGTCTGGGTGCTCTGTGGGGTCCCCGTGGGGACACCTGGGTCCTTTGTGGGGTCTCTATGGGGGACTGGGATGTCTGGGTGCGTTGTGGGGTCCCCGTGGGGACGTCTGGGTGCTCCATGGGGTTCCTGTGGGGTTGTTTGGGTGTTTTGTGGGGTTTTTATGGGAGACTGGGGTGTCTGGGTGCTCCATGGGGTCCCTGTGGGGTCATTTGGGTCCTTTGTGAGGTCTTCATGGGGCACTGGGACATCCAGGTGCTCCATGGGGTCCCTGTGGGGACGTCTGGGTGCTCCATGGGGTTCCTGTGGGGACGTTTGGGTGCTTTGTGGGGTCCCTGTGGGGACACCTGGGTCCTCTGTGGGGTTTTTATGGGGGACTGGGACATCTGGGTGCTCTGTGGGGTCCCTGTGGGCCACCAGAACAGCTGGGTGCTCTGTAAAAGGATTCTGTGGGGACACTTGGGTCCTTTGTGGGTCCTCTGTGGGGTCCCCGTGGGGACATCTGGGCACTCTGTGGGGTCCCTGTGGGTACACTTGAGTTCTTTGTGGGGTTTTTATGGGGGACTGGGACATCTGGGTGCTCTGTGGGGTCCCCATGGGGACGTCTGGGTTCTCCGTGGGGTTCCTGTGGGGCACCAGGACACCTGGGTCCTCCATCAGGTTCCTGTGGGCCACCGGGACACCTGGGTGCTCTGTAAAGGACCTTGTGGGGACATTTGGGTGCTTTGTGGAGTCTTTATGGGGGACTGGGACGCCTGGGCTCTCTGTGGGGTCCCTGTGGGGACCCTTGGGCCTTTTGTGGGGTCTTCATGGGAGACTGGGACATCTGGGTCTTCTGTGGGGTCCCTCTGGGGACACTTGGGTCCTCTGTGGGGTCCCTATGGGGCACCAGGACACCTGGGTCCTCTGTAAGGTCCCTCTGGGGACACTTGGGTTCTTTGTGGGGTCTCTACGGGGGACTGGGACACTTGGGTCCTCTGTGGGGTCCCTGTGGGGACATCTGGGTTCTCTGAGGGGTCTCTGTGGGGCACCGGGGCGCCTGGGTGGTTTTTGGGGTCCCTGTGGGTTCTCCGCAGGGGTTCCCTGTGGGGCATCAGGACACCTGGGTGCTTTGTGGGGTCCGTGTGGGGACACTTGGGTCCTCTGTGGGGTCCGTGTGGGGACACCTGGGTCCTCTGTGGGGTCCGTGTGGGGACACCTGGGTCCTCTGTGAGATCCTTGTAGGGACGTTTGGGTCCTCTCCGGGGTCCCTATGGGGACATCTGGGTCTTTTGTGGGGTCCCTGTGTGACATGGGGACACCTGGGTCCTCCCTGGGGTGGGGTATAGGGGATGGGGACACCTGGGTTCTCCTGGGGTGGGATGTAGGGGACATGGGGACGCCTGGGTCCTCCCTGGGGTGGGGTATAGGGGACACGGGGACACCTGGGTCCTCCCTGGGGTGGGGTATAGGGGACACGGGGACACCCGGGTCCTCTGTGAGATCCTTGTAGGGACGTTTGAGTCCTCTCCGGGGTCCTTATGGGGACATCTGGGTCTTTTGTGGGGTCCCTGTGTGACATGGGGACGCCTGGGTCCTCCCTGGGGTGGGGTATAGGGGACACGGGGACGCCTGGGTCCTCCCTGGGGTGGGCTGTAGAAGACAGAGACACTTAGATCCTGGGTGGGGTGGGATATAGGTGCTGAGGACCTGTAGGGGCTTTCCAGGGGTGGCACAGAGGGGTTGGGGACACCTGGGTCTTCAGTGGGGCAGGATATAGGAGATGGGGACACCAGGGTCCTTCCCAGCGGGGGAGATAGAGGACAGGGACACCTGGGTCCTCCTGGGGTGGGGTATAGGGGACATGGGGACACCAGGGTCCTCCCTGGGGTGGGGTATAGGGGACAGGGACACCTGGGTTCTCCTGGGGTGGGATGTAGGGGATGGGGACACTTGGGATCTTCTTGGGGTGGCACGCAGGGAACGGGGACGCTTGGTTTGGTCCTGGGGTGGGATACAGGGGGATGGGGACACCTGAGTCCTTCCTGGGGTGGTGAATAGGGAGTGGGGACAGTTGGGTTGTTTCTGGGGTGGGTGATGGGACATCTGGGTCCTTCTTGGGGTGGGGTATGGGAGACAAGGGCACTTTGGTTGTCCCTGTAGAGGGACATAGGAGATGGGGACGCTTGGATCTTCTGCACCGTAGAGATACTTGGGGCGTCCTTGGGATGGGGTACAGGGGTCGGGGACATCTGGGTCCTTCCCAGGGTTGGACATAGAGGACGGGGCACCTGGGTTCTCCTTGGGATGGGATATGGGTGACGGGGACACCTCGCTTCTCCTCGGGGTGGAATACAGGGGACAGGGACACCTGTGTGGTGGGACACGGGGATGGGGACACCTTGATCCTCTTTGGGATGGCGTATGGGGACACCAGGGTTCTCCCTAGGGTGGATATGGGGGATGGGGACATTTTAGTGTTCCTTGGGGCGGGATATGGGGGTATGGGGACACCAGGGTCCTCTCTGTGGTGGGCCACAAGGAATGGGGACATCTCGGTCCTCTTTTGGATGGGGTACGGGGACACGTGGGTCCTTGCCGTGGTGGGACACAGAGGTTGGGGACATCTTCTTTCTGCTTGGGGTGGGATGTGGTGTACGGGGACACCTCGGTCTTCCTCAGGATGAGGTGTGGGGACACATGGGTCCTTCATGGGGTGGGACACAGGGCATGGGAACACCTTGGTTCTTTTTGGGATGGAGTATGGGGACATTTGGGTCCTCCCTGTGGTGGGACACTGGGGATGGGGACACCTCAGTCCCTTTTGGGATGGGGTATGGGGACACCTGGGTCCTCCCTGTGGTGGGACACGGGGTGGGGACACCTCAGTCCTTTTTGGGATGGGGTATGGGGACACCTGGGTCCTCCCTGTGGTGGGACACGGGGTGGGGACACCTCAGTCCTTTTTGGGATGGGGTATGGGGACACCTGGGTCCTCCCTGTGGTGGGACACGGGGTGGGGACACCTCAGTCCTTTTTGGGATGGGGTATGGGGACACCTTGGTCTTCCCTGTGGTGGGACACGGAGTGGGGACACCTCAGTCCTTTTTGGGATGGGGTATGGGGACACCTGGGTCCTCCCTGTGGTGGGACACGGGGTGGGGACACCTCAGTCCTTTTTGGGATGGGGTATGGGGACACCTGGGTCCTCCCTGTGGTGGGACACGGGGTGGGGACACCTCAGTCCTTTTTGGGATGGGGTATGAGGACACCTGGGTCCTCCCTGTGGTGGGACACGGCGTGGGGACATCTCAGTCCTTTTTGGGATGGGGTATGGGGACACCTGGGTCGTCCCTGTGGTGGGACACAGGGATGGGGACACCTCAGTCCTTTTTGGGATGGGGTATGGGGACACCTGGGTCCTCCCTGTGGTGGGACACAGGGATGGGGACACCTCAGTCCTTTTTGGGATGGGGTATGGGGACACCTGGGTCCTCCCTGTGGTGGGACATGGGGTGGGGACACCTCAGTCCTTTTTGGGATGGGGTATGGGGACACCTGGGTCCTCCCTGTGGTGGGACACAGGGATGGGGACACCTCAGTCCTTTTTGGGATGGGGTATGGGGACACCTGGGTCCTCCCTGTGGTGGGACACAGGGATGGGGACACCTCAGTCCTTTTTGGGATGGGGTATGGGGACACCTGGGTCGTCCCTGTGGTGGGACACGGGGTGGGGACACCTCAGTCCTTTTTGGGATGGGGTATGGGGACACCTGGGTCCTCCCTGTGGTGGGACATGGGGTGGGGACACCTCAGTCCTTTTTGGGATGGGGTATGAGGACACCTTGGTCCTTCCCGTGGTGGGACACGGGGGACGAGGCCACCTTGGTCCTTCTGGTGCGACATAGGGGCACGAGGCCACCTCACTCCTCGAGGTGGACCAGAGGATGGTTCCCCCTCCATCCCACCCCCCTCCCTGCAGCAGAACACTCAACCACGCCACGGGGAACGTGTGGGGAGAAGTTGGGGGTCCCCCTCTTTGCTGACTCCCCCCCCCCTCCCCGCAGGGAAGCATTATGGGGTGTACAGCTGCGAGGGGTGCAAAGGCTTCTTCAAACGCACCATCCGCAAGGACCTGACCTACACCTGCCGCGACAACAAGGACTGCGTGGTGGACAAGCGCCAACGCAACCGCTGCCAGTACTGCCGCTACCAGAAGTGCCTGGCCACCGGCATGAAGCGGGAAGGTAAACCGGGAACGCCGGGATTATGGGATACGGACCCCCTTGACCCGCCCCCCCACATCACCGCCGTGTCCCCCCAGCCGTGCAGGAGGAACGTCAACGGGGGAAGGAGAAAGAAGGTGACGGCGACCTGGGGGCCAACGCCAACGAGGAGATGCCGGTGGAGAAGATCTTAGAAGCCGAATTGGCGGTGGAACAAAAATCGGACCAAAACGTCGACGGCGCCGGCACCGGCGGCAGTTCGGTGAGTTGGTTTGGTTTTTTTTTTTCGGGGGGGGGGGAGCACGAGGAGTCCCCGGGGGTCACCCCGCTGACCCCTTTACGTGTCATCCCCCCCACCCACCAACCTCCTCATCAGCCCAATGACCCGGTGACCAACATCTGCCAGGCCGCCGACAAGCAGCTCTTCACGCTGGTGGAGTGGGCCAAGAGGATCCCCCATTTTTCCGAGCTGCCCCTGGACGACCAAGTCATCCTGCTGCGGGCGGGTGAGGATTGGGGGGGCGGCGAAGCGTTGGGGAGGGTCTTCTGCCCCACGGCGGGGGTGTCCGAGGTCTCCTTAGGGGGTTGGATGCCCCGTGGAGGGGGTGTCTATCCCACAAGGGGGTTTTTTGGGGAGCCTCGGGGGGGATGTGTCCTGCAGAGGGGGTGACTGCCCCATGGAGGGGGTTTCTGGGGTCCACAGGGGGGAGTCTGCCCCACGGAGGGGGTTTTTGGGGTCCACAGGAGGGAGTCTGTCCCACGGAGGGGGTTTCTGGGGTCCACAGGGGGGAGTCTGCCCCACGGAGGGGGTTTTTGGGGTCCACAGGAGGGAGTCTGCCCCACGGAGGGGGTTTTTGGGGTCCACAGGGGGGAATCTGCCCCACGGAGGGGGTTTCTGCCCCATGGAGAAGGTGTCCAGGGGGTGTCTGTCCCACAAGGGGGTTTTTTGGGGAGCCTCAGGGGGGATGTGTCCTGCAGAGGGGGTGACTGCCCCACGGAGGGGGTTTTTGGGGTCCACAGGGGGGAGTCTGCCCCACGGAGGGGGTTTTTGGGGGTCCACAGGGGGGAGTCTGCCCCACGGAGAGGGTTTCTGCCCCATGGAGAAGGTGTCCAGGGGGTGTCTGTCCCACAAGGGGGTTTTTTGGGGAGCCTCAGGGGGGATGGGTCCTGCAGAGGGGGTGACTGCCCCATGGAGGGGGTTTTTGGGGTCCACAGGGGGGAGTCTGCCCCATGAGGGGGTTTTTGGGGTCCACAGGGGGGAGTCTGCCCCACGGAGGGGGTTTTTGGGGTCCACAGGGGGGAGTCTGCCCCACGGAGGGGGTTTCCGGGGTCCATAGGGGGGAGTCTGCCCCACGGAGGGGGTTTTTGGGGTCCACAGGGGGGAGTCTGCCCCACGGAGGGGGTTTCTGGGGTCCACAGGAGGGAGTCTGCCCCACGGAGGGGGTTTTTGGGGGTCCACAGGGGGGAGTCTGCCCCACGGAGGGGGTTTCTGCCCCATGGAGAAGGTGTCCAGGGGGTGTCTGTCCCACAAGGGGTTTTTTTGGGGAGCCTCAGGGGGGATGTGTCCTGCAGAGGGGGTGACTGCCCCATGGAGGGGGTTTTTGGGGTCCACAGGGGGGAGTCTGCCCCACGGAGAGGGTTTCTGCCCCGTGGAGAAGGCGTCCAGGGGGTGTCTGTCCCACAAGGGGTTTTTTTGGGGAGCCTCAGGGGGGATGGGTCCTGCAGAGGGGGTGACTGCCCCACGGAGGGGGTTTTTGGGGTCCACAGGAGGGAGTCTACCCTGTGGAGGGGGTTTTTGGGGTCCACAGGGGGGAGTCTGCCCCACAGAGGGGGTTTCTGGGGTCCACAGGGGGGAGTCTGCCCCATGAGGGGTTTTCTGGGGTCCACAGGGGGGAGTCTGCCCCACGGAGGGGGTTTTTGGGGTCCACAGGGGGGAGTCTGCCCCACGGAGGGGGTTTCTGCCCCGTGGAGAAGGTGTCCAGGGGGTGTCTGTCCCACAAGGGTTTTTTTTGGGGAGCCTCAGGGGGGATGTGTCCTGCAGAGGGGGTGACTACCCCACGGAGGGGGTTTTTGGGGTCCACAGGGGGGAGTCTGCCCCACGGAGGGGGTTTCTGGGGTCCACAGGGGGGAGTCTGCCCCACGGAGGGGGTTTTTGGGGTCCACAGGGGGGAATCTGCCCCATGGGGGGAACCTCTGCCCCACGGAGGGGGTGTCTGGGGGTCCACAGGAAGGGATCTGCCCCACGGGGGAAATATTTGCCCCATGGAGGGGGTTTTTGGGGGTCCACAGGAGAAGATCTGCCCCACAGGGGGACCTTCTGGGGGGCTGCAGGAGGGGAATCTACCCCATGGAGGGGGTGTCCAGGGGGTGTCTACCCTGTGGAGCGGGTTTTTGGGGGTCCACAGGAGGGGATCTGCCCCATGGAGGGGGTGTCCAGGGGGTGTCTGCCCCACGTAGGGAGATTTTGGGGGTCCACAGGAGGAGATCTGCCCCATGGAGGGGGTGTCCAGGGGGTGTCTACCCTGTGGAGGGGGTTTTTGGGGGTCCACAGGAGGGGATCTGCCCCATGGAGGGGGTGTCCAGGGGTGTCTACCCTGTGGAGGGGGTTTTTGGGGGTCCACAGGAGGGGATCTGCCCCATGGAGGGGGTGTCCAGGGGGTGTCTGCCCCACGGAGGGAGTTTTTGGGGGTCCACAGGAGGAGATCTGCCCCACGGAGGGGGTGTCTGGGGGTCCACAGGGAGGGATCTGCCCCACGACAGGGACATTTTGGGGGTCCAGGAGAGACGTTGCCCCACGGAGGGGGGGGGTGTGGGGGGCATCTGCCCCACATGGGGGGGGGGGGGCTGCAGGGGGGCACTGCCCCATGGAAAGGGCACTGTGGGGTTAGAGGGGGTGGAGGGGGGGGGGGTCTGCCCCATGGGGGGGCTGGGGGGGGGGGTACCTGAGGGTATTTGGGGACCCTCTCCACAGGTGGGGACGTGAGGTTTGGGATGGGGGGTGACAGCCCCATGGCACGGGGCGGGGGGGGGGGGGACACACGGGTGGGGCTGAGGGGGGAGGGGGGCTCAGGACCGGCCCCCCCCAGGGTTTTTGGGGGTGGGGGTGGGGGTCTGACGCCGCGTCCCCCTCCCCCAGGCTGGAACGAGCTGCTCATCGCCTCCTTCTCCCACCGCTCCATCTCCGTCAAGGACGGGATCCTGCTGGCCACCGGCCTCCACGTCCACCGCAACAGCGCCCACAGCGCCGGCGTGGGGGCCATCTTCGATAGGTGGGGGGGGGGTGGGGGTGGTTTTGGGGGTCTTGCTTTTGGAGCCCTCCCCAAATCGTCCTTACACCCCCCCCCCCCGCCTATAATTTTTTTTCCGCCCCTTTCAGGGTGCTGACCGAGCTGGTCTCCAAAATGCGGGACATGCGGATGGATAAGACGGAGCTGGGTTGCCTTCGCGCCATCATCCTCTTCAACCCGGGTACGGCGCTACCGGGGTGGTGGGGGGGTTTGGGGGGTGGGGACCCCCCTCCTCACCCCATTTTTTGTCCTCTCTCCAAGATGCCAAGGGGCTTTCCAACCCCGGGGAGGTGGAGCTGCTCCGGGAGAAGGTCTACGCCTCCCTGGAGTCCTACTGCAAGCAGAAGTACCCGGAGCAACAGGGCAGGTAGAGAGGGGGTTTTGGGGGGGACCTTTGGGGGGGGGGTTTGTGTGTGTGTCCCCCCCTAAATCAACCCCCTCCGGGCCCCCCTCCCAGATTCGCCAAGCTGCTCCTCCGCCTCCCGGCCCTGCGCTCCATCGGCCTCAAATGCCTCGAGCACCTCTTCTTCTTCAAGCTCATCGGGGACACCCCCATCGACACCTTCCTCATGGAGATGCTCGAAGCCCCTCACCAGCTCTCCTGAGCCCCCCCAAAAATGGGGGGGGGGGGGTGTCCCTTGTACCCCCCCCCCCACACCTTGTAAAATAAACTCCCCGTCGCGCCGGGGCGGCTCCCCGGGGTGGGTGGTGGTGGGGGGGCAGCCCCCTGACACCCCCATAACAGCGTGTCCCGGGGGTGGGGGGGTCCCCGTTTTTCCCCCCATGGCCCCCCCCACCACTCAGGCACCCGATAGCACTTTGAATCGCCTCCCGCCCCCCCGACTATGCAGCAGGTACCCGGGGCTGGGGGGTAGGGGGGGGGATCCCCGGCCACCCTGGGGGCTGCTGGGGGGAGGGGGGGGGGGGGCGGCTTTGTTTTTATTGTAGGTCCTACAGCCCCCCCCCTCCCCCCCTGTGGTTTTATTCGGCTTCGGCGTTTCCAACCCCCCTCCCCTCCCCCCCCCGCGCCCCCCAAACTCGGTCGCTTTGGATTTTCAGTGATTAAAGTTGCTGCTTCTCAGTCGCCGAGGGCCTTCAGGGGCTTGTTTGGGGGGACCCCCCCCACCGCAGGGACCCCTCCCACCGCAGAGACCCCCCCCCGTACCCCAAAACCCCAGGGGGGTCCCCTCCGTCCCCCCGTGGCTGCCACCTCCACCCACCACAGCTATTTTTGGGTCAAATCTCCGGCTCCCAAAATAGCCGCCGGGGTTTGGGGGGGGGGGGGGGACACACACCTGGAGGGGGCCCCCCCCAATCCCTGCCCCCCCCCCGGCGCGGCGGTGGCCGCCGGCGGACAGTGCCGGCTCTGTGCCGGCGGTGAAGGGCCGAGTGTCTGCGCCTGGGCCGGGGCCAGGGCTGGACCGCAGCGGGGGCGGGGGGGGGGACACCCGCTGCCACGTCCTGCCGGGACCCCCCCGCCTCGCTACCGGCTGCCCTGCCTGCTCCTGCCTGTCCCGGGCCTCCCTGCCTGCCTCCTGCCGGCTCCTGCCTCCTGCCGGCTCCTGCCTCCTGCCTGTCCTGTGTCTTGCCTGCTCCTGCCTGCTCCTGCCTGTCCTGTGTCTTGCCTGTTGGTGGCCGCCCTGCCTGCTCCTGCCTGCTCCTGCCTGCCCTGGCCTCTCTCCCTGCCTGCTCCTGCCGGCTCCTGCCTCCTACCTGCTCCTGCCTCCTGCCTGTCCTGTGTCTTGCCTGCTCCTGCCTGCTCCTGCCTGTCCTGTGTCTTGCCTGCTCCTGCCTGCCCTGGCGTCTCTCCCTGCCTGCTCCTGCCTGCCCTGGCGTCTCTCCCTGCCTGCTCCTGCCTCCTGCCCGGGGTGGGGGTGTCCTCCATGGGGTGGGGTTGGGCGGGGAGGGGGACAGGGAAGGGGAGCGGGGATGGGCTGGGGACAGGGATGGGGGACAGGGGACAAGGGAGGGGAGTAGGGAATGGGGGACTGGGAATGGAGACTGGGAATGGGGACAGGGATTGGGGACAAGGGAGGGGACAGGGGACTGGGAATGGGGGACTGGGAATGGGGACAGGGATTGAGGACAAGGGGGGGGAATGGGAATGGGGACAGGGATTGGGAATGGGGGGGTGGGGGTGGAGAGACAGGGATTGGGGACAAGGGAGGGGAGTGGGGACAAGGAATGGGAACTGGGAATGGGGATAGGGATTGGGGACAAGGACTGGGGACAGGGATGGGGGACAGGGATTGGAGACAGGGATGGGGACGGGGAATGGGGGTGGGAGTGGGGATGGGGGGCGGGGATGGAGAGACTGGGAATGGGGACAGGGGACAAGGGAGGGGACCAGGGAATGGGGACAGGGAAGAGGGGTTGGAAGTGGACTTTGGGATGGGGACAGGGCCATGGGATGGGGGCGGGCCAGGGATGGCCGTGCTGGGGACGGGGACACCGGGTGGGGACAAGGTTGTGGGATGGGGATGGGAGTGGGGCAGCTGTGATGGGGACAGGGATGTGGGACGGGGACAGGGATGTGGGACGGGGACAGTGGGGACAAGGTGGGGACAGTGGGGATGGGGACAGGGACATGGGATGGGGACGGGGACCGTGGGGATGGGGACCGTGGGGACGGGGACAGGGGGATGGGGACAGGGTCACAGGATGAGGACAGGGAGGTGGGATGGGGACATGGGATGGGGACAGGGACTGTGGGGATGGGGACTGTGGGGATGGGGACAGGGACACGGGATGGGGACAGGGGGACGGGGACAGGGACCGTGGGGATGGGGACATGGGATGGGGACGGGGACCGTGGGGACGGGGACAGTGGGGATGGGGACAGGGGGATGGGGACAGGGTCACAGGATGAGGACAGGGAGGTGGGATGGGGACAGGGACTGTGGGGACAGGGACTGTGGGGATAGGGACAGGGGGACGGGGACAGGGACTGTGGGGGTGGGGACAGGGACTGTGGGGACAGGGACTGTGGGGATGGGGACAGGGACACGGGATGGGGACAGGGGGATGGGGACAGGGACCGTGGGGATGGGGACAGGGGGTGGGGACAGGGACGTGGGATGGGGACAGTGGGGACAGGGACAGTGGGGACAGTGGGGATGGGGACAGGGGACGGGGGCTGCTGCTCTGGGGCCGGAGACCGAGAAGGGCTTTGGGGGGTGGGGAAGGGGGCCCGGGGGGGCCGGGGGCGGACCGGGGGGCCGGGGGCGGACCGGGGCAGCCCCGGGGGCCGGGCCGGGGCGGGCCGGGGGGGGCGGCGGGGCTGGGGCCGGGCGAGCGGCGGGGCCGGGCGCACTCAGGGCCCGACCGTGCCCGGGAGCAGCCGGAGCCGCCACCGGCCCCGACCCCGACCGGCCCCGGAGCGGCCCCGCCATGGCCCGGCGCTGCCCGGTGCTGCCCCTCGCCCTGCTCGGGCTCGGCATCGCCCTGGCCCGGCCCGCGGCGGCGGCCCCAGGTGGGACCGGGACCAGCACCGGGGGGACTGGGAGCACTGGGGGGACTGGGGAGGAGCGGCTCGGAGCTCCCCGGGATGCTGCTGGGAGCTCATACTGGGAGCACTGGGGGGACTGGGGAGGAGCGGCTCGGAGCGCCCCGGGATGCTGCTGGGAGCTCGTACCGGGAGCACTGGGGGGAATGGGGAGGAGCGGCTCGGAGCGCCCCGGGATGCTGCTGGGAGCTCGTACTGGGAGCACTGGGGGGACTGGGGAGGAGCGGTTCGGAGCGCCCCGGGATGCTGCTGGGAGCTCGTACTGGTAGCTGTTACTGGGAGCACTGGGGGGACTGGGGAGGAGCGGCTCGGAGCTCCCCGGGATGCTGCTGGGAGCTCGTACCGGGAGCACTGGGGGGACTGGGGAGGAGCGGCTCGGAGCGCCCCGGGATGCTGCTGGGAACTCGTACTGGTAGCTGTTACTGGGAGCACTGGGGGGACTGGGGAGGAGCGGCTCGGAGCGCCCCGGGATGCTGCTGGGAGCTCGTACTGGTAGCTGTTACTGGGAGCACTGGTGGGACTGGGGAGGAGCGGCTCGGAGCGCCCCGGGATGCTGCTGGGAGCTGTTACTGGGAGCACTGGGGGGACTGGGGAGGAGCGGTTCGGAGCGCCCCGGGATGCTGCTGGGAGCTCGTACTGGTAGCTGTTACTGGGAGCACTGGGGGGACTGGGAAGGAGCGGCTCGGAGCGCCCTGGGATGCTGCTGGGAGCTGACTGGGAGCTGTTACTGGGAGCACTGGGGGGACTGGGGAGGAGCGGCTCGGAGCGCCCTGGAATACTGCTGGGAGCTGACTGGGAGCACTGGGGGGACTGGGGAGGAGCAGTTTGGAGCGCCCCGGGATGCTGCTGGGAGCTCGTACTGGGAGCACTGGGGGGATGAGGCTCGGAGCGCCCCTGGATGCTGCTGGGAGCTCGTACTGGTAGCTGTTACTGGGAGCACTGGTGGGACTGGGGAGGAGCGGCTTGGAGCACCCCGGGATGCTGCTGGGAGCTGTTACTGGGAGCACTGGGGGGACTGGGGGGATGAGGCTTGGAGCACCCCGGGATGCTGCTGGGAGCTGTTACTGGGAGCACTGGGGGGACTGGTGGGATGAAGCTCGGAGCACCCGGGATGCTGCTGGGAGTTCGTACTGGGAACATTGGGAAGACTGGGGGGATGAGGCTTGGAGCACTCCGGGATGCTGCTGGGAGCTGTTACTGGGAGCACTGGGGGGACTGGGGAGGAGCGCCCGGGGATGCTGCCGGGCGCTAACTGGGAGCTGATACTGGGGAGACTGGGGAGATGCAGCAGAGTGTCTTGGGATGTTGTTGGATGCTGACTGGGAGCTGGTACTGGGAGCACTGGAGGGACTAGGAAGATGCGGCTTGGAGCACCTGGGGGTGCTGCCGGGAGCTGGTACTGGGAGCTATTACTGGGAGTACTGGGGGGACTGGGGAGTTGTGGCTCAGAGCACTGGGGGATGCTGCTGGGAGCTGGTATTGGGAGCTGGTACTGGGAGCACTGGGCACACTGAGGGTGTGGCTCAGAGCACCTCGGGATGCTGCTGGGAGCTGACTGGGAGCTGGTACTGGGAGCTATTACTGGGAGCACTGGGGGAACTGGGAAGATGCAGCTTAGAGCGCCCCAGGAATGCTGCCAGAAGCTGGTACTGGGAGCTGGCACTGGGAGCACTTGGGGGAACTGGGGAGATGTGGCTCAGAGTGCCCAGGGATGCTGCTGGGAGCTGGGACTGGGAGCTGGTACTGGGAGCACTGAGTGGACTGGGGAGATGCAGTGCAGAGTGCCAGGGGATGCTGCTGGGCTCTAACTGGGAGCCAGTACTGGGAGCACTGGGAGGGACTGGAGAGATGCAGCACCGGAGCACCAGGGGGGATGCTGCCGGGTTCTGACTGGGAGGCACCGCAGAGCCGATACTGGGAGCACTGGGGGATCCCAGTGGTGGTAACTGGGAGGCACAGCAGGGACGATATGTGGGAGCTGTAACTGGGAGAACTGGAAGGTCCTGGGAGATGGGAACCGGGAACTGTGTGGAGGTTTTAAGTGGGAGATACTGGGAGATACTGGGAGGTATTGTAGGACTGTAACCGGGAGACACAGGGAAGCGATAACTGGGGCAACTGGGAGAAGGAAACTGTGTGGGTACTGTAACTGGTATTTGCTGGGAACTGGTGAGGGAGCAGTGGGGACGCTGGAACTGGGTACTGTGTGGAGGCTGTAACTGGGAGATACTGGGAGATACCCCGGGACTGCTACCGGGGGCTGCGACTGGGAGACCTGACAGAACTGGAATTGAGACTGGGGGGATGCAGCACTGGCAGCTGCTGGGCCACCGTAACTGGGTGTACTGGGCCGTACTGGGATGGTCCCGGCACACCCCAGCCGCCACGGTCCCACCCGGGCTATTTTTAGCCCCGTGGCCACCGCGGGCGGCCCCAGGGCTATTTATAGCCCCGGGGGGGGGGGGAACACACACAATGACAATGACAGCGGTGCCAGCCGTCCCCGAGGGGCCGCGGGGTCCCGGGGGGGGGGGGGGGGGTGTCCCCTCGCTCCCCCCACCCAGGACCCCCCCCCCCGGGGTGACGGGGACCCCGTCCGTCCCTCCGTCCATCCCACCACCACCACCGCGCCGCAGCAGGGGGACCCCCATGTCCCCCCCCCCCTCCCAAGGGACCCCCTTGTCCCCCCCCTTGTCCCCCCCGCCGATGGCTTTGCCAGCCGGTGCCGCGCTCCCGGCCAGACTCCGGCTCTTTTTCCACTCGCTCCCGGCCTGGCAGCAGCCGCTGGAAATTCCTTGGGCCGGGATCAGTCGGAGGCGGCTGCCGGTTGCTGCCCCCCCCCCACCCCAACACCTTCCCCTGCCCCCCATTTCCCTCTCCCCCCCTCCCCCCCGCACCCCTCGATCCCCTGCGCCCCACGGCCGAGCCCCCTGACACCACCTCCCCCCCCCAAATCGCCTGCCTGGGGGGCTGGGGGGGGGGACACCCAGGAGTCTGGGGGGCTCGGGGGAGCACCCAGGGGTCTCGGGGGAGCACCCAGGGAGGACCCAGGACCTTGGGGAGGGAATGGGGGGTGAGGGGGGTCTCTAGGGAGGATCCAAGAGCCGAAGGAGGACCCAGAAATTTGGGGAGCACCCGAGGGGGTCTCTGGGGAGGACCCAGAAATTTGGGGAGCACCCGAGGGTCTGGGGAGCACCTGGGGGTCTCAGGAGAGGACCCAGGGGTCTTTGGGGAGCACCCAAGGGTCCTCAGGGAGGACCCAGGAGTCCGGGGAGGAGCCGGGGGTCTCGGGGTGAGGACCTGGGAGCTCAGGAGCACCCAAGGGTCTCTGGGGAGGACCCAGGAATTTGGGGAGCACTCAGGGGGGGTCTCCGGGGATAACCCAGGAGTTCGGGGAGTCTCAGGGAAGGACCCAAAAATTTGAGGAGGACATGGGGGGGGGGGGTGTGGCCTCGGGAGAGGACCCAGGTGTCCAGGGAGCACCCAGGAGTCCGAGACCCCCCCCCCAGAAGGCGGCAGCACCCAACCCCGGGGTGCCAGCACCCCCATCCTCAGGCAGAACAGGCAGCCCCCCCCAAACCCCGGGGGGCCGCGGCAGGTGACTGGGGACGATGGCCCCGCTGCCACCGTACGGGGGACACGGGGATACGCGGGAGGGGAGAAGGGGGGGCCCCTCTCCACCCCCCCCCCAGCCCCCCGGGAGTTGAGCTATGCGCCCGTAATGGCTTTTCCTCTCGCCCGGCGTCGCCGGCAGAAGAAAGGTGCCTCTGTGCCGGCCGGGCTGGGAGGGGGCCAGCACCGCGGGCGGCGAGGAAGAGGAGGGGACCCGGCGTCGGCGGCTCCCCCCTTTCCCGCCCTGAGCATCCCTCGAGGCCAGGCCGCAGAACTGGGGGGCGCCGGGTGGGTTGTTTTTTTTTTTTTTGGGGGGGGGGGGGGTAACATGGCGCTGCGAGCTTCCCCGCCGCAGTGCCCCAGTACGGCCCAACCATCCCGGCCAGGATGGGGGGCGGGGGGGGGGGGGACGAGCCCCGTGCCACGGTGATGGGGCTGATGAGAAACGCAGGCCGGGGCTGGCTGGGGGGAGGCGGAGGGGGATGGGAGGCGGACGGACGGACGGACGGTCGGATGGACGTGGCGTGGTCCCCATCGCCACGCACCCCAGCGGGGATGAGGGTTTTGGGAGGGGGGGAGGAAGCACCGGAGGTCGCCGGGGTCATCCTGGTTGGCTTCACCGGGCGGCACCGGCATGGCGGCACCCACCGCGTCCGTCTGTCCGTCCGTCCTCCCCCCGGCCCCGGTGCTTGGCTGCTGCCCCTGATGGGTTCTGCAGATGCTGGGGCTGCGATGGGGAAGCTGGGCCGGCCGGGCCAGGGCGGGGATGGGGGGGACAGTTTGGGGGTCCGGAGATGGCGGGGGCGGGGGGGGGGACACTGGTGCCGGTGAGAGCCGCCCCCCCACCGGCCGCCGTCCCGGTGGCAGCCGAACAAAGCCGCCCTTCATGGGCGTCCCGGGAGGGAGATCGGAATTCGGATACTGGTGGGACGGGGCGGGACGGGCACGGCTGCGGTGCCCCGCGGTGCCCCACGGCACCTGGCAGTGCCCGGGGCAGCCCATCGTGCCCCATGGCACCCCACGGCACCCCACGGCACCCTGCAAGTGCCTGGGGCACCCCATGGCACCCCACGGCACCTGGCAGTGCCCGGGGCAGCCCATCGTGCCCCATGGCACCCCACGGCACCCCATGGCACCCTGCAAGTGCCTGGGGCACCCCATGGCACCCCACGGCACCTGGCAGTGCCCAGGGCAGCCCATGGCACCCCACAGCACCCCATGGCACCTTGCAAGTGCCTGGGGCACCCCATGGCACCCCACGGCACCCCATGGCACCCTGCAAGTGCCTGGGGCACCCCATGGCACCCCACGGCACCTGGCAGTGCCCGGGGCAGCCCATGGCACCTCACAGCACCCCACGGCACCCCATGGCACCCTGCAAGTGCCTGGGGCATCCCATGGCACCCCATGGCACTTGGCAGTGCCCGGGGCAGCCCATCGTGCCCCATGGCACCGTATGGCACCCCATGGCACCCTGCAGTGCCTGGGGCAGCCCGGGGCACCCCATGGCACCCAATAGTGCTCAGGACACCCCATGGCACCCCATGGCACCCTGCAATGCCTGGGGCACCCCATGGCACCCCACGGCACCCAATAGTGCTCAGGGCAGCACATGGTGCCCCATGGCACCGCACGGCACCCTGCAGTGCCTGGGGCAGCTCATGGTACCCCACAGCACCCTATGGCACCCTATAGCACCCCATGGCATCTCAGGGTACCCTATGGCACCCCGCAGTACCTGGGGCAGCCCACGGTGCCCCACAGCACCCTGGCATCCCATGGCACCCTGCAGTATCCAGGACAGCCCGCAGCACCCCACAGCCCCCTGTGGCACCCACGGCACCCTACGGTACCCTGCAGTGCCCAGGGCATCCCATAGCACCCTATGGCACCTTGCAGTGCTTGGGACACCCCAAGGCACCCCATGGCATCCCATGGCACCCAGTAGTGCCTGGGGCAGCCCACAGTGCCCCATGGCACCCTATGGCACCCTATGGCACCTTGAGGTGCCCAGGGCATCCCACGGTGTCCCATGGCACCCTGTGGCACCCCATAGCATCCCATGGCACCCTATGGCACCCTGCAGTGCCCAGGGCATCCCATAGCACCCCATAGCACGCCACGGCACCCTATGGCACCCTGTGGCACCTTGAGGTGCCTGGGGCAGCCCACAGTGCCCCATGGCACCCTGTTGCACCCCATAGCATCCCACGGCACCCTATGGCACCCTATAGCACCCTGCAGTGCTCAGGGCATCCCACAGTACCCTCTGGCACCCCATAGCATCCCACGGCACCCTATGGCACCCTATGGCACCTTGCAGTGCCTGGGGCAGCCCACAGTGCCCCATGGCACCCTGTGGCACCCCATAGCATCCCATGGCATCCTATGGCACCCTGCAGTGCCCAGGGCATCCCAGGGTGCCCCATGGCACCCTGTTGCACCCCATAGCATCCCATGGCACCCTATGGCACCCTGCAGTGCCCAGGGCATCCCATAGCACCCTATGGCACCTTGCAGTGCCCAGGGCATCCCATGGTGCCCCATGGCACCCTGTTGCATCCCATAACATCCCAAGGCACCCTATGGCACCCTGCAGCACCCTGCAGTGCCCAGGGCATCCCACAGTACCCTCTGGCACCCCATAGAATCCCACGGCACCCTATGGCACCCTATGGCACCTTGAGGTGCCTGGGGCAGCCCACAGTGCCCCATGGCACCCTGTTGCACCCCATAGCATCCCACGGCACCCTATGGCACCCTGCAGTGCCCGGGGCATCCCACAGCACCCCATAGCATCCCACGGCACCCTATGGTACCCTATGGCACCTTGCAGCGCCCCGCAGCACCCAACAGCACCCAACCCGCAGCACCGCTCCCAGTGCCGGCGGTGCTGGGTCCACCAAGGGGACCCCGCACCCTACCGCGTCCCCTCCCATCCCCAGGAGAGCCCGTGGACGTGCTCAAGGTCCTCCAGCTCCACTCCCTGCCCGAAGGCGTCAAGAAGGTGCCGGGTTTCTGCTCCCAACGCGGCGCCGGCTCCGACGTCGCCTACCGGATAACGCGCCAGGCGCAGCTCAGCGCGCCCACCCGGCAGCTCTTTGCCGGTAAGCGGGTGAAACCGGTGATGGGGGGGCAACCAGGGATCCAACCACCTCTCGCCCACACCTTCCCCCTCCCCCCCCCCCCCGCCACCCAGGTAAATTCCCGGAGGATTTCTCCATCATGGCCTTGGTGAAAACCAAACCCGGCGTCCAGGCGTTCCTCCTCTCCATCTACAACCAGGACGGCGTCCAGCAGCTGGGCGTGGAGCTCGGCCGCTCGCCCGTCTTCCTCTACGAGGACCAACACGGCCGCCCGGCCCCCGAGGATTATCCCCTTTTCCGGGGCATCGATTTGGCCGACGGCAAGTGGGTACCCGTCAGTCGGCATCCTCCGACGCCGACGGTCCCGTACCCACCTCCCCGTCTCTCCGTAGGTGGCACCGGGTGGCCCTGAGCGTCAGCCGGCGGTCGGTGACGCTGCTGGTGGATTGTCGGCAGCGGGAGACGCGACCCCTTCCCCGCAGCCCCCGGCCCCTCCTCGACACCCGCGGCATCACCGTTTTCGGCACCCGCATCCTCGACGAGGAGGTTTTCCAGGTGCGGGGGCAGGGGGGGGGGTGGTGGTGGCAGCGGGTTGGGGTCTTGGGGGGGGTGTGTGGGGGGGTGTCACCCCATCTGACCCTCCACCCCCCCCGCCGTGTGTCCCCGCAGGGTGACATCCAGCAGCTGCTCATCGTCGCTGACCCGCAAGCGGCGTTCGATTACTGCGAGCACTACGGCCCCGGCTGCGCCGCCGCGGCGGACGGCGGCCCCCAGGCGCAGGAACCCCCCCGGCAGCAGCAGGAGGTGGGGGGGGGAGGGGGGGGGGCGTGGGATGGGGAGGGGGTGGCGGGCACCGATGGTGGGGAGGGATCCCCTTCTCCCTTGGGGGGAGGGGGGGGTTGCTCCAGGGTGGGTTTACCCCCCGCAACAGGGATGGGGTCGGCGGGGGGGGGGGGGACGTGTCGTCCCCCCCCATAATGGCTGTGTTTCGGTGACGTTTGCTTCTTCTCGCCCCTCCCCCATCGTCATGTCCCCCCCCCCAAGTACTCCGAGGAGGCTGTGGAGTACTACGAGTACCCCTACTACTACACTAATAGCGAGGACGGGCCCCCCCCGGGGGGGGTCCCCGAAAAGGTAACGGCGGGCAGGGTTCCCGTCTGTCCGTCCGTCCGTCCGTCTGTCCGTCCCAGTTGTGTCGCAGCCCCCCACCCCCACCCCAGGCAGGAGCATGGAAGGCAATGGGGAATGGGGGGGGGGGTGGGTGCATGGGGATGCTGCACCCAGGGGGGGACCTGGGGTCCCCCCCCCCCGCCGCGCTCGTGCCGTCCCCGGGGACCTCACGCTTTGTGTTTTGTCTCCCCCCCCCCCCCCAATTCCCCCCCCCCGGGTGGGTTTGTGTCTGTGTGTCGCTGCTGCCGCCTCTTCATCGCTGCCACCGTCCTCTTCCTCGCCGCGCTGGGAGTTAGAACCCCCCCAACCCCAAGGGCCCCCCCAGGGCCGGCACCCCGAAAAAACAGCGGATGATGAACACGGCACCCACCTACGGGAAATCCCTCGGGAAGGGGAAAGCCCTCGGGAATCATCCCGGGAATGGGGGTCCCCCCGAAAACAGCAAGATGGGGCTGAGCCCCCCCCCCAGGAACGGGGCCAGGAGCCAAGGCAACAGCTACCAGCAGGTAGAGAACGATCCCGGGCCGGGATCCCGAGTCCGTCCGTCCGTCCGTCCGTCCCCCCACGGGGCCGTTCGGCGACGTCCCGGCGATGCAACTAAAGCGGGGGGAGTGCTGGAAAGATTGGGGGGGGGACCCCCTTTCCAGCGAGTCGCTCCCCGCCTTTATTTCTCTCGCCCGCCCCCCCGAATTTCACACCCCACTGGTGTCCGGCTCCCCTCCCCCGCCATCGCTTTGTCCCCCAAAACGATCCGGGTGAGTTTTTGGGGAGCCACTTACTAACCCCCTCGACCCCCCCCCCCCCCCCCCCCGGCTGTGTGTCTCCATCATCCATCGCTTCGCTTGTCCGTCTGTCCGTCCCTCTCGCCCGCTCTCCCATGACCTCTCCCCACCCTCCCCCACCCAGGATGGGGGGCTGCCCCCCACGGAGGAGCCCTGGGGGGCCACCGTGTACCCGGATTACGCCCCGGGACCCCCCCGGGACCCCGACGGTGCCTCCTGGGAGGAGACGGGGCCGGCGCAGGTAACACCCGGGTGGGGGGGACACCCACCACCCCCGGACCCCGGGGTCCCCTGCGCGCCGTGGGACGGGGTGGGGGGGTGCAATGGGGAACCGGGTGGGCGAGATGGGGGGGGGTTTGCCCCCCCCCCCCGCCATGCGCCTGTTAACGCCGTCTCTCCTCGGGGTGCCCATCACCCCGCCGTCGGGGCGGCAGGAGGAGGAGGAGGAGGAGGATGGGGGTCCCGGCCGGGCGTATGAGTACGTCTATACGGACCACCCCGAGGAGCTGGGCGTAAGTGGGGGTGGGGGGGTCCTGAGTGTCCGTCCCGGCTCGTCTCCGTGTCCGTCCGTCCGTCCGTCCCGTCTCCACGTCCGTCTCGTCCCCTTCCCCGTGTTGGCTCTGCACGGCCCCGTGTGTGCGTGTCCCCCCCCCCCCCCATTTGCCGCCGTCCCCGCCGCTTGTCCTCACCCTTGCCTAGGGTGTGATGTCACTTGGGCCGCGCGTGACATCATCACCCGCCCCCCTCCCCCTTTGCTGCCCCGTGTGCTTCGCCCCGTCTGCTCCCCCCAATTAACGGCGGCGCTGGTGTTAATTACCGCTGCGGGACGAGGTAATTCCCACCCCCCCCCCACGCTGCCATCTCAGGGCGGGGGAGGGGGGCTGGGATTTGAACTGAGGGGTCCATCCCCCCCCCCCAGTTCCTAAATCCCCCCTCCCCCTTCCTGACCCACCCTTGGGGGGGCTGGGGTGTGTTTTGGGGGGGTTTTAACCCCATCCCTTAAGCTCAGCCCTGATTAAGGCTGCGTTAACGGGGATGTCCGGGCCGGGGGGCCGGAGACCCCCATGGCTGTGGGATGGGGGGGGGACACGGGGTCCCCGGGGTGCCCTGCACTGACGGGTCCCTCTTGGGGGGGTTACATGTCTGCCACCCCCAGGCTGTGCGCGGCGTCAGGGGCTACAAGGGCGAGAAGGGCGAGCCCGCCGTCCTCGAACCGGTACGTCTGTGTGTGTGTGTGTCCCCCCCGCCTCAATTTGCAGTGCCCCCCCGGCCGGTGACAGCACCCCGGGGTCGGATGCTGCCCCCCACTAACGCCCCCCCGCCTCTCCTCCCACAGGGCATGTTGGTGGAGGGTCCCCCCGGTCCCGAGGGACCTGCGGTAAGACCCCCCGCCTTGGGTGATGGTATATGGGGGGTGAGGGGTAGCACCCCGTTGTCACCCCCCCCCCCGGTGCCACCATCACCCCATGTCTCTGCTCCCTCCCCCTCCCAGGGCATTTCGGGACCACCGGGGACGCAGGGACCCCCGGGAGCCCCGGGAGAGCCCGGCGAGAGGGTGAGTACGGGCTTGGGGGGGCCCCTCCAAAAACCTCCATCGTGGTGTTGACCCCCCGCCCTTGTGCCATTGACCCCCCCCTTGTGCCATTGACCCCCCCCTCGTGCCACTGACCCCCCCCTGCCTGTCCCTAACAGGGCCCCCCCGGCCGTGCTGGCCTCCCCGGCTCCGACGGGACCCCCGGACCCCCCGGCACCTCCATGATGCTGCCGGTGAGTGGGGCGGGGGAGCTGGGCGAGGAGTGATGGGGTGACCCCCCCCCCCCCCAGTTTTGGGGGCGGGGGGGGGCACCCATCCCCATCCCCCCATCTGCCTGTCCCAGTTCCGCTTCGGGAGCGGCGGCGGCGACAAGGGTCCGGCGGTGGCGGCGCAGGAGGCGCAGGCTCAGGCCATCCTGCAGCAAGCCCGGGTGAGTCTGGGGGGGGGGGTGTCAGCATTTTGGGGGGGGGATATCCCCCATGAGACACCCCCCCCAGCACCCTCCGATGGGGTCCCCAAAGCTGCTCGCACCCCGTGGGTGCTGGACCCAGGGGTGCCCGGGGGTCGCATCCTGCACCCGGTGACCTGGTTTTGCCCCCGTACCCCCCCCGCTGAGGAATAACCCCCCCTCTCTGCTTGTCCCCCCCCAGCTGGCCCTGCGGGGCCCCCCCGGACCCATGGGGTACACCGGCCGCCCCGGACCCATGGTGGGTATCGGCGTCTTGGTGGAGTTTGGGGGGTGGCGGCGGTGAGGGGGGAGTGGGGGGGGGGGCTGGTGCCCCCCCCCTCAGTGTGGGGTTGGGGAGGGGATGAAGGCTGTGGGATGGGGGGGTTTGGGGGTGTCTGTGGGGGGGAACCCCCATGATTGCCCCCCACATTCTCGCTCGCAGGGGCAGCCTGGCAGCACCGGCATGAAGGGGGAGTCCGGAGACTTCGGCCCCCAGGTGAGCCCCAAGGATGGGGGGGGGCGAGCGGACCCCGATGACCTCCCCCCCCCCACGCCACCTTATGCACCTCGTTATCCGGGACCTCGTTAACACTCTGCCCTCCCTCTCTGCAGGGTCCCCGAGGTCCTCAGGGCCTGACCGGACCCCCGGGAAAGCCTGGCCGGAGGGTGAGTTGGGGGGGCTGGGAGGGGAAGGGATGGGGGGGAGGTGTCCACAGACCCCCCCTCACCCCCTCTGTGTCCGGCAGGGCCGACCGGGGGCTGACGGCGCACGGGGGATGCCCGGTGATCCCGGCGTTAAGGTAACGGCCGGGATGCTCCCGAGCCAGCGTTGGGGTATCCCCTCGGATCCCCCCCCACCCGGTCACCGGGACCTGGAGCACCCTTGGGTGCCCACCCAGGAGAGCTCTGCTGGGGACCCCCCACACCGGGCCGGCAGCTGGCGGCCCCACGGCAGGCGGGGATGCGGGAATCCTGTGGGATCAGAGCTGGGATCGGAGTGCGGATCCGGGATTGAACAAGCCGATTCCTTGGGGTGGGGAGTGATGGGGTGGGGGGCAGCGCCGGACCCCCTGCCGCTCCGGGGGTCCCTCTGTGGGGCTGATCCAGGTCCCCGGCTGATCCCGGATCCCAGCTGATCCCAGAGGTCCCCCTTGCTCCGAGGGGTGTCCTTGGTGGCACCTTGGTGACATCTCTGTGTCGTCCCCCCTCCCCACCCAGGGTGACCGTGGCTTCGATGGGCTGCCGGGGCTGCCGGGTGACAAAGGCCACCGGGTGAGTCACCGCGGCCGGGGGGACGGCACCCCCGGAGCCCCCCGCTCCTGCCTACGCACCCCGCTGCCTTCACCCTGCCTCCACCCCTGGGCATGCCTGGCTTGGGGGTACCCACAACCCCCCCCCCCCCCCCGCCCCGGCTCCTTCTTCCTCGGGACCCCTCCACCGGCTGCACCCGTAAACCGCGGCCTGAGCAAACACCAGCGCCCGCCGTCACCGCTGCCGCCGCCAGCCGCCTTCCCACCCCTCCGGCCGGCACAGAGCCCCCATTCACGGCCGGCTGCCCGCGCACACTGAGCGCATTCACGCCGCCCCGCCGTCGCTCAACGCCCCCTTTACCTGCTGCCACCCGCGCCCCCCACCCCCCCGCCGTGCTGAACCCCCCCCCCTTTTTCGCACCCCTTGGCACCGGTACCCGCCGGCTGACCTGGGTTTTTGCCCCGTAGGGTGAAACCGGCTCGCAGGGCATGCCGGGACCCCCCGGCGAGGATGGCGAGAGGGTGAGTGGCTCCGGATGAGCTGGGTGCTGGGACCACCGGGGTGGGACAGCCTGGACCCCCCCCTGCCATCCCCGCTGACCGCCCCCCTCGTCCCTCCGCAGGGTGACGACGGAGAGGTGGGACCCCGAGGACTCCCCGGAGAAGCGGTACGGGGTCTTGCGCCCACGAGGGTCTCGCGCAGGTCGAGGCGGGGGACGAAGCGGGTGCCACGGCGGGGATGGCACCGTGATCCTGGGGTGGGGTGGGGGGACACACGTCACACTCCCACCACCTTTGGGAGCAAAGACGCCCACCCCGGGTACCCCCTTAACGCCCCGTCTACCCTCGCAGGGACCCAGAGGTCTGCTCGGCCCCAAAGGCCCCCCGGGAATCCCCGGCCCCCCGGTAAGTGCGGTGGTAAGACCCCCTCCCAAACCCGCTGTCCCCCCCGCACCCGCTCAGCACCCATCTCCTCCGCAGGGCGTGCGCGGCATGGACGGTCCCGTCGGTCCCAAGGGGAACCTGGTGAGTGGGGGGCGGCCAGTCCGTCCCCCCGGGGTGCTGCGAGCTTCCCCGCAGCAGTGTCCCCCCACTGCTGTCTCTCCGTGGGGTGCCCAACCCCCCCCGTGACACCCCCACTGGGGACACACGATGCCCCACTGGAGACATTGGCGTGTCCCTAGTGGGGTCCTCGACCACTGACCCACCATCTCTGACCGCCACAGGGGCCGCAAGGAGAGCCCGGACCCCCCGGTCAACAGGGGACCCCCGGAACCCAGGTGAGCACCCCCATTTCGGCCAGGAGCTGGACCCCCCCCCCAGCCTCCCTCCCCCTGGAGCAAGCGGGGGGACACAAGGAGGTAACACCCCCCCCCCCATCTCTGTGTTTTAGGGTCTCCCAGGACCACAAGGTGCCACGGGACCTCCTGGAGAGAAGGTGGGTGCCAGGTCCCAAATCTTGGGGGGTGCACGGGGGAATTGGGGGGGACACACGAGGCTGCTCCCCTCCCTCGCTGCCGGCGCTCACCCCGACTCCTCTCTCTGCAGGGTCCCCAAGGGAAACCCGGCTTGCCCGGCATGCCCGGCTCCGACGGACCCCCCGTGAGTACCCCCCCCATCGCCCCCGGGCACTGTCCCCCCCCCACCCAGGGACGCATCCAGCATCCGAAGGATGCTCCGGTCACGCGCCGGCCCCGGCTGACCCCGCTGTCCCCATGTCCCCCGCTGTCCCCGTGTCCCCCCAGGCTGGGACGGAGCCACCGAGGGGGCTGGTTGTGGGTCTGTCAGGGGGGAGACGCAGGCTGGGGGGGGGGGGGATGCGGATGGAGCCACGTGCCCCGCCTCAAGGTCTCTCCTCGTCCCCGTCGTCCCCTCTTCTGTCCCCAGGGTCACCCTGGGAAGGAGGGACCCCCCGGCACCAAGGGCAACCAGGTAAAGCACCGCGCGGCCCCCTCCCAGGGCTCTGCCCCTCTTTTGCCCCCCCCCGGGGGGGCAACGAGCAGCCCCGGCCCCACGTCTGCGGGGGGGGTCCCATGGTGGCCCCCCTGAACGTCCCCTGGCGCACGGTGCAAACCTCCCCCTCCCTCCGCAGGGCCCCTCGGGTCCCCAGGGACCCATCGGCTACCCAGGCCCACGCGGTGTGAAGGTCAGTGCCGGATTTTTGGGGGGGGGGGGCAGGGGGGGGCAGCATGTATCGGCCAAATGCACTTTTTTGGGGGAAAAACGGGAGGAATCGGGAGCCGTGACGCCTCCTCGCGCCGTGGGTCACCCCGCTCCTCTCTCCCTAGGGAGTGGACGGCATCCGGGGGCTGAAAGGACACAAGGGCGAGAAGGTGGGTGTCTGTCCCCGTGCCCCCCCACCCCGCCGGCGGTGCGGTGGTCCCCGGCCGGCAACCGGGCTGCGTCGCCGTCCCCTGCGCCTCAACGCCAGCACCTCCATCCTCATCCTCTCCCGCAGGGCGAGGAAGGCTTCCCCGGCTTCAAGGGGGACATGGGCGTGAAAGGAGACCGGGTAGGTGCTGGGGGGGGGGGTCCCTGATGTCCCCCCAGGGCTGCTGCCCCGGCTGGACCACCCTGATGCCTCCCTCCCGGCATCTCCCGTAGGGCGAAGTCGGCGTGCCCGGCTCCCGGGGTGAGGACGGACCCGAAGGTCCCAAGGGGCGGACGGGACCCACCGGTGACCCCGGTCCCATCGGGCTGGTCGGAGAGAAGGTGACACGGCGAGGGGATGCGGACATGGCCGGGTGGGGGGGGGCGGCGGGGTGCGAAGACCCCCGCGGGCACCCCGTGACACCCCCCCATCACGTCTCTCTCCCACAGGGGAAGCTGGGAGTGCCAGGCCTGCCCGGCTACCCGGGACGTCAGGGTCCCAAGGTGAGCGTGGCGGCCGTGGGGCTGCCCCACGTGCCCACCCCCCTCCCCCGCCTCAGCACCGCTCACCCCAATTCCTCTCCATCCCCAGGGATCGCAGGGTTTCCCCGGATTCCCGGGCAGCAACGGCGAGAAGGGCGCGCGGGTGAGTGACCCCCCGGCTCGTGTCCCCCCTCGGGGACCAGCTGCGAAGCAGAGAGGGGACACAAGCACCAGGGGGGGGGGTCCCTGCCCTGTCCCCCCCTCCATGTGTCTCTGAAGCGTTTTCTCTTATAGGGTCTGTCCGGCAAATCGGGGCCCAGGGGCGAGCGCGGCCCCACGGTGAGTATGGGGCAGGGTTAATTGGGGGGGGGGGGAGCTGTGGTCTCCCCACACCCCTTTCCTGGGGTGCCCTACCCAGCCAGATTGGAAATGGGGGGCCCAACAGCCCCCAATCTGTGGGGTGGGGGGCTCCGCAGGTAGGGGGTGATGGACCATCCATCACCCCCCCTCCTCCTCCTCCCGCAGGGTCCCAGGGGCCAGCGGGGACCACGAGGAGCCACCGGAAAGTCAGGGGCGAAGGTCAGGCTTGGGGGGGTGGGCACCCCCCGACCCTCGTGCGTGTGCAATCGCACACGCGTGTGGCAGCTCCGGCACCGACGTGTGCCGTAGCCGGTCACCCGCTGGGCACCCAAAACCTTCCTCGCCCCCCCCCAGGGCACGTCTGGCAGCGACGGCCCCCACGGCCCCCCAGGTGAACGGGTAAGTGGGCGTCCCAGCCTGGATTTGGGGTGGGGGGGTCCCAGCTTGCACGAGCACCCTGGTGCCATCCCCACCAGCCACCCATCGCGCCTATGCCGGGCTCTGGCACCCACCCAGTGCCCGCCGTCACCCAGACCCCCAGCTCACCCCCCCTCCGGCGCACGCAGCTCCGTCTCAGTGCAACCCTTGCGCCGGGGCCGGGGGGGGGGGTTTGGTGATGCTCCGCTAACGAGCTCTGTGTTAATTAGCACCGTCCCCAACTACCCTGCTCTTCTCCCCTCTAGGGTCTGCCAGGACCGCAGGGACCCAACGGCTTCCCAGGACCCAAAGGACCCCCCGTAAGTAGCGGGGTCCCCCCCCACACACACACGTGAGGTGCCCCCAGCGCCGCTCACCCGCTGCTCCTCTCCCCGCAGGGCCCCCCCGGCAAGGACGGGCTCCCCGGGCACCCCGGGCAGCGAGGAGAAGTCGTAAGTCTGCCTGTGTGTCCTCCCCACCGTGCTGACACCCATGCTGCCCCTCCAGCCGCTCTCCTGTCCCCGCCACTTGTCCCCAACCCCCCCCAGCCCCCTCCTCGCCGCCCCCCCATCCTTCCTCAGGGACACCTTGCTACTCCCAGGCTACTCTTGCCTTACTCACAAGTTACTCCTGGTGCTGACCCCCCCCCGCCTTCTCCTCTCTCCTCCAGGGCTTCCAAGGCAAGACCGGCCCCCCCGGCCCCCCAGGGGTAGTGGGACCTCAGGTGAGCTCGGCCTCGTGTGGGTGGGTTGGGGGGGGTCCCCAATTCCCCCGGGGCTGCACTGACTCTTGCTCCCCCCCCCTCCGTGTGCCAGGGAGCCGCTGGCGAGTCTGGCCCCATGGGGGAGAGAGGCCACCCGGGCCCCCCCGGCCCCCCAGGAGAACAAGGGCTACCGGGACCATCCGGCAAGGAGGGCACCAAGGTGAGATGGTGGGAGGGGTGGGAAGGTGCTGCGGGCATGGTGAGGGTCCCTGGGGAGTGGGATGGGGTACCGGGGCATGGAGCCCCCCCCCCATCTCACCCCCTCTCGCCCTAGGGAGACCCCGGCCCCACTGGCTCCCCCGGGAAGGACGGTCCCGCCGGCTTACGGGGTTTCCCCGGTGAGCGGGGTCTGCCCGGCACCCCGGTGAGTAAATCCCTTCCTCGGCTCAGCCGGGACCCTCCCCTCCAGCCCACCCCCCCCAGCAGCATCGCACTGACCCCCCCTTCATCTCACAGGGCGGCCCAGGGCTGAAAGGCAACGAGGGACCAGCAGGACCCCCAGGACCCGCAGTGAGTGTGTCCCCCCCACCATGAGCCTTGGTGCCCCGTTCCCCGCGGCCCCATGGCTCCCCTCGGGCTGACGCCCTCCCCCCCCCCTCCATCTTCCCCCAGGGCTCCCCTGGGGAGAGAGGTGGCCCGGGGCAAGGTGGTCCCGTTGGCCCCCCAGGACGACCGGGACCACAGGGACCACCGGGCCCCGCCGGAGAGAAAGGAGTTCCCGTGAGTCCTCAGGGACATCCCGCTCGCATCCCGCAGGGAGAGACGGCGGGTCCGGGAGGGGTGCAAGGGGGTGGGCGCCTGCACCCCTCACCCCCCCACCCCCCGCAACGCCCCTTTTCCCATCCCTCTAGGGTGAGAAGGGCCCCATGGGTCCCGCTGGCCGGGACGGCGTTCAGGGTCCCGTGGGTTTGCCTGGTCCAGCCGGCCCCCCCGGCGGCCCTGGGGAGGACGGTGACAAGGTGAGGTCCTACCCTGCCCCCGTGTCCCCGTGCCCCCCGACGCGCTGGGGCTGAGCGCCCTCCTTCTCCCCCACCCAGGGCGAGGTGGGCGAGCCGGGACAGAAGGGCAGCAAAGGCAACAAGGGCGAGCACGTGAGTGTGACCCGTGTCCCCCCCCCTCCAGACCTCGTCCCCGCTGTCCCCCAGGGCTGTCCCAGCCTCACTGACCCCTTCCCTCCCTTGCAGGGTCCTCCTGGTCCCCCCGGGCCCATCGGGTCGGTCGGGCAGCCCGGAGCCGCCGTGAGTATCCCAGAGGCAGGACAACGCCACGGTTGGGGGCACGATGCGGGATGGGGGGGTCCTGTGCCACCCCTGGGGTCACGGCAAGGAGGGGACGGTCTCGGCGAGGAGACGCCCCCGTCCTCCGGGGGCGAGCGGCGGCCGACCCTCCTCCCGCCTTGCAGGGTGCCGACGGGGAACCGGGTGCCAGAGGTCCCCAGGGACACTTCGGGGCCAAGGGCGACGAGGGGACGCGGGGCTTCAACGGCCCCCCCGGCCCCATCGGGCTCCAGGTGAGCAGGTATCCCCCCCCTCCCCCCCCCAACACCCCACGGCCACCCCCTCGCTCCAGGGCAGTGCCACTGCACCCGTCCTGCCTGTCCCCAAAATGGGGGGGGTGGGGAACACCCAGGAGGGGCTGGGGGTTTGGGTACCCAGCTGGGGAGCATCCCCTGCTGCCCCCACCCCACTGTGCCCCCCCCCCAATCCAGCTGTGCCCCAGCTGCACCTCTTGCCTGTTGTATCCAGATGTGCCCAGCCGCCCCCCCCAGTTACATATTCGTCGCTGTTTGCCCCCCCACCACCCAGTGCCCCACATCTGCCCCCCCCCCCAGCACCCGCTGTGCCCCCACCTTGTTAACGCTCGCTCTCGTCCCAGGGTTTGCCGGGTCCGGCCGGTGAGAAGGGTGAAACGGGTGACGTGGGCCCCATGGTAAGTGACCTCGTCCCCTCCCGCCCCCGTGTCGCTCTGGGTGGGGGTACCCCAGGAGCACCCTCACCCTCTGCTTTCTCCCCCACCCCCAGGGCCCGCCCGGCCCCCCAGGCCCCCGTGGCCCAGCTGGACCCTCTGGAGCGGACGTAAGTGACCCCACTTTTCCCCCTGTCCTTCCCCGTGTGGGGTGCTGGGGTGACCGGCTTCTGCTCTCCCCCCACCCCTCCGCAGGGACCCCAGGGACCCCCTGGAGGTGTTGGGAACCTGGGACCTCCTGGTGAGAAGGTATGTCCCTGGGCACCGGGGTTCGTTCCCCGAGGGGGGAGCCGCGCTAACGGGGTGCAGAGGTGGGGCGAGGCCGTGGGGCCGCAGCGGGTCCATGGGGCAAGGGGAGGGCTTGGTCCCAGAGGGGGGACGGGGTGGCACCGGGTGGGGGGGTTGTTGACTTCTCTCTGTTCCCATTTCAGGGGGACCCCGGTGAATCGGGGGCCCCGGGAATCCAAGGGGAGCCAGGAGTCAAGGTGAGTGACAGCAGGGACACCCCCACATTTGTCCCCGTCCCCCGGCTGTCCCTGCCGGCTGCTGACCCCATCTTGCACCGCAGGGCCCGCGAGGAGAGCGAGGGGAGAAGGGAGAAGCCGGAGCTGCCGGTGCTGCCGGGCCGCCTGGAGGGAAAGGGCCCCCCGGCGACGACGGGCCCAAGGGCAACCCCGTGAGTGCCGGGTCCCCGCCGGGGCACGGGGAGGGAGCAGGGTGGGTTTGCTCCGGGACCCCCTGGGGGGGAGGTCCGGGGTCCCCTCAGGCTGGCAGCTCTCTCTGTTCCAGGGTCCCGTTGGCTTTCCAGGCGATCCCGGACCCCCAGGTGAAATGGGTCCCAGGGTGAGTGCCGTGTTCCACCCCCTCCGGGCTTCTCCCACCATTGGAGGGGGCTTCTCCGGGAATGGGGTTGGGATTTGGGGGGTTGCGCGGGACCTTGACTCCACGTTTTCCCTTCCCGACAGGGCCAGGATGGTGCCAAGGGCGAGCGTGGGGAGGACGGCGAGCCCGGGGAGCCGGTGAGTGCCCCGTTCCGGTACGTGCTCTGGGCAGGGGATGTCTCGACCAGATCCCCCCTGGAAGGTTTGGGACTGGATCGACCCCACTGCTTCAGGAACGTCGGGGAGTGGGGAGCCCAGCCTGTCCTCCCTTCTGCGGCCATCGGATCTGGTCCCCCTGGTCCTGGGATCCTCCCATCCCTTTGGGTGCTCTTCACGTGGCACGGGATCCTCCTCCCTGCCTTCTCCATCCCGTTTCTGGGACAAGGGCAGCTCGCTCGACTCCTTTCCCTTCTCCTTCCTTAGGGCTCGCCGGGTCCGACAGGCGAGAACGGTCCTCCCGGTCCCCTGGGGAAGAGGGTAAGCGCCGGGTGAGCCCGGCTCTGGCTGTGACACATCCCGTGCCACCCGCCTGGACGTCCCTGTTCCTCACCGCCCTGTTTCTCCTCCCCGCAGGGCCCAGCTGGTTCTCCCGGCCCCGAGGGGCGTCAGGGCGAGAAAGGCGCGAAGGTGAGCGATTCGGTGACACACCCCCCCCCCCCCAGCGGTGGGGAGACCCCAGCGGCGCTGCCGAGCTCCGTGCGCCCGCGTACGGGACCTGCCTCACCCGGCTCCTCTGTCCCCACAGGGAGAACCGGGCGCAGTGGGTGCTCCTGGCAAGACGGGTCCCGTGGGTCCCCAGGGCCTCGCTGGGAAGCAGGGCCCCGACGGCCTCAGAGGTCTGCCCGGCTCGGTGGTAGGTGCCAACATCCCGGCGACAGGGATCCCGTGCCCGCAGTGAAAGCACAGCAGGGTCCGCTGGCACAGGGCAGAGGAGGGGCGAGGGGCTGACCGTCACCCCGGGAGGGGACTGGGACATGTCACCGTGCCCATGGTTCACGAGGAGCTGCCCGGGGTGTGCGCTGCCACCGGCGGCACCGACTCTGGACCGGTGGGACTCACCTTGTCCTCTCGCCTCCGCAGGGAGAACAAGGCAAACCGGGCACCACGGGCCAGGCTGGGCCACCAGGACCAGTGGTGAGTGTGGCCCCCCTCACCCCCACCATGGCTTCCCAAGGGGGGGTCCCCCACTTTATGCTCCCCACACCTCACGTGCCTGCCTGTGTACCTCTGCAGGGTCCCCCGGGTCTCCCCGGCCTCAAAGGTGACACCGGTGCCAAAGGAGAGAAGGTGAGTGAGATGCAGCGAGCGACCCGTGCTCTGGGTCCACGGCACCCCGGTGTGGGGCGTGCCCCACGCTTGGGGGCCAAGACCCTAAACCCCACTGGGCAGCCGGCACTTGGTGGGCTGGTTCCTATGGGTCCCCCAAGTGCTGTCCCCCGCTGGGCGCCCACCAGGTCCCCCTTCGCGGCCCCGTGCTGATCTCCGCTTGTGTCTCCCCAGGGCCACCCTGGTCTCATCGGCCTGATCGGACCCCCAGGGGAGCAGGGGGAGAAGGGAGACCGAGGTCTCCCCGGCCCCCAGGGCTCCACGGGGCAGAAAGGAGAAACTGTGAGTGTGGGGCCTGGGGAATGGGGGAGCCTGGGGAGAATGAGGATGATGTTGTGGTTGGGGGGGATCCATGCAGGTAGGGACCATAAAAGTGGGGGGCAGTGGACAACTTGGGGGGCTCTGGGAGTGGGGAGCCCTGCTGGGGGAGGTAGGAATGGGGCTGTCCCGGTTTCCTCACACCGGTTTCTGCTCTCCTCCTATCATGCAGGGGATCCCTGGTGCTACTGGACCCATCGGCCCCGCTGGCCCACCTGGACTTCCCGTGAGTGCCCCCCCATGTGCTGCTGGTCCCACGCCCCTCCCTCTCCAAGCTCCGCTGCTCGCTCCCCCTCTCTCGTCCTTATGCCTGGGCTCCCCGTTTCCCTCCCTGTGTTTGGGGGGGGGGAGCTGCTGTCCCCCCACCCCACCGTGCCAGCCCCGGTCACTGACAGACCTGGTCTTGCTTTGCAGGGTCCAGCAGGTCCCAAAGGTGCCAAGGGAGCCATGGTAAGCGCCAAGCCGGTGCCCCCGCCCTGCCACCACCTTCAGCCCTGCCCAAGGCTGACGTCTGTGAATGTCTCTTTCTCTAGGGCCAAGCAGGACCCAAAGGTGAACGTGGACCCCCGGGACCCCCCGGACACCCGGTGAGTGGCTCAAGCGTTGGCGCCAGGGAAGGGATGACACGGGGCGGGGGATGTAGGAACAGCTCCTCGGTAGGTGCAATGACACCCGAGAATGGATGCAGAGGGATGTCTCCTATCTCAAAGCCTGAGCACAGGGCGGTTTGGGGCCCTGGGGAGCGGGGGCTTCGCATGCCCCCTGTGCTCGGGCGCTGACAATGCTGTGCCTGCCACAGGGCCCCCCCGGGGAGGTGATCCAGCCCCTGCCAATCCAGCTGCCCAAGAAGAGCAAGCGCTCCATTGATGCCAGCAAGTTGGTGGATGAGGAGGAGGGTGAGGACGGAGAGAGAGCGGCTGCCGACCAGGCGGCTCGCGACTACGCCGACGGCATGGAGGAGATCTTCGGCTCCCTCAACTCCCTCAAGCAGGAGATCGAGGGGCTGCGGCGCCCAATGGGCACCCGGGACAACCCTGCCCGCACCTGCCAGGACCTGCAGCTCAGCCACCCGGGCCTGCCTGATGGTGAGCCGCGCCAGTGTCGGGCCGGGGAAGGACGGCGGTTAGCGCAGCAACACCGCCCCACGTGCTGACCCCTCTCCTCCCTGCGCAGGCGAGTACTGGATTGACCCCAACCAGGGCTGCGCCCGAGATTCTTTCAAGGTTTACTGCAACTTCACAGCAGGCGGGGAGACCTGTGTCTTTCCCAGCAAGGACATACAGGAGGTGAGAGGAGTCGGGGGGAAACTCGGCATGCAGGGTCCCAGCGCAGCCTCGGGAGGCAGGGTGGTGGGGATCGGCCGCGAGAAGAGGGCGGCATGGGGTGCTCCCCGCTTCGCTCATGGTTCTTCCTCTTCCAGGTGAAGATGTCGGCGTGGGAGAAGGAGGTGTCCCAGCAGTGGTTCAGTCAGTTCCAGGAGGGCAGCAGGGTAAGGATGCTGCCGACTCACAGGGGTGGTCTCCCTCCTCTTCCAGGAAGGATGTGGTCTGAGAACACCTGCCCGTGGGTCGCTCCCACGCGCCCTCCCATGGGAGCCCCTGGCACGCCCCCCCTGCCTTGCCCAGGCGCCCTGCCTGCACTCCGACTTGCACCCTCGTTGCCCTCTCCTGTAACGCCCTCAGTGTGTCCCTTGGTGCTGTCTCGGGGGCAGCTGGATGCCTCTTTTCCTCTGTTTCTAAGGAGAAAGAGAAACGTCCCCCACCCAAACTTGAACCCGTCAGCCCTTCTGACCATCTCCCCTTCCCCAGCCACCCCCTCCAGGGGGGTCTAGATCCCAGCAGACCCCCTCCAGCCTCACTTTTTGCATGCTTCTGGCTGTCGGCCCGCGTTAACTCGTCTCCTGCTCCCACAGTTCTCCTACACGGACTCGGAGAGCCAGCCCCTCGGCGTGGTGCAGTTGACCTTCCTACGGCTCCTCAGCGTCTCTGCCCGCCAGAACTTCACCTACCACTGTCACCGCTCGGTGGCCTGGCACAGCACCACCTCCGGGGACCACCAGCGTGCCCTCCGCTTCCTGGCTGCCAACGAGGAGGAGCTCAGCTACGACACCAGCCCCTACATCAAAGCTGTGATGGACGGCTGTGCGGCGAGCGCGGCAGGGGAGTGGGCAGGGGTAGGTGGTGGGGAGAGGGACGTAAGTGGAAGCAAGATACATGGGGCTGGAGCAGTCACGGGGAGAGAAAGTTGAAGAAAAAGGGACGGGTGAAGGCACAAACGGGTAGCGGGGAGAGAGGAAGCACTAGAAGGCACCAAGATGGAGGGATGGAAGAACTGAGAGAAGGCAGGATCTTTCCCTTGGGGATGCCATGAGTAGGGTGGCCCGGAGAGGGACGATCCAACGAAACGCCAGGGTCCAGGGAGAAGCGGTGGCTGGACAAAGACACTCCAGGGTTAAGCCTGGGTAATGCCGGAGCGGCAGGGGGTGCCGGATAAAGAGAAGGGTCGCTCTGTGTGAACCTGTCCCAGGCTGATGCTCCCGGTGCCCCCCAACCCCTGACCTGTCCGCCTGCTTCCCCTCCCCTGCAGGCACGAAAGGGCTCCAGCCGGACGGTGCTAGAGGTGAGCACGCCCCGCCTGGAGCAGCTCCCGCTGCTGGACGTGCGCGTCATGGACTTCGGTGAGCCCGGCCAGAGGTTCGGGTTCGAGGTGGGCCCAGTCTGTTTCCTCGGCTAGGACCAAACCGCCCCCCAACAACCGTCACCCTCCCTGCCACACCCTGGCCTCCAGTGGGGCAAACCTTGCCTCCTCGCATCCCCCCCACCGCCTCCGAGCGGCGAAGCAGCAGGACCCGGCCTCCCCCTCGCATCACCTCACCCACCCGCTGCTGCGAGGAGCAGAGGTGCCAGCCCTGCCCACAGGCACCGAGACCGACACGCCGCCGCTGCGACCCCCACGGGGGCCAGGGTCTGGAGAGATGCCAAAGAGACTTTAACGCTTAGAATAAATCTATATTTTAATATGTAGAGAGACAGAGAGGAAAATTTTTAACGGATCCACTGGCTACCTCCCTTGGCGCCCAGCAGTGCTCCCTTCCTCCCAGTATCTCCCTCTGAATCCCAGTGCTCTTTCCCAGCATTCCCAGGGCTTATTTTCCATGCTCCGCCCCCCGACCCCACTGCCCCAGGGGGAACCCCTCGAGGAGCGCACCCGCCAAGCAGAGAGAACAGTACTAGGGTTTGCTCTCTCCCTGGAGAGCCGGAGGGTTTTAAAGCCTAACGTGGTGAGCAAGCCTGGGACGACGCTGGTAGGCTGGTCAAGCAGCGCTAGCACGTGTTTGGGATTAGCACCAAGAGAGCTCTCGTACCTCTCTCCCCGCGTGGATTTGCACCGCCGCAACCCTCGTCTCTCGCGGTCATGAGGGAACGGACCCAGGGACGCATCTGTCCCCAGGAGCGCTACCTCCTTTGTGCGCAACCCCACAGCGACGGTCTCTGTCCACCTCCGACAACGCACCGACCTACCTGGGCTCCGTAGTCTGGCCCAGCCTGACTCATACAGGTGGAGCGGCCGCTTGACTTCGCTACTCTGCTAATCAAGGCTAATTAATTTGAAAAAAGCTTCCCTGTCCCATCAGAGTGCTACTTCTCTTCCCCGCTGCACCCGTTAGCTCAAAGGGGTTCCAGTCCCTGTCCTCAGTCCTACCTCCAGTCATTGCAAATCACTCCTCTTACAATGGGCGTATTTAAAAAGCCTCCGACAAAGCCTATCCCTAGCCCGTGGAAGGAAGTGAGGAAGAAGGACGTTGTGTTTTTACTGTGTTTTTTATTTTTTAAATTAATTATGTTATTTAAAGGAGCGGATACAACCGTCAGTACTGATCCCTGCGGCGTTAATTTTGGATTTCCCAAAAAACCCCAAGAAGTGAATTTCTGCATGGAGATTAACCCAGCCCAGTGCTTGGGGGAGGAGGGAGGGGAGGAAAAAATAAAAAAAAAAGTGAAAAATTATTTTCTTGCTGCCGTCTGATAAAAAGAAGTTTAAAGGGGCACCAGCCTTTGCTTTTTAGTTTTCTTAAAAAGCAGAGGTGTGCCCCCTGGTGCTGAGCCGGCAGCCTGTATAATGTTTTGTAAGTAATTTTTTAAGTTGTATTGTAATATATCATCTATAATTTTGCTGCTTTTTGGGGGTCGGTTATTTTTTTTTGTTTCCTTTCTCTCACTTTCCCCTAGCTTACCTACGTGATTTCCTCCATCACAAAATTCCTCAGTACAGATATGAGTTCCCATCCTGGGGAGAAAGCGGGGAATAAATACACATGCACATAAATCCACCATTAGTAAACGCACCTGTATCGGTCCAGAATGGGCTGCAGAACATCCAGGCCACAAAATGCTTCTCAACGGCTCCTAACAGAAGTCTTGCAAACTAAAAGGAAAAGCCACGACGACAAAAAAAAAAAAAAAAAAAAGAGCTTTGGGAAAACACAGGAGACTCTCGGTCCCCTGAAACTGCAGCTCTGGGGGGATTTCAGCTCAAGTAGGAGCTGTCTGAGAGGGAGCCTGCTGGTGTTTTCCGTGCATGGGGATGGGATCCGGGGGGATCCCTCCATGGTGGACCAGGTAACCCTACACTCAAGGGGAAGGGGGGGACAAGGTGGTGCAAATCCTCTGGAGGGTGAGCAACCTTCTGGTTTGGGTTTGCTAAAGTGATTGGGGTGTTTTCTCCAGTTGACAAACACTGCTGTGACTGAATGCAGCTTTAATACCGAGCAAGTTTCCAGCAGCCCCATGGGATAGCTGGAAACCTGGTTCTTCCCAGAGAAAGACACCCACAACCCTCTTGTGCTCTACTTTTCCCCCTCCTCACGCTGGCACCTCTTGTTCGTCTCAGCTCTTGCCTGCGGATCTACCCGTGCTGGGTCGTGGCTGGCTACCATAGCGCCTATCCCACCTGCCGCACCCTGCGTCCCTCCCAAACCCCCATGTCCTTCTCCCTGCTCCGGTTTACCCTCAGAGACCCTACTCCCACCATGCCCAAACCCACTGGTCACCGTCACCAACCCGCCAGCGACCCACAAACCCTCCACTCCCCCTGCCCCCATCCCCGGCTGTTTCGCCATACCACCCCCCAATGCACACCCCGTCCTTGCCCCGTCAGACCTCCTGGTACTTCCTGCTTCTCCTCACAGACCCACTACCCCCTCACACAATTTCGACGCCTGCCTCTGCCCTTAACTTTTCCGCCTTCAGCGGCATGGCCAAACCGCTGGCGGGGAGCCTCTACCGTCACCTGTTGCTGGGCTGAATCTGGGGTGGGAGGCGGCTGAAGGGCGGGAAGTGGCAGCAGCGCAAGGTGAGAAAAGGGTGAGAATGGCAGAGGCATGAGGGGAGAAACGGGCGGGAAGCGGCAGCGGCGCGAGGGGAGAAAAGGGCGGGAAGCTGCAGTGGTGTGAGGGGAGAAAAGGGCGGGAAGCTGCAGTGGTGTGAGGGGAGAAAAGGGTGAAAAGTGGCAGAGGCATGAGGGGAGAAAAGGGTGGGAAGCGGCAGCGGCGCGAGGGGGGAAAAGGGTGGGAAGCGGCAGCGGCGCGAGGGGGGAAAAGGGCGGGAAGCTGCAGTGGTGTGAGGAGGGGCAAAGGGCAGGAAGCAGCAGCGGCGTGAGGGGTGGGAAAGGGCGGGAAGCGGCAGCAATGCGAGGGGAGAAAAGGGCGGGAAGCGGCAGAGGCGCGAGGGGAGAAAAGGGCGGGAAGCGGCAGCAATGTGAGGGGGAGAAAAGGGCGGGAAGCGGCAGCGGCGGGAGGGGGGCAAAGGCGGGAAGCGGCAGCGGCGGAGGGGAGAAAAGGGCGGGAAGCGGCAGAGGCGCGAGGAGAGAAAAGGGCGGGAAGCGGCAGCGGCGGAGGGGAGAAAAGGGCGGGAAGCGGCAGCGGCGCGAGGGGGAGAAAAGGGCGGCAGCGGCGCGAGGTGCGGAAAGGGCGGGAAGCGGCAGCGGCGCGAGGGGAGAAAAGGGCGGGAAGCGGCAGCGGCGCGAGGTGCGGAAAGGGCGGGAAGCGGCAGCGGCGTGAGGGGGGGAAAGGCGGGAAGCGGCAGCAGCGGGAGGGGCCATGGCCGTAACGGTCGCTTGGGGGCGCCGGGCCGGTCCCAGCCGCCGCCTGTGCCGCTCTCTCTGCTCGGCGGGCAGCGGCGCTCGGGGCTCCCGGCGCAGCGAGGGCGGTGCCGGCCGAGGTGGGACGAGTCGTGCGCCCAGCCGCGGCAGCCCCTTTCCCCTGAGGGCGAGGCGGGGGAGCCGCTGGTGCCGCGCCTGTGTGCAGCAGCCGGGCTTCTGTGGTAAAAATGTGCCCCCCAAGCATGCTTTTAGGGTGGAACGACCGTTTGCGCAGCTGTGAAACCCGCCAGGGCAGGAGCTGGCCACAGTGAAAGTGCTCTTTGTGCAGGCGAGCGCCGGGCAGGCAGGGCTTGAGGGCCGGTGGCTGGGTTGGCGGAGTGCGATGGTCGTAGCCGCTGCTGGAGGCCGTGCCGAGGCTGTGCGAGAGGACGCGGGGACAAAGGCAGGGCTGTTTGGGGCAGGGCAGTGACTCTTTGCCTCGCGAATGGAGGAGGCGCAGAGGGAGCGTCGGCACATTGCTCATCTTGTATCGATGGGACAAAGGGTAATGGTTTTAAACTCAAAGAGAGTAGATTCAGACTAGATATAAGGAAGAAATGTTTTACGATGAGGGTGGTGAGACCCTGGCACAGGTTGCCCAGAAAGGTGGGAGATGCCCCATCCCTGGAAACATTCACGGTCAGGTTGGACAGGGCTCTGAGCACCCTGATCTATTTGGAGATGTCCCTGCTCACTGCAGGGGGGTTGCACTAGATGACCTTTAAAGGTCCCTTCCAAACCCAAACCGTTCCACGATCTTCCCTGAGCTGCCTGTTGTGGTTCTCATTCTCTGTTGTGTTCTTCTCATACTAAATCCAAAATGCAGCACTAGAAAGAAATTAAAGTCTATCCCAGCTGAAACCAGGACATTGCCACGTTCCAAATGCAGTTACAGGTGCTTAAAAACTCAGCAGGGAAGATGGCGCTTGGCCAGGCTGGTGTTTGAGCATCGTGAAAAACACTGACCCAAGGAGACAGCGCTGTCCCTCCAGGCGTCGCCCGACTGTTCTGCCTCTCTCAGAGGCACCATCGTTTCCCATCAGCCATCTGCCTTTTGACACACGAGAAGCGAGTGGCTGGCTGGTGTCGCGTAGGCAGGGAGATGCTGAATGTGGTTGCTGTTGGAGGGATCTCTCGGTATCTCCGATGCATGTATTAACAAAAAGCTCTTCCTCTGCGGCAGGTGTAGTCTCAAGGCGTTTGCCTTTCTGCGTTGCTCCACGGGCAGCTCAGCAGGGCAAGTGGGGGTCTCTGTGTTGAAGCTTAGGAAGTCCTGGGCCAGGAGGGAAACCATAAGTGAGGAGCAAAACCTTGTGTGTAAGGGACAGGCTGGGCCAGAGTGTGGCAGCGTGACAGGGAGGCGGCCTTGGTGCTGGGTGGAAATGAGTTTTCAGGGAGCTTTCAAGAGCCACATGTACCATCGGGCTCCCTCGAAACGAAGGGAGTTCTGCTAGGTGCTGTGACAGACGTTAGGTGCAAATCAAAGCCAGCAGGACCCCGTGACTCCTGCCGTGCTGCCTTGCCTGTGCTCACCATGCACCAATTTGCCAGAGACTGCTCCAGCGCAATGTTTTGAAGTGGACTTGGGCCTGTCCATGGGTGGGTGTGGTACCGCCCTGGGCAGGGCCGGGGGAAGGAGAAGGTGCCTGGAGCTGCTTTGTGCCCCTTGCACGCAGGGCAAAGTGCTGCTGAGTCCAAAGGGCCTGGGCCGGTCCTGGTGCATGCCAGAGCTGCCACGCTGCCACCCCACCCCGATTCCCAGCATCACGTTCCTGCCTCTGGCACCGTGGTGTTAGTGGCATGGGGTGGGCTTTGGGAGGGGCCCAGGGACCCGAAAGGTGCTTCCCCTGCGTGGGGTAAATCCGCTGCTTGCAGCTCTCCTGTGCAGCGGTCTGTGAGGTTGGGGACAGCTCCCACCTGGGCTGGACCCCAGACCCAGCTCTGGGGTGGATCAAGGTGGGGGGAGACATGTCTCTTCTCTTGCCCACCCTACTCTCATGTGCCAGTCACCCTCCTGCTTCCTGCAGCTGCAGCTGTTCTGACAGTAGTAAAAAGGGGTGTTTGAGTCTTTTTGGGGTGTTCTAGTCTCTCTCCCACTCCAGAGCAGTGTCATTGTCATACCGTCCCTGGGGGGGGGGTGTCATTCCAATGAAGTGCTGCCTGCTGGGAAGCCACTCTCTGGAGGAATATGTGGGGAGGGTGAGGGCACTATCCTGCTCGCTCGGCTCTGCTACTGTCTGGGCTCAGGTCTTCCCTCACAATTTTTCCCCTGGTAACTGGTGACATGGCAGCCCTGGGGGAGGAGGGAACCTTCTCTTGGAAATCCCCTGGCAGCATTCGCACCCGTTTCCCCCTTCCCATGACACCCCTGAGCTATCATGAAGGCAGAGGGGATCTCTGGCGTGGGGCTGGGGGCGGGAAGGGTGACCCAAGCACAGACCACCTCAGCCGTGGGGGCTGCGTGCCTGCGGCACAAGGGGCGGGAGCACCAGCTCCCGCCTGGCTGGTAACGGTGGTGTGAGGCTCCTGTTCGGACAGCTCCAGCTCAGCCGGGGGGGGGTGGCTGGAGTTGGCAGAGGTCTCGAGGGAGTGGACTCCCCACGGGCCACTGCCCGATGAAAGGGGACACCCCTGTGCACAAGCCAGTGCTGCGGCCGCTCGGCTTGATGCGCCAGTGATCCCTTCCTGGCCTCAGGCCCCTGACGCCGTGGGGCTTGGCGTCACCTTGGGGTGAGGTGAAAGCCGCCCGGCAGCCCAGCGGAGGCTTTGTCTGTCCGTCCTGCCGGCTTGCCCGTGCCAGCCCCCCCCCGCACCCACAGAGTCAGGGGATTTCCACCAAAGCCAGTGTCCCCCCTCCATGGGGCACGCCAGCATTTTGGGGAAAGGGCCCTGCCTGCTGTCCTTGCCCTCCAGTAACCCCAGCCCAACCAGTCAGCAGGCAGCACTGGGCTGCATCACCAGTCTCTGGTAGACTCCAGGCAGCTGAGATCCTGGTCCCAGCGTGCGGGACCGGTGTCTGCTTGCGGGGACCTGCCTGCTCTGGGCGGGTGAGCCCTTGGCCTGACATTGCTGCGTCAGGGCACCTGGATTCCTCTGGGAGCTGGGAGGTGGGAGCTGGGGCTCAGCCAGGAGCACCCCTCCTAGCAGCTCCATGCGGGCTACAGCCCCTGCACACATCCAAGCCTGGAGGCAGCGAGCAGCAGCCATTTTTTGGGACCCATCTTTTAGGACGTGCCCCTATTGGGCTCTGGGTCTGCGTGGCGGGAGCCGCTGGACACCTCCAGCCAGCCCCGCGCCCTCGGCGCTACCTGCCACCCATGTGGACTGTATCTGCTTTCCAGACCGATTCCCTTTCCCCGTCCCTGCTGGCATCTCATGTCAGGACCACGAGGGTCCTCCCGAGGTTGAGGGCGCTTGTTGTGCCTTTGCCAGAGGGGAGGACAAGCCTTGCATCCCCAGCGGCAACCGACCCCCTCTGCTCCGGCTGTGTCCCCAAGGCGTGCCGGTGCTCCCCAGGGCTGAGCCCCCTCAGCACATGGAAGACACATCCACGGTGGGGGCCAGACCCAGGTCTACCCTGGAGGGACAGCGGCTCCTGTCTGATCACCACCATGTGATGCCAGGAGTGGGAGCTCGGCTGCTGCTGCTGTTTATTTTTTTGTCCTAGAATCGGTTATCTCCAGGTAGTTTTTATTCAGGCCCCAGAGTGAGTGCTCTGCTTTGTACCAAGCCCCATGCTGGACTGACCACGGCCATGCACCTTTCCAGCACTTCCCACCAGGGGCTCAGAGCGACGCCTCTGGTATCCCCACGCGACCCCAGCGTGCCACCCATGTGCAAGGTAGCCGGGTTTCACATCCTCCCCGCCGCACGTCATCCGCTTTCTGTTCCAGCCGCATCTTCCCCTTCCGCTCCCAGCGAGGAGGGAAGCAGGCCCTGAGCTGCCGTGCTGTCTTGTCTACATCGCCGCTCCTGGGAGGGATTCGCTCCTTGTCTGGGGGTTTCCTCAGTGTTTCCTTCTCCTCTACAGCCTCATGGCAACAGCAGTTTTGCCGATTCATGTCCCCATCTCAATCCCTGGGCGTGAGAGGCTCGCGCATGTGGGCTTAGCGTGTCACTGACCTATGGGCTCGGACCCCATCGTGGGCACAACCTGGAGCTCCAGTGCCAAAGGCCTCCCGTGGAGCCTGTGGAGCACCCCGCCCCCCCGCCTCACGTGCGCAAGCCTTGTGCGTAGACCCCACGCACCCGGGCAGTGATGGGGAAGGAAAGGGGAACCCGGACAGGCACTGCCAGAGACTTCTCGAGCAGGGCTGTGGTGTCACCAGTTACCAGGCAAAGCTGTTGCTGGGAGAACTGGTCTGGCTGAGGGCAAGATCCAGCTTTGCTCCCCACCTGCCCCAGCTAATGGCTCTTGGGGGCAGCTGCAGGGTTCCCCTCCACTGGCCAGGGTACACGCGCACCTGCGTGTGTGTGTATGACGGGGAACGGTGCCTGCAGGAACAGGGCTGTCAGATGAACCAGTCTCATCACTTGTAGTTTGCCTGTTCCCCCTCTGTTGTCCCTTGGCCCCTAGCCCTGCAAGGGGGTCAGCCAAGTGCCCTTGCACCCATGGGGCGAGCACCGGTGTCACAGAGCCCAGCCACCCCCAGGGGCCTCCCTGGGTGCTGGTGGACCCAGCGAGGACTCTCCTCTCCAGGGTCTGGGCCCCAGCTGGCGTTGGCTCTGCCTACACCTGGTTAACCAGGGAGCCACAGGCCCCAGGGCTGCTGCTGGTGTCTGTGGCACAGCAGGATGGGTCGGGCTGTCCCAGAGCCCCTTCCTGGCCTTGCTGTGAGTATGGCTATGTGCCGATGGGCTCTGTGATCCCCTCCGGGAGCCATAAATGGGCGCCTCCCCCATGGGACTGTTCTTTAGAGGTGCTAAGATCCCACCTACATGGGCTGGGAGAACCCAGGAGTCCTGGGGTCATCCTACCCCTTCCTTCTGCCCAAGAGCTGGAGCTAGAACCCTGGAGCCCTGCCCCACACCCACCACCCCACAGATCACCCAGACATCAAGGGGGCTTGTAGAGCTGCAGTCACCCCCTAGCACGGTGCAGAGAACGGACTCACGGTGAAGGTCGCACGGCAGGATCAACCCCAACGCACTTTATTGTGGTGACAAAGCAGCAGAGCAGGAGCAGAGGGTACAGGACTGTGCACCGAGGGGGAGCTGTGGGGCAGGGCACACCTCCCCTCCCTTCAGGGATCTGCAGGGGGGATCCCGCATCTGGGCTGGGAGATGGTGCCGCGTCCCCAGCTGGAGATGGCCGTGGGGCCAGGGGCTGTGGGCAGGGCAGTCCCAGTGTGGCGGAGGTGTGGGCTGAGTACTGGGACCAGTGCATGTCCCTAGGCTCTGCAGCAGTTTCCCCTGCCAGTGGGTGAGCTGGAGCAGCCCCAGGTGCCACCCTGGCTTGCCCCTGCCATGGGAAGCAGCCCAACCCCCTGTGGGGATGGACCCCTGCCGGGTCTGGCTCTGGAGCCATCTCCAGCATGTCTGCATGTGGTGCGCACGGGAGAAAGGGGTGCTGATGAAGTGGGGCAGGGATATGGGGCACCAGGGTGAGCAGTTCCCGCCAGGCTGAGGTGGGGGCTGGCTGAGGACACAGAGGGTCTGGCTGGGGGGGAGGCAGGGAGCCCTGGGCTGTGCCACCTCACAAGAGGCCCCGCTGGTTGCGGGCGCTGTTCATTTTCATCGCCTTGATGATGAGGATGGTGCCCACGACGATGCCGACGATGCCCACGGCCAGGCCCAGGGCGCACACCAGGGTCTCGGTGCTCTCGGAGGCGGGGAGGGGCACCTGGGGCTCTGTGGAGGGGTGAGGGTGAGTGAGGACGGGGTGCTGAGCCCCCCTCGCTACCTGCAAGGGGAGGGGCCTCAGCCCAGCCCCCCCTCCTCACCCCAGTTCTTCAGGAGGGCGGAGGGCAGCCCCTCATGCTCCACATGGCAGTCGTAGTAGTCCCCCCGGATGGGGACGAAGGGCAGGTAGGAGAACTTGCGGAAGGTGTTGTCCTGCCCTCGGTAGAAAACGGTCTCGAGGACGCCGTCCGTCACCTCCTGCCCGTTCCTCAGCCACTTGATGGAGATCACGGATGGCCAGAACTTGTCCACGTAGCAGATCAGGACGTTGGGATCCCCCAGCTCCACGGGGTCCTCGGAGAACACCGTCACCTCGGGTGGCACTGGGGGAGAGACGGAGAAGGGGTTAGTGCAGTCTGGGGTCGGCCAGGCTTCACTGCCTTGGGCTGGGCTGAGGCTTCCCGGCCCCACAGACCCGGCCTCGTTGTGCTCCACAGAGAGACCCTGCGCCCCAGCTTGGGGCTGTGCCCGGTCCCCACGTGCTCCAGGGCAGCAGGGAGCTGTGCACCCCACTGCCGGCTGGGCCGCAGGGTGTGGGAGCGACGGCCCTGGCAGGGTCCCCAGGGGTGAAGGCACTGGCCATGCCATGGCTGGGTTGTTACCGATGGTTGCCTGCGAGTTGTTGGACCTTTTTATCATGATATCCAAGTTCTGTTTTAATACATCGATGTTCTGCAGCGCTCCCTGCGCCTCGAAGGTGGCGAAGTTCCCGAACTCGGGCAGGCGCCAAATGGTCTCTGTCTTCTGCAGGTCCACATGGAAGATCTCATCGCCATCGAAATCAAACATGAACTGGCCGCCCTCATCCTGCAGTCTCTCATCCCGCTGGTACATACCAGTCTGGATCAGCACGTTTCCCACTGGGAAGGGACAGGCATTAGGGTCAGTGACCTTCCCACCGCCGCAGGGCTCGCCCCATCTCCCATGGGCCCCCCGCGGGGACACTGCGAGACAGGGAGGTCCTGATGGGGAGAACAGCCCACGCTGAGCCTCTCCCTTCCCTCAGGGGTCCCAGAGGGCTGGGCAGATGCTGACAGCCCCCCTCCCCAGGAAAGGGAGTGCTCGGGCACCCGCTCTGCCCCCAGCCCCAGCACCTCCTTGCCATCAGGAGCTTTCCCTTCCTCATCATCTGAGGCCAGGGCCTGTGACAGGCTGTGGGGACCAGATGTCCCCACAGGCCTGTCCCCAGATGTGCTGCGGGGTGGGGCGACGGTCCCAGGGCCCCAAGGACTTGAGCACTGGCAGTCCTGCCACACACAATAACCCCGCCTGGACCAGGCCATCAGGCACAGCCACTGCAAAGGGACGCCCAGGAGCAGTGGGTGCTGCAGGGACCTGACCCACGGAGCTGGGGCACTCAGGGGCAGGAGGGCCGGGAGACCTGGGACGCTGGAGGTCCAGGAATGAGCGTCCTGGCCCCCCTCCTCCACAGCCTGCCCTGCCCTGCCCTCCTGGGGTGCACCTGGGGCCCATCCCCACCCAGGGGTTACCTGCAGTTGGAGGGACGGAGCTCCCCATGGCCAGGGCCTTACCCCAACCGTACACCATCCCCACACCCCCACTCCATGGGTCCAAGGCCCCCTACTCCCCACCTCTGCCCCCAGACCCACCACCCCTCGGCCCCAGTGCCCTCACGCACCTTTCACAGCCCCCGTGCCCTGCAGGGTCAGCGCAGCCAGCAGCACCAGCGGGATGCCCCGTCCTCCGGCCATCGCCTTTCCTGGCACCGGGCAGTGAGAGCAGGACCGGGCGAGGGGCAGGCGTTGCTCTTGGGCCGGGGAGCTGCGTGCTGGGGGCCCCGTGCCTGGGGGACAGGGCCCCCCCCGGTGCTGAACCAATAGGAGGGAACCCTGACGCTGACTCAGCTGTTCCCAGGCAGAGCAGCAGCACAGAGCACCCTGCAGAGCAGACAGACGGACGGGCGCCCAGACAGTGTCCCGCAGGGGCGCACTGTTGAACTTGGGCTCTGCGCACCCCTGGAGAGGGCTCTGGGGAGGGTGGAGGTGGGGGCCACCAAGGCCGGGGAGCCCCAGTGCTGGCTGGGGGTGGCAGCCTCCTACCTGGGGTCGCTGCTCCAGCACGGGACAAGTGTCAGAGGGAGCCCTGCGGGGCCCGCCTCTGCCTGGTGACGGGTGATGCTGCCCAGCCTTGCTCCTCACTGGTCCTCGCTGGGACTCCCAGTCCCGGCACTGGGCAGGGCTGGGGTGATACCCTGAACTGGCAGAGTCCGGCTCGCTCGGGGGTCCCAGCACCTTTCCAGCCTCTGCTGTGAGCAGCGATGGAGACTGGTCGTGTCCTGGGAGCTGGGGCCATGCTGGTGGCAGTGGTGGTGCTGGGAGCCCACCTGGCTCATGGGGAGGAGACCTCAGGTGAGCTCAGACTGTCAGCGTGGGAAGGGCGTTGGCGGGACGGATCCCACATGTGCCCTGGGAGGTGCTGGGTGTTGGTGGGTAAACGGTGAGGAGAGGACCCCCGCTGCCCCCGGCACCACCCCGCAGGTGTGTGAGGGCTGCCCCTACTGAATCCCTTGTCCTGTCGTCTGTCCTCTGCAGGGCCTGGGAGCAATGGCCTCTAGCTCCCTGTTTGGGGGAGATGCTCCCCCCATCTTCCTGAACCCCAGGAACAGCCTCTTGGCTTCAGTTCTGCCCTGCCTCCCTTCCCTTGGGCTTTGTCCCTGCATCCACCCCTTCCTATGTCCCCTCCTGCCCCCCCCCCATCTGGGTGACTGTCTCCCCTCCCCCCAACTTCCCTCAGGTCCCCGCTGGCACTTCCCAGTCCCCAGGCTGAGAAATTGAGTCCTCACGGGGTCAGGATCACACCGCCAGTCCTATCACAACTGTGTGGCTATGGGGGAGGCTGGGAGGAAAGTGGCGATGGGGAGGGGGCTCAACAGTGCCTCCCTGCCCTCCCCTGCCCTGCCTGGGCTGCTGGGGAGGGGGAGCCGGCCACCCTGACCTGCCTTCCTGCGCAAACAGCGGTTTTCCAGGAGCTGTCTGAGGGGGAGTGTCAGTACTTCAACGGCACCGAGCGGGTGAGGTTTGTGCAGAGGTACCTCCACAACCGGCAGCAGTTGGTGCACTTCGACAGCGATGTGGGGCACTATGTGGCTGACAGCCCGCTGGGCGAGTCTATTGCCAAGTACTGGAACAGCCAGCCGGACTTACTGGAGCAGGAACGGGCTGCAGTGGACACCTTCTGCCGGCACAACTACGAGGTGTCGAACCCTTTCATCGTGGAGAGGAGAGGTGAGTGCGTGGCAGAACATTTCCCTGGGGGATGGGCACAAACCAAGCCCCCGCGCTCACAGGAGGGGAGAGCGTGTCCGTGCCGTCCTTGGGCAGGGCTCCGGGCAGCCCCTGCGCCCTTCCACGAGGACGCGAGTCCCTTGCACCCTCCCTGGGCACGTCCTGCGTGGGGACCACAGGGACGGCCCTGGGCCAGGCTCGTGGCCCCTGTGCTCTCTCAGCCCCTTCCCAGCTCTCTCTCTCCCCCAGTTCAGCCCAAGGTGAGGGTCTCCCCCATGCAGTCGAGCTCCCTGCCCCAGACCGACAGGCTGGTTTGCTACGTGACGGGGTTTTACCCCGCGGAGATTGAGGTGAAGTGGTTCAAGAACGGGCAGGAGGAGACGGAGCGCGTGGTGTCCACGGACGTGATCCAGAACGGAGACTGGACCTACCAGGTGCTGGTGATGCTGGAGACCACCCCGCAGCGCGGGGAGACCTACATGTGCCAGGTGGAGCACGTCAGCCTGCAGCACCCCCTCACCCAGCTCTGGGGTAAGGCCCTGCCCTGTGCGGCACCCTGGGGAGGGGGCCCAAGCCCCGGATCCGGGTGGGGAGTGGGCTGGGGGCCCCCCCAGCCCTGACCCCCTGCTCTCGTCCCCGCAGAGGTGCAGTCGGACGGCGCCAGGAGCAAGATGCTCACGGGGGTGGGGGGCTTCGTGCTGGGGCTGATCTTCCTGGCACTGGGGCTCTTCCTCTACATGCGCAAGAAGGTGAGCGGTGGGGACACTGGGTGGGGGGGGTCCCTGGGGTTTGGGGTGTCTCCTGGGCGGGGGGCTGCAGTTCTGCCCCACAGGAGCTGCCCCTGCTCCAACGCTGACCTTGTCTCTCTGTTTCAGGGGGCTTCGTTCCCCAGGCTGCAGGTAACGTCCGTCGCCCCCCACCCTGCTCCACCCTCCCTGCGTGGGCTGGTCCCCACCTGCTCCGTACGGAGTGCGTCCCCCCGATAGCGCCGGGGCAGAGCCCTGGGGACACACGGTCCCCCATCCCGGTGGTCACCCGCTCTTCTCTCCCCACAGGGCTCCTGAACGAACTCCTGCCCTTGCGGATCTGCTCCGCCACTGTCCGTCCTCTGCCCCCAGCGACACCTCTGTCTCGCACTGCCCCGTCCTGGAGCCCCACGTCCCCGCACTGATTCCCGGGGGTCACCCCCTCCCTCCCATCCCAGCCCAGTTTCGCTGTCACTGCTCTGCAGCCCCAGGGTCCCCAGGGCCCTGCGAAGGTGACCCTCGGCTGCTCCGGTTCTGCCTAATAAAGTGTCCTGGTACCCTCCGCCCTGGTTGGTTGGGGACAGTGGGGGGGTGGGTCACTCCCTTCCCCTGGCCGTGGGTCCATGACAGGGCTGTGAGTCCTCAGTGGGGACCACACGTGCTTGGTGGCCTGGGGCTGCCGACCGTGGGGGGACACTACGAGGTGGGGGCCAACACCCCATCCCGTGGCGGGGAGGGGGCGGGCAGCAGAGACTGCATCCAGCTGCCTCCGGGATGGATCAGGGATGGGGATGAGGGGTCATGGGTCCCCTCACCTGCTCCGATCGGTGGCTCCGTGTCCCTGTCCTGGTGCCTGACCCCACTGTGGTGGGCAGAGGCAGGGAGCAGCGCTGTGGGGTGGGGCCCCAGCGGGGGTCGCTGCTCCCGTCCCTCTTGCAGTGCCCTGCACCCCAACACGGCACCCCCCACACCCCGCAAGGACCCAGGCGCCCTGCCCCACCTCTGCTGCCGCTGCTCCTTCCCCCAAACCCCTCCCGCAGCCCTGCCAGCCCCACAGCCCCCCCCAGTCGCCCTGTTCCCCCCCACGCTGTATCGCCAGGACGAGCAGGGTGCAGATGAACCGGTGACAAACAGATTCAGTGGTGCTGAGCTGTCCCCAACCACCTTTACTGCTGCTCAGAAGCATCCCAGAGCCCAGGAAGCCACAGCCCTGGTCAGCGGGGTGCCCATGGGGCAAGGCAAGGGGGCACCGGTGGGGTGGAGCGGGGCTGGTGGGGCTCGGGGCAGGGATATGGGGTGCAGGGCTGGGACGTGGGTTCACGGCTTGTGGTTGGGCCATGGGGCACGGAGCTGGTTGGCATGTGGGGCACAGGGCTTGGCTGTGGGGACGGAGCTGGAGGGTGGGGCACGTAGCTGGGACGTGACAGCGAGGGCTGGTGGCGGGCGTGGGGCTGTGAGGGCACCCTGGGCTCCTGCCCCCTCACAAGGGGTCCCGCTGGTTGCGGGCGCTGTTCATTTTCATCGCCTTGATGATGAGGATGGTGCCCACGACGATGCCGACGATGCCCACGGCCAGGCCCAGGGCGCACACGAGGGTCTCGGTGCTCTCGGAGGCGGGGAGGGGCACCTGGGGCTCTGTGGAGGGGTGAGGGTGAGTGAGGACGGGGTGCTGAGCCCCCCTCGCTACCTGCAAGGGGAGGGGCCCCAGCCCAGCCCCCCCTCCTCACCCCAGTGCTTCAGGAGGGCGGAGGGCACCCCCCAGTGCTCCACGCGGCAGTCGTAGTAGTCCCCCCGGATGGGGATGAAGGGCAGGTAGGAGAACTTGCGGAAGGTGTTGTCATCCCGTGGGTAGAAAACGGTCTCGAGGACACCATCCTTCACCTCCTGCCCGTTCCTCAGCCACTTGATGGAGATCACGGATGGCCAGAACTTGTCCACGTAGCAGATCAGGACGTTGGGGTCCCCCAGCTCCACTCGGTATTTGGGGAACACCGTCACCTCGGGTGGCACTAGGGACAATGGGGAGGAGGGAGGAGTTAGAGCTGCCCTAGAGCCTGGGCTCAGCCAGACCCCACGGCACCTGGGGCTGGTTAGAAAAGGCCCTGTTGTGCCTCACTGCCCACCCAGGGAGACCCCCGCACACCACCCTGGGGCTGTGCCCGATCCCCACGTGCTCCAGGGCAGCAGGGAGCTGTGCACCCCGCTGCCGGCTGGGCCGCAGGGTGTGGGAGCGACAGCCCTGGCAGGGTCCCCAGGGGTGAAGGCGCTGGCCATGCCATGGCTGGGTTGTTACCGATGGTTGCCTGCGAGCGGTTGGACCTTTTAATCATGATCTCCAGGTTGTGTTTGCCTGTAGCCATGTTCTGCAGCGCTCCCTGCGCCTCGAAGCTGGTGAAGCTCCCAAACTCAGGCAGGCGCCAGACCGTCTCCTGCTTCTGCAGGTCCACGTGGAAGACCTCATCAGCGTTGAACGTCTGCAGGAACTCCCCGTCCTCCTGCTGCAATGGCTCAATCCGCTGCTGGAACTCAGCGTGGTGAATCGTGTTCCCCACTGCCAGAAAACAGGCATTAGGGGCAGCAACGCCCACCGCTGTGGGGCTGCCCCAGCATGTTCTCATCACCCTCCAGGGCTCCCACCAGGGACACCGCAAGGAGTCAGGGGGGCACCAGTGGGGACAAGAGCCCACCTTGAGCCTCTCCCCACCACCGCAGGCTCATGGGGCTGGGAGACATGGAGCCCCCGCAGAAGGGAGCCCCGGGCCCCCCATCTTTGCCCCATCTCCAGCAGTGTCCTCTCCAGGGCAGTTTGTCATCCTGAGGCTGGGGCCAGTGATGGTCTAGCTCCCTGGCCCGCTCCCAGACACGCTGTGGGGTGGGGTGGGAGGTCCCAGGGCCCCGGGGCAGCAGCGCTCCTGCCCCACGCCTCAACATCCCCTTCGGCCAGGCCACCGGAGCTCTTGCAAAGTGACACTCCTGATCACTGGGTCTTGCAGGGACCTGACCCACAGAGCCAGGGCACTGGGTGGGTGGCAGGGGGGGCAGGGAGACCTGGACAGGGCGTCCTTCCCTTCCTACAGCCTGCCCTCCTGGCGTGTGCCTGGGGCCCCTCCCCACCCAGCGGTCACCCGCAGCCAGGGAGGGACGGAGCTCCCCATGCCCTGGGCAGTGCCCGATCCTGCCCTGGTACCAGACCCCACGAGTCCAGGGCCCCCCACACCCCACCTCTGCCCCCAGACCCACCACCGCAAGGCCCCGGTGCCCTCACGCACCTTTCACAGCCCCCGTGCCCCGCAGGGTCAGCGCAGCCAGCAGCACCAGCGGGATGCCCCGTCCTCCGGCCATCGCCTCTCCTGGCACCGAGCAGTGAGAGGGGGACCAGGCGAGGGGCAGGCGTTGCTCTTGGGCTGGGGAGCTGCGTGCTGGGGGCCCCGTGCCCGGGGGACAGGGCCCCCCCCAGACGCTCAGCCTCTAGGAGAGAGCCCTGACGCTGACACAGCTGTTCCCAGGCAGAGCAGCAGCACAGAGCACCCCGCAGAGCAGACAGACAGACAGACACACAGACAGGGCCCCACTACTAGGACACGGCTTGTGGGCCCCCACATCAGGGTTCGCCCCGGGGCCTGGCTCCCCCCAGTCTCTGTGAGCCCTGGGGTCGCTCTCCCATCCCTACGGGCATGGGCCAGATCCTGCTCCCTGGCCCGGGGTGCAGTGGGGCGAGGCTGCAGCCAGGGGACAAGTGTCAGAGGGAGCCCTGCGGGGCCTGGCTCTGCCTGGTGACGGGTGATGCTGCCCAGCCCCGCTCCCCACTGGTCCCCGCTGGGACTCCCAGTCCCGGCACTGGGCAGGACTGGGGTGATACCCTGGCTCACTCGGGGGTCCCAGCACCTTTCCAGCCTCTGCTGTGAGCAGCGATGGAGACTGGTCGTGTCCTGGGAGCTGGGGCCGTGCTGGTGGCAGTGGTGGTGCTGGGAGCCCACCTGGCTCGTGGGGAGGAGACCTCAGGTGAGCTCAGACCCACGGCATGGGGGGGTGCTGGGTGCTGGAGGGGGATTAGGCCCTAAACAGAGATTGGGGTGGAGCTGGGTGCAGGAAGCTGCTGTGAAGGGAGGAGATGAGTGGAAAAGGGGGAGCAGGATGGCGTAGAGGGGGGATCCCATGGCATCCTCCCCACCTCCCGCAGTCCATGGGCACTGGTGCAGCTCCCCGGGCCCTGGGGGTGGCTGGGGAGAGGGAGTCACAGCAGGAGCGCTGACCTCCCCATGTCTGCACGAGCAGGGTATTTCCAGGACACGTTTAAGGGCGACTGTTACTTCACCAACGGCACCGAGCGGGTGAGGTTTGTGGCGAGGTTCATCTACAACCGGCAGCAGTTCGTGCACTTCGACAGCGATGTGGGGCACTTTCTGGCTGACAGCCCGCTGGGCGAGCCTGATGCCAAGTACTGGAACAGCCAGCCGGACATACTGGAGCAGAAACGGGCTGAGGTGGACACCTACTGCCGGAACAACTACAGGGTGTGGAGCCCTTTCACCGTGGAGAGGAGAGGTGAGTGCGTGGCAGAACATTTCCCTGGGGGACGGGCACAAGCCAAGCCCCCGCGCTCACAGGAGGGGAGAGCGTGTCCGTGCCGTCCTTGGGCAGGGCTCCGGGCAGCCGCTGCGCCCTTCCACGAGGACGCGAGTCCCTTGCACCCTCCCTGGGCACGTCCTGCGTGGGGACCTGGGCCAGGCTCGTGGCCCCTGTGCTCTCTCAGCCCCTTCCCAGCTCTCTCTCTCCCCCAGTTCAGCCCAAGGTGGAAATCTACCCCGTGCAGTCGAGCTCCCTGCCCCAGACCGACAGGCTGGTTTGCGCCGTGATGGATTTCTACCCCGCGGAGATTGAGGTGAAGTGGTTCAAGAACGGGCAGGAGGAGACGGAGCGCGTGGTGTCCACGGACGTGATCCAGAACGGAGACTGGACCTACCAGGTGCTGGTGATGCTGGAGACCACCCCGCAGCGCGGGGAGACCTACGTGTGCCAGGTGGAGCACGTCAGCCTGCAGCACCCCCTCACCCAGCTCTGGGGTAAGGCCCTGCCCTGTGCGGCACCCTGGGGAGGGGGCCCAAGCCCCGGATCCGGGTGGGGAGTGGGCTGGGGGCCCCCCCAGCCCTGACCCCCTGCTCTCGTCCCCGCAGAGGTGCAGTCGGACGGCGCCAGGAGCAAGATGCTCACGGGGGTGGGGGGCTTCGTGCTGGGGCTGATCTTCCTGGCGCTGGGGCTCTTCCTCTACATGCGCAAGAAGGTGAGCGGTGGGGACACTGGGTGGGGGGGGTCCCTGGGGTTTGGGGTGTCTCCTGGGCGGGGGGCTGCAGTTCTGCCCCACAGGAGCTGCCCCTGCTCCAACGCTGACCTTGTCTCTCTGTTTCAGGGGGCTTCGTTCCCCAGGCTGCAGGTAACGTCCGTCTCCCCCCAACCCCGGCCAGAGCAGCCCCCGGCCCACCAACCGCTGATTTCTCCTCTTTCCCCCCCCCAGGGCTCCTGAAATAACTCCAGCCCCCGCGCATCCGCTCCGTCGCCGTCCGTCCTTCGCCACCCCAGCCCCCCCAATCTCCACCTGCCCCCGCCGCGGGCTCCCCCCACCCTACCCCCTGCTGCCTCGGGGTCCTCGAGGGAGCAGGGGGGGGTCTCCTGCCTAATAAAGACGCGCCGAGAGCCGGGCCCGGGGCGTTCCGTGCTTGGGGAGCCCGCCGGGGTCGCCCCTGGGGGAGCGGGGAGGTTTGGCACCTCGACGGGGGGGAGAGGTGGCAGCACCCTCCTGCTGCCGCTATGGACCGGGGGGGTCCCTCTGCCCACGGGGGGGGGGCCCCCGTCCCCCCAAGGGGACCCACGATGGGGGGGGTGGGAGGGGGGACGGACACTCAGACCTGTCCCCACCGAGGCAGAGCCGTTTAAGGAAGGGGTCAGGGCGACGGCGAACCTGCGTCACCAGGGGCGAGGGGGGATGGGAGAGGCGTGCCCCACCCCCCACCGGGGACACCCCAAGGCCTGGGGACAGTCACCTGCCCTCCACGCGACACCGAGAGCGTGCAGGGCCGTGCTGGGCGAGGGGGGTCCCAGTGGGTGCTGTCCCCCGCCCCCGGCGCCCCAAGCGACACGGGAGCCCGGGCTCAACTCGAATAATATTTTCTTTATTTACATGTTAAAGAATCGAAAGGTTCGAAACATACAATAAGATGAAAACACGGCTCTAAGGGTCTAAAGGGGGGGTGGGGGGGACTGGGGAGGGGGGGGTGAAAGGAAAAAAAAAAAAAAAAACCCAAAACAAAACGAGTAGAAAAAAAAAAAAAATTATACAGTCAACGTAAAAAACAGGCGGCCCCTCCCTCCCCCCTGCCCCGCGCGGGAACATGCTGCCCTGGTCGTCTGCTGGGGGGGGAGGGGGGGTATGTACAAGGCGCGTCCCGGGGCCCCCCCCAGCACAACGCGGCGCAAATAAATTAAAAATCCTCCACAGACGAGGGGAGGGGGAGGGGAGGGCGGCGGCGGCTCCCCCGGGGGGGGTGGGCGAGGGCGGGGAAGGGCCAGCCGAGTGCCCCCACGGCAAACCCAAACTCGGGACGCTCAACCCCCCCCCCCCGGCTTTTTTTTTTTTTTTTTCCTTCTTTTTAAAAGATTTTTTTTAAATTTTTTTTCCTGTTTTTTTTTTTCCTTTTGGTTTTTTTTGTTGTTTGTTGTTTTTTTTTTTTATTATTTTTTTTTTCTTAAAAACCCCAAACTTCTCCCCTTTGGAAAAAACCCCCTAAGTCAGAAAAAAAAAAAAAAAAAAACCAACCCCAACCCTAAAACAACAAACAGTAAAACCTGCTGGGGGGGGGGGGCGGGGTGGTGGGTGGGGGCCAACCCCGCAGCCAGCCCCCCCCTCACCCCACCCTGGCGACACCTCCGGCCTGTAAACACTGGGGTCTCCCCCCTCCCCCCTGCACCCCGAGAGTCCGTGGGGGCGGGGGGGCTCCCCCCGCAGCCCCCCGCCCCGCCCCGGGGGGGCTCTGTCCGCCGGGTGGAGGCCCTCAAGTCCAAGTTCACCTGGATCCGGTCCCGCAGAGCCTCTTCCGAACCTGCCCGCCCTCCACCCGGCCGCGCCGCCGGCAGCCGCCGTGGGGCTCCGGGTCCCCTCTAACCCGAATCCGAGTCGCTGGTGTCCGAGGACGAGGAACTGGAGCTGGAGCTGCTGGAATCCGAACTGGAACTGGAGGCGCTGAGGCGGGATACGGCCACTTGCTGAGCCGATTCCGGTTTCTCGCTGGCTGCAAGGTAACGGAACACGGTTCAGCCGCGCCGGCGCGGCGAAGGAATGGCGGGGGGGGGGGGCGGGAAGCGCGCCACGATCCGGCAACGCCGCCCCGGCGCTCACCCTTCTTTGGGGGCTTCTTGGTGGAGTTGAGCTGGCCGCTGACGTCCTGCAGCCGCTTCTCCAGCTCCCGCTTCTTCTCCAGCGCCAGCTCCTCTTTCGTCTTCCCCACCGGCTTCTTCATGGCTGCGGGGAGAAGGGGGAGGCTGGGTTGGGGCTCAGTCCCCCCCCACAAACCCCCCAAAACCCTCCCGGCGGCGCTTACTTTCGCTGTAGGGCTTGCGGGGCTTCTTCCGCAGGCAGGAGAGGACGTAGCGCTCCAGCTCCCGCAGCGTCGAGGGTTTGAGGGTCTCGAAATCGATCTCGATCTCCTCGGGGTTGGAATCGCGCAGGGAGGGCTCCCGCGACTGGATGATGTGCACCACCCGGCCCAGCTTCTCGCCCGGCAGCTTGTTGATGTCCAAACTGAGCTGACGCTTCTCGTCGTAGGTCATGGGTTTGCTCTCCTCCTCCTCCTCCGAATCGTAAAGCACCGGCGGGGGCGGCAACGCCGCTTTCGCCGCCTTCTTCGAGTTCCTGCCGGGAGAAACCGCACAGCGGCGTCAGGGGCTGCCGCAAAATCCGGCTCCATCCCAAAACCGGGGCTGGCAGCGCTCAGACAGGGTTTGGCTTGTTCCAATGGGTTCCTCGCCACGGTCGCTCTGCCGGGGAAAGAGTCATCACGGCCACTGCCCGCGCACCCCAGCGCCGCGCCGGGCACCCGCACTCACTTGGAGCCGCCGCCGCCGCCGCTTCCGCTGCTCCCACCGCCGCCACCGGCTTTCTTGGCTTTACGGAGCTGGGCCTGGCGCGCCCGGGCCTCCTCGTCGCCTCCCCGGCCTTTGTGCTTCTCCGATTTCTTCTTTTTCTTCTTTTCCCGCTTCTTTTTGGGTTTGGAAACGGGGCCCTGTGAGAGGGCAGCCAGCTGCTCGTGCACGGCCCGCAGCTGTGGGGGGAGACAGGGGGTGAGGCGGGCGTGGGGAGCGGGTCCGGGAGGCGGCACGGACCCTTCTCCGGCCCTCACCTGCTCCTGCAGCTCGGCCAGGCGGTTGGCGCGTTCCTCCTCCGAGTCGGAGCTCTCCTCGCTCTCCGACGAGCTCTCGCTGCTGCTCTCGTCCTCGTCGTCATCTTCGTCGTCCTCGTCATCCTCATCCTCGTCGCTGGAAGATTCCTCGGAGGAGGATTTGGAAAGAGCGCCGGCGAGCGGGGCCGACACCGAGGGCGGGCTGGCGTCCTGCGGCTCGTCCGGCATCTTGGCGTAGCTGAACTCGAAGACGTCCTGCGAGGGGAGTGGGGTCAGCGCGGCGGGCGGGGGCTGTCGGGGAAGGGTGGGGGGGGGGGGGACACCCGCCACCCCGCTCACCTGCAGCTTGCGGGCCATGGCCACCACGTCGTGGTCAGGCGGGTTGTACTTGTAGCAGTTGGAGAACATTAACCGGACGTCGGCGGCAAATTCTTGCGCGTCGTGGTAGTCCCGGTTCTCCATCTTCCGCTGCGGGGAGAGAAAATGGTGAGTGGGAGCTCCCGGACCCCCATGGGGGAACAGGAAAGCGACAGGACCCCCCCCCAACAAAGGCTCCTCCAGCCCCAGCCCCACCTTGATGGTGCTGAGGTCCATGGGGTGCTTGATGATCTCGTGGTAGTCGTGCAGCCCCAGGGCCGAGGCGTCGACGGGCTTGTAGAAGGGCCAGGCGTAGGCCGCGTGCTTCTTGGAGAGCAGCTCCTTGAGAATCCCGTTGCAGTACTTGAGCTGCTCCGATAGTTTGCCCTTCTTGGACGTCTGGTGCTGCTGCGAATCCGGTAAATCCTTCTTAGGGGGCTTGATGGGGCGACCGCTCTCCCGGCGCGCGGGGATCTTGGCCGCCTTGGCCTCCAACAGCGTGGCGGAGGGGGAGGACTCCCCGCTGGTGGCGATGATGGCCGTGGTGGTGGGGGTGGTGGTGTCCGCTTTCCGCTTCACGCCCTTCTTCTGCCAAAAGAAAAAGGGAGAAGAACCACGCGGCGTGAGGCTGAGGGGGCAAGAGCCGGCCCCGCGCTCCGGCCCCCCACGGAGCCTGCCCCGAAGCCGGCCCTTCTCCTACCTTGGCCACGGGCTGGGTGGGAGCGGGCGCAGCCAGGACGGCCGGGGCGGTGGAGTGCAGCGACTTGAGGAGCGGAGCGGAGATCACGGATGGGTGGGGAATGTTGACTATGGTGGTGGGGATGTCGGGGCTCGGGGTGTAGACGGCGGTGTGGGACACAGAGGAGACAGCCGGCACTTGCTGAGCAGCTGTGAGTCCCGCCAGGAGCGCTGGGCCGAGACAAGAAGCCCCCCCCCCCCCGTTAGCGGCGCTGCCACCTCGGGGAGGGGGTGCAAGACGCTGGGTGCCAGGCCTCGGGGAGCCCCCATCACCCACGACCCCCCCAGGGTCCCACCTAACCCGCCAGCCCCCCGCCCAAGTAGCCGTCCCCACCCCACGTGGCGTGGCCGTACCTGCTGCCCGGGACGCTCCCTTCTTATGGCTGTTCTTGGCCACCGGCACCACGATCTCCTGCTCTTCTGGTGGCATCTGGGCCACCTTCTGCAGGAAAATCTTCTCCAGGGTTTGGGCCATCAGCACAATGTCATCTGTGGGCTGAAGGGAGAACCGGAGGCAGTCAAGAGTCCGCCGGGAAGGTGCCACGGGACTCACCGGCAGCCGGGACAGCGCCGGCGCGGTTCTCACCTTGTTGTAGATGTAGCAGTTGGTGAACATGGTGTTGAAGTCCTGCATGCACTCCGCAGCCCCCCAGTAATAGTTGTTCTCCAAGCGTCGCTTGATTGTCCCCATGTCCATGGGCTGCTTGATGATCTTGTGGTAGTCCTGCGACAAAGAACACGGCACCGGCGGTCAGGGGAGCACCGGTGACCGCGCCGCGTCCCCCGCGTCCAGCCTCCCCCATCCCGCGGTCGTTCGGCAGCCGGCAAAGCGCCGGCACCGACGCAAAACTCGTGTCAGCGGCCGCCACGCAGGCGGGGTTCGGCCGCCCGCTCACACACCAGCTCTCACTCGTCACCCAAAGGCAGGCAGGGGGTGCATGGGGGTGCAAGAAAGGCCTCCGGACCTGGTCCCCACCCGAGAGTGCCACCGTCCCCTCCGCCCACGGTGGGGCGAGAGGGTCCCTAGGTGCCTGGGGAGGGAGCCTACGCTACGGGGAACGGCCGGAACCCGGCGTCTGGAGGGCGCGCGCGTCCCGCACGAGAGGTGGGACGGGGCTCGGGGAAGCTAACGCTAAATTTAAGAGCAAAACCTACGTGGAAATTACCTCCGGGCTTTAACTCCTTGGGCGCCACAGGTGCACGGGGGGGCTGGCGTTTAATATTGGGGTCACAGGATGTCTTCTACAAATTCATGGATGGGAATCTGCAAAACGCATTCAGGGCACAAGAGATTAGGTGGGGAAGCGTCCGGGTTACCTCTAGAGCGGCTGCGTCACCTCATCCATACCTTTGTAGGGGACATCGGGACAAGGGCGGGGGGGTGGCAGCTGCTCTGAGGACGTCCCCAGGACCAGCCCGGACGCCTATAAGGGGCTGGGGGAGGGGGCCGGTACGGGTTACGCCCCCGGGAGAGGGCGAGGACGGCACAGCCCAGGCACCTGCAGCTGCATCTCTGTGGCGGAGCCCCCGGGAGGGGGACGGCGCCGGCCCTGGCACTCTCAGGCTGGGGACAGAGGAGGGGACAGACCACGTCCGGGGTCAGGCAGCCCAGAATTTAGCGCTACGTCTGCCTAACACCCCCTGCCTGCACGCGCCCGGCGTAGGGGGGCGAAAAGGGGGGGGACACACACACACTCGCGCACGCCCCCGGGCGCCGTAAACTTCTCCCGCACCCGCCCGCAGGGCTCGTTACCGGCAGGCCCAGCTTGACGGCGTCGACGGGTTGGCGAAAGGGCCAAGCAAACTGGTGTTTCCACAGAGCTTTCATCACCACTTTGTGCAGATACTGCAGTTGGTTGGTGACCCGACCCGGCTTCTTGGGATTGGAAACCTCCGGCGGAGGTGGGTTCACCTGGGGGGATTGCAGGGCCGGCACCGACGCCATGGTGGGGCTCTCGAAGCCCTCGTAGAGGAGCGAGGGTTTGCGGATCCGCTTGCCGGGGGTCGACTCCGTCGCCAGGCCCATGAGCCCGGCATTGCCCTCCCCCAGAATCCTGAAAGGGGAGCAAGAGACAGGGTTAGCGGGGCAGCTCCGCGCCGCGGTGCCGCACCACCGCTTTGGCCAGAAAATTAAAAAAAAAAAAACCAAAACAACCCCGGGGTTTGGGCCATGGGATTCCCAGGAGAAACCCCCAGACGGAGCCGACTGCTCCCGAAGCGGCAATTAACGGCAGAAAGGTTGCCGCGCTCGGCTACGGTGCGGCGGAGGGAGACGATCAGATTCCCCGGGACGCGGGTGAGCTCCCATCGCGCGGCTCCCTGGGGGAATTTAGCCGTGAACTCCGGCTGCACCCGTTAATTGCTGCCAGGCGGGCGCCCGGTTCCCTGCCGGTGCCGGGAAAGCCGACCGCGCCGGCGCAGCCGGAGCCGAGAGGTTGGCACGGGTCCAGGCTCGCCCTTGAACAAAGAGCCGGCGCGCGGGGCTGCGCACGGAGGCGACAGTGACGGTGCGGTGACGGTGCCGCTGCGCGTCGAAGCGACGGTGACACTGCCGGTGTCACCCGCTCTCCGAGGCCACAGCGGGGAAGCTCCAGCGGGGTTTGGGGACACGGCGAAGCCCCACGGCGCGGCTGGACCGTTACGTCAACGCCGGGGCCAAGACTGCGGGCTGCTCGATGCCGTCTTGGTCACAAGGACCCAAAACCACCCGTGGGGACAGGCCAGGACTCAGGGGACCCACAGTCCCAGGGAGGCGGCGGCAGCGGTGTGACCACGTCACGTTCACAACCGACTCTTGCACCAATTTCAGGACAAAAATCAGCATTTCGTGGCAATGACCGGCATTTTATGGCACCGACCGCCAGCCGGGAAGCAGCATGAGGCACGGAAATATCGACAGAAGAGGAAAATTCTGTCGCAAGGCAAACCAGAAGACGCCACGGCGGCACCGGGGACCCCCGGGACATCGATGCGAAGGCTCGGGAGGTTTCCAAAGCGTGCGGGCAGCGGCTAAAACCAGTTCCTGCCCAAACTCCTGAACCTCTCATGCACCTAAACCGGGGGGGAACCCCCCCCCCGCTTGCCCTGAGCTGACCCACGGGTGACTGTCACCCACGGGTGAGGGCCACCCACAGGCCCCAACGACTGTCACCCAGCGCCCGCTGGCCTCGCCCGGGTGTCAGCGCTTGGCACAGCGGGACCTTTCCCCGGGGCTCCCGAGCTGCCAAGGGCACGGCTCCAGTACCAAGGACGGCGCTGGGAGGGGGGGACAGGGTGGCCCCCCCCGGTGACAGGGTCACGGGGGACGGTGGGGACACGAGACCCCAGCCCCACCGGCGTGGGCGGGAAGCGGCTGCTCCCATCGTCCGTCTGTCCGTCCCCAGGCCACCAGAGAGGGGGCAGCCGGGGCAGAACCCGACCCCACAGCACCAGGTAACACCAGGCTCCCCCTTTCCCCTGCACCACGGTTCGTGTCACCGCCACAACCCACGCGTGACACCAACAACCCCCCCACGGCGCCGGTACCTACTTGCTCTGGGGATTCACATTCTGCAACATGCCGGCGGCTGCGTGCCCGGCCCGCGGTCCCGGCCGTCCTTCTTCTCCTTCTCCTCCTCCTCCACCTCCCGCCGCCGCCGTCTCCTCCGACGACCCCCCCACTTTGCCCGGCGAACGGTTCGGCGGTACCGGCCCGGCGGGGCCCCCCCCCGTCAGCGCATCACCGAGCAACGGGGAGGGGGGACGAGCCAGGCGCCCCCTCCCCTCCCCCGGGCAGGGCGCGGCCGGGCGGGGCGGGCCTCAGGCGGCGGCGGCGGCGGCTCCTCCGGCCGGGCGCGGCGGCGAGCGGCGGCGGCGCGGGACCATCCACCGGCCTTCACATGAGCGGGCGCGGAGAAAATGGCGGCGGGGAGTTGCAGGGCGGGGGTACGTAGGGGAAAAGGGGGGGGGGGTCCCCTCTTCGGAGCCCCCGCCGGGCCCCCAAATCCTGCGCGATCCGGTCAATACAGGCCTCGCCGCGTCGTTGGGAGCCGGTTGCGTCCGCGGAGGCCGGGGATCAGGCGGGCCGCGGCGGTCCGGGAGGCGGATGACAGCGGATTGCACCGGGGAATCACCGGCCGGGCTCCATCTTGGCTCCCTGAGGGGAGGAGGGCGGGAGCGCGGGGGGGGGAGGAGGCCCCCTCGCCGCTGGCCGCAGGCAGGGGTCGCTACGGAGGCCGGGGAGGGTCCGGCGAGCCCTCCGGGAGCGCGGAGGCGGGGGCTGGGCCGCCCGGCGGAGGATGGATCCGGTTTGGGGCCGCCCCCCGCGCGCACCGGGCCCGACCCGCTCCGTCCTTCGTCCCAGCGAAATGGCGCCTCTCGGCCTGCCCCCGGCCGCCCTTATATAGACACCAGCCGGCCCCTCATTGGGCGGCGGCGGCGCTGACATCACCCACCCGCCCCACCCCGCCCCGCCGCGGCCTCATTGGGCGGAGGCACGCCCGGCTCGCCTCTCCCATTGGCCGCACGGCGCGCCAGTCACCCGCACCGCTCCCCTCCCCTCCCGCCCTTCCGCCCGGCGCCTCATCCGACGGAGCCGGCGGTGTCGGCGCCCATTGGCCGGCGCTGCCATTCGTTGCGAAGTGATTGGCCGGCGGGTCACGTGAGGGGCGGGCCCGGCGGGCGGAACCGGCCGTTGGCGGTTGTTGTCGCGCTCCCCGCGGCGGGGATGGGGGGAGACGGGGCCGGGAGGCGCCATCTTGTGCGGCGGCGGCGGCCGCGGGCGGACAATGAGCCCGGCGCTCCCGGGCGGCCCCGCCGCCTCCCCGCCACCCCCCGCGGCGCCGGGCACCGGGGGGATCCCCCCCACCCGCCCTCACCCCCCTCGCGGTGCTCCCACGGGCCTCAGGGCCCGGTAACACCGGAGGCGCCGCGCCTCGCCTTCCCCCCCTCACCCCCCACAGCGGGCTACCCCCGCGGCCGCCGCTCCCCACGGACCCCTGGGGCGCGCCAGGCCCCCCTCACGACACGGGGGATGCGCCAACCCCCACGAACACGCCGCCGCTGCGGCCGCCAGCCCCGGGCGGGCCCCGATCCGCGGGTACCCACCCCCCCATACACACCGTGGGGGGCCCACGCGGGTCCCGGGACCCCCACGCCGACCGTGCGGAGGGGGGTGCGCTCACCCCCACGGCGCCCGCCACGACCGCGGTCGCCCCACGGGAAGCCCCAACCCCCTTCGCCCCCCACTCACGGGGGGGGGGGGCGGCCTTCCCCCCCCCCCGTGGGCTCGCAGGACACGGGTGGGTCCCTGCCCTCCCCCCCACGCCGTGACACAGCACTTGGGGCCCTGCCCGCCGCCGCCCCCGCGCGAACACCCAAACATGGCGCTTTTCGCCCCAAACCGCCGCCCCCGCCGCCGCGCACAAAGCCGCCCCGCCCCCCCGCCCCACCTGCCCGTCACCGCCGTCCTCGCCGCCCATTGGCCGCCGCACCGACGCGGGGGCGGGACAGCGCTTGACTAACAGCTCGCCGCCACCACGTGACCTTCCCCCCCACTCCCCCCCGCTTCTTTATGGGGGGGGAAGGGCGAGGTCGCCCCCCCCCGTCACTCACCTGAGCCGCCCCCACGCGGGACCGCGACCCCCGTTCCCGGTCCCGCTTCATCCGCCCCCGCTTCGCGCCCCCCCCCCCGCCGCCCGCCCCAAAAAGCCCCGGTTTGGGGGCAAAAAAGATTAAAAAAAAACATCCCAGGGCAGAAAAGGGAGCCACGCGCTACGTCACCCGCGCCCCGATTGGCTCCCCGCCGTCACGTGGCGCCCCCGCGGCTCCCACGGCCCCATTCATCCCCCCCCCTCCCCGCCCGGCTGGGGGCCCGCGCGGCTCCGCGGGGTCCTAGTGCCGGCCCCGTCGGGGGTGGGGGGGGCGGCTGCGCGCATGCGCGCTGCGGGCCTGCTGCAGCGGTGCCGCGGGTGCGTTACGAGGGTGCGGGGGGTGCACCCACGGGGGTCCGTGGCAGTGCAGTGGGTGCGCCCACGGGGGTGCGGGGCATTGCAAGGGTGCAACCACGGGGGGGGGGGGTCCGCGGCATTGCAGGGATGCACCGCTTGCATCCGTGGGGGTGTCAGGTATGGCGGGAAGGCGCTGGGAGGGGGGGGCACCCACGGGGGATTGCAGCAGAGCCCTGCACCCACTCAGGGGGTGCACAGCATCGTGGAGGGTGCAGTGCACGCACCTATGAAGGTGCAAGGCGCAGGGATGGGGTGCACTGGGTGCATCCCAGGCAGAGGTGGGGTGCACAGAGGAATGGGGGTGCACTGGGTGCAGCGCGCACAGGGATAGGGGTGCACTGGGTGCATGGCACACAGCAAAGGGGTGCACGGAGTTGCACAGGGTGCAGCGCATGCAGGGATGGGGTGCACAGGGTGCAGTGCACACAGGAGTGGGGTGCACGGTGTTGCACTGGGTGCAGCGCACCGGAATGGGGGTACACTGGGTGCAGCACATGCAGCGATGAGGTGCACGGTGTTGCACAGGGTGCAGCGCACAGGAATGGGGGTGCACAGTGTTGCACTGGGTGCATTGCTCGCAGGAATGGGGGTGCACAGAGTGCAGCACATGCAGCGATGGGTGCATGGCGTTGCACTGGGTGCAACGCACTGGAATGGGGATGCATGGGTGCAGTGCACACAGGGGTGGGGTGCATGGTGTTGCACAGGGTGCAGTGCACAGGAATGCGGGGTGCACAGGGTGCATTGAACACTGAGATGGGGTGCACGGTGTTGCACTGGGTGCAGTGCATGCAGGGATGGGGTGCACAGGGTGCATGACACAGCAGAGGAGTGCATGGTGTTGCACAGGTTGCAGCGCACAGGAATGGGGGTGCACAGAGTTGCACTGGGTGCATTGCACGCAGAAATGGGGGTGCACAGGGTGCAGCACATGCAGCGATAGGGTGCACGGTGTTGCACTGGGTGCAGTGCACACAGCAATGGGGGTACACTGGGTGCAGCACATGCAGCGATGGGGTGCATGATGTTGCAGTGGGTGCAACACACTGGAATGGGGGTGCATGGGTGCAGTGCACACAGGGGTGGGGTGCACGGTGTTGCACTGGGTGCAGAGCACCGGAATGGGGGTACACTGGGTGCAGCACATGCAGCGATGGGGTGCACGGCGTTGCACTGGGTGCAGCACATGCAGGGATGGGGGTGCACATCATGCACAGAGGTGGGGTGCACGGTGTTGCACTGGGTGCAGGGTGCACAGTAATGGGGGTGCACTGGGTGCAGCGCACACAGCAGTGGGGCGCACAGTGTTGCACTGGGTGCAGCACATGCAGGAATAGGGGTGCTCAGGGTGCATTGCACGCAGGGATGGGGTGCACAGCGTTGCACTGGGTGCAGGGTGCACAGTAATGGGGGTGCACTGGGTGCAGCCCATGCAGGGATGGGATGCATGGTGTTGCACAAGGTGCAGTGCACAGGAATGGGGGTGCACTGGGTGCAGTGCATGCAGGGATGGGGGTGCACAGGGTGCATCGCAGGCAGAGGTGGGGTGCAGGGTGTTGCACAGAGCGCTGTGCACACAGGAACGGGGGTGCACTGGGTGCAGCGCACACAGCAGCGGGGTGCACAGGGTGCATTGCACATAGAGATGGGGTGCACAGTATTGCACAGGGTGCAGCGCGTGCACCGGCGGGGTGCTGGGTGCTGCAGTGGGTGCAGCGCACGCAGTAGATGCAGCGCACGCAGCGGATGCAGCGCACGCAGCGGATGCAGCGGATGCAGTGCGCGCAGCGGAGGGCTGCGGGGCGTTGCAGCGTGCGGGGTGCGCCGGGTGCCGTCACCGCCAGCGCCACGTCCCCACCGCCGCCTCTCCCCCATAACCCCCTGCAGCAGCAACACCCGGCGTGGGGGGGACACAACGCAGGCCAGGGTGTCCCCTAATTAACAGAGGCCGGTTATTAATTGCACCGCGGCGTCGCCACGCTAACGAACGCGAGCGATTGCAACCGCCATGCCGGGAGGGCGGGGAGCTGGGGGGTGTCCCCAGTGTGGGGGGATCCCGTCCCCATGGCGTGGGTGGGGGGAGCACCCAGCCCCACGCGTGGACGCCTGGGTCCACGCTGTCACAGCACCCGGGCGCCACGCGAGGTCCTTCTGCCCAGCAACGGGTGACGGGAGCCAGCGGGGCCCGGCCATTGGCGCCACGGCCAGGCCGCGGTGTCGGCACCCGGCAGCACCCGCCGGGTGCCGGGTGCCGGAGGGATGGGTGCTGCGGGCAGGAGCGGGGTGCTGGTGGCCGGGCTGCTCTGGGTGGCCCTGACCGCCGCTGTCACCGACGGTAGGAGGTCACGGGGCGGTGGCACCCATGGGTGGGGGGGGGGGGGGGGGGGCATGGACGTGGGTGGGGGGTGCAGTAGTGCAAGGGGGCGTGCATGGGGTGGGGGGTGCGGTTGTGGGGGTGCAAGGGAGGGTTGTGCAGCAGCGCGCGGGGCTGCGCGCCCGGTTGTGTGTGCGCTAGTGCAAGAGGCACCCCATGCAGGAGGGGGGTGCACCGGGTGCAGCACATGCAGCGATGGGGTGCACGGTGTTGCGCTGGGTGCACCGTGCGCCCCCACCTCTGCGTATGAGGCACCCCCATTCCTGCATGGATTGCACCCAGTGCACCCCCCATTCCAGCGTGCGCGTGCACGCGGTTGTGTGTGCGCTAGTGCAAGAGGCGCGAGTGTGAGCAGGAGGGGGGGTGCACTAGTGCAAGGGGGTGTGCGTGGGGGGGGGTGCGCTAGTGCGCAGGGCGGGGGGTGCAAGGGGGGGTTGTGCACTAGTGCAAGGGGCTGTGCACTAGTGGAAAGCATGCGTACGTGTGCGCACAGCACAAGCGCAGGCAGCGCGCGTGTGCGTGCAAGAGTGTGCATGCGTGCCCTGTGATGCGCGCATGCAACGCACACGCATGCAGAGCGGGGGTGTCCGTGCACAGCGCGCGTGCACGTGCAGCGAGTGTGCATGCAGAGCGCGTCCTTGCACGGTTTGTGTGCACGTGGGGCGTGTGCAAGCACCGTGTGTGTGCGCGTGCAATGCGTGCGCACGCAGAGCGTGTGTGTCCTTGCAGTGAGCGTGCGTGCAGAGCGTGTGCCCATGCAGAGGGCACGTGTGCCTGGGAGCGTGCGATGAGTGCGATGAGTGTGCATGCAGTGCATGCAAGCACCGTGGGTGCACGCGCAATGTGTGTGCATGCATAGCGTGTGTGCGCATGCAGAGCACGTGTCCTCGCACTGTGTGTGTGCACGCGCAATGAGTGTGCACACAGAGCGTCGATGTTCTTGCAGCGTGTGCATGCAGAATGTGTGTCCATGCAGAGCGCACGTGTGCATGGGAGCGTGTGTGCACATGCAGCACGTGCAAGCACCATGTGTGCACATGCAATGCGTGTGTGTCCTTGCAGTGAGCGTGTGCCCACGCAGAGCGCACATGTGCATGGGAGAGCGTGTGCATTTGCAGTGCATGCGCGCATGCAGCGTGCGCATGCACAGCGTGTGCATAAATGCAACGAGCATGCACGGTGTGTGCAAGCACCATGTGTGTGCACATGCAAGGAGCGTGCATGCAGCGCATGCAAGCACCGTGTGTGCGCACGTGTGCACACATAGCGTGTGCGTCCTTGCAGTGTGTGCGCATACAGAGCGTGTGCGCACACGCAGAGCACGTGTCTTTGCACTGTGTGTGTGCGCATGCAACGCGCGAGCATGCAGAGCGCGTGTCCTTGCACTGTGTGTGTGCGCATGCAACGCGCGTGCATGCAGAGCGCGTGTCCTTGCACTGTGTGTGTGCGCATGCAACGCGCGTGCATGCAGAGCGCGTGTCCTCGCACTGTGTGTGTGCGCATGCAACGCGCGTGCATGCAGAGCGCGTGTCCTTGCACTGTGTGTGTGCGCATGCAACGCGCGTGCATGCAGAGCGCGTGTCCTCGCACTGTGCGTGTGCGCATGCAACGCGCGTGCATGCAGAGCGCGTGTCCTTGCACTGTGAGTGTGCGCATGCAACGCGCGTGCATGCAGAGCGCGTGTCCTTGCAGCGTGAGCGCGCACGCGGCGCATGTGCCCACGCAGAGCGCACGCGCGCGTGGCAGCGTGCCTGCGCTCGCAGCGCGTGCGCGCAGGCGGTGTGCGCGTGCGCGGTCAGCGCGTACACGCAACGAGCGTGCACACGCGGTGCACGCCAGCACCGCGTGTGCACGCGCAATGAGCGCGCGTGTCCTCCCACGGTGAGCGTGCGCCCACGCACCGTGCTCACGCCCGCGCGGCCCTCGCCCCCCTGCCCACCCTGCAGGCGCGTGCCCCTGCCCGCACCCCTGCCTGCAGCCCTGCCCTGCCCGCAGAGCCGCCGGTGCACACCCTGGCCGAGGTGCTCTTCTGCCAGCCGGCCATGCCCTCGCTGGGGCTGGCACTCGCCTTCGACGCCGACCAGCTCTTCTGGTTCGACTTCCCCGGCTCCCGCTGGACCCCCCGTCTGCCCGACCTCCCGCCGTGGCCCCCCGCCCTGGAGCCCCCCTCCCAGCTCCTCCGCGACGCCACGCTCTGCCAGGACCTGCGCCGCATCCTCACCACCGTGGCCACCGGCAAGCTGCCGGAGTCGAAGGGTAGGTGACGTGATGGACATCGTGGTGCCCGTCCCTGCCCGCCCATGTGCCATGTGTCAATGTCCGCCAGGTGCCACCGTCGTCCCTCTGACGTGGTCCTCCACAACGTCCTCCTCTCTCAATTGGATGAGGTGGATGGACCGTTAGGTGGGTCAGGAATTGGGTGGGTGGTGGCAGCCACAGTTGTGGTCAACGGCTCCACGTCCGGATGGAGACCAGTGACAAGTGGTGTCCCTCAGGGATCCATACTGGGACCAGTACTGTTCCCTATCTTCATCAGTGACATGTGCCACCATCATCCCTTTGATGTGGTCCTCCACAGCGTTCTCCTCTCTCAATTGGATGGAGTTGGTGGATGGATGGAGCAGGAATTGGGTGGGTGGTGGCAGCCAGAGAGTCGTGGTCAACGGCTCCACGTCCAGATGGAGACCAGTGACAAGTGGTGTCCCTCAGGGGTCCGTACTGGGACCAGTACTGTTCCATATCAACCACACAGATGGTGGGATCGAGGGCACCCTCAGCAAGTTTGGAGATGACCCCAAGCCCAGTGGGCTGGTTGGTGCTCTAGAGGGAAGGGAACCATCCAGAGGGTCCTGGACAGGCTGGAGAGGTGGGCCCAGGTGAACCTCACGAGGTTCAACCAGGCCAAGCACAAGGTCCTGGACCTGGGTCGGGGCAACCCCAAAGAGGACCCAGGCTGGGGATGGAGGGGTGGAGAGTGGAGAAGGACTTGGGGGATGAAAAGCTGGACATGGGCCCGCAACGTGCTCGTCCTTGGGACAAGAAGGCCGACCATCTCCTGGGCTGCCTCAGAAGAAGGGTGGCCAGCAGGTCCAGGGAGGTGATGTCCCCCCTCTACTCTGGTGAGACCCCACCTGCAGCACCGCGTCCCGGGGACCTCGGGACAAGAAGGACGTGGACCTCTTGGAGCCGGGTCCAGAGGAGGCCACGGAGATGATCCGAGGGCTGGAACAGCTCTGCCGTGAGGACAGGCTGGGGGGGTTGGGCAGCCTGGAGAAGAGAAGGCTCCAGGTGGACCTCATGGTGGCCCTTTGGTCCTTGGGGGGACGGAGTTTTTGATAGGGCCCGTAGCAAGGAGGGGGAAGGGTTTTAAGCTAAAAAAGGGCAGATCTAGATCAGATCAACGGAAGAAATTCTTTAAGCTGAGGATGGTGAGACCCTGGGAGAGGTTGGAGATGCCCCAGCCCTGGGGACGTTCAAGGTCAGGCTGGACAGGGCTCTGAGCAACCTGATCTGGTTGAAGATGTCCCTGCCCGTGGAGTCGGTGACCTTCAAAGGTCCCTTCCAACCCAAATGATCCTTTGATCGATTCTATCCCACCCCGTCCCTTCTCGACCGCCGCAGGTGTCCCAGTGGCCAACGTCTTCCCGGTACAACCGCTGGTGTTGGGTGAAGCCAACACGCTGGTGTGTATGGTGGAGAACATCTTCCCACCGGCGGTGGAGATCAGTTGGCAGCTGGACGGGGTCCCCGTCACCCAAGGAGTCACCCACACCCACTACACCCCCACGGCCGACCTGGCCTTTGTCCGCTTCTCCTACCTGCCGGTAACGCCCGCCACCGATGACATCTACACCTGCATCATCACCCGCGAAGGGGACAACACCTCCGTCGTCGCCTACTGGGGTGAGCGCGGGGACGGGGACGAGGATGCTGGGGACACTGGGACTGGTGGTGACCACCACCCCCGTGTCCCCCCGTAGTGCCCCAAAACTCCGTCCCCTCCGAGGTGCTGGAGACGGCGCTGTGCGGCGCCGCCATGGCTCTGGGCATCCTCCTGGCGCTGCTGGGCATCGCCATGATCCTGGCGGCACGTCGGAGCGCCCACGGTACGGCCCGGACGCCGGGGTCCCCCCGGTGGGGGGGGTGGGGGGATGGGGTGAGGAGGGGACTGTCACCAAATCTGCTCTTGTGTGTCCCCCCCCCCCGCCCCAGGTTGAGAACGGGACGGTGCAGAGGCCGGCGCCGCTCGGTGCAGGAGTGGAGATGGCGGCGGGGGGGGGAGGGGAGGGGGGAAATAAGCCCCCCCTCTCCCCCCTCCCCCCAGCAATTAAACCCGTCATCTGTGGCTGCGCCCCGTGTCCTCGTCTGTCCCCCGCCCCGCGCCGTGGTGGCTTCTCCGCTGTCTGATATTGGGGTTCAGCTGGCTCGCACCCCCCAAAGAGCTGTCCCCAGAGGCGTGCCTCAGTTTCCCCACTGGGAAAGGGTGGAAGGGCGGGAGGTGGCCGTGGGAAGCACACGGTGGTGGCTTCTCCGCTGTCTTATACTGGGGTTCAGCAGGATTGCACCCCAAAAGAGCCATCTCCAAGAGGCGTGCCTCAGTTTCCCCACTGCCAAAGGGTGGAAGGGTGGGGGCGGTCATGGGGAAAACACAGTGGTGGCTTCTCTGCTGTCTGATATTGAGGTTGGGCTGGATCGCACCCCCCAAAGAGCCATCCCAGACAGGCGTGCCTCAGTTTCCCCACTGCCAAAGGGTGGAAGGGGGAGAAGTGGCCATGAGGAAGATACGGTGGTGGCTTCTCTGCTGTCTGATATTGGGGTTGGGCTGGATCGCACCCCAAAAGAGCCATCTCCAAGAGGCGTGCCTCAGTTTCCCCACTGCCAAAGGGTGGAAGGGTGGGGGCGGTCATGGGGAAGACATGGTGGTGGCTTCTCCGCTGTCTGATATTGGGGTTCAGCTGGATCGCACCCCCTCAAAGAGCCATTCCCAACAGGCGTGCCTCAGTTTCCCCACTGCCAAAGGGTGGGAGGTGGCCATTGTGGGGTCTTCTCCACTGTCTGATACTGGGGTTGGGCTGGATCGTATCCCATCCCCAAAGAGCCTTTCCCAAGAGGTGTGCCTCAGTTTCCCCACTACCAAAGGGTGGAAAGCTGGGAGTCGGCCACAGGGAGGACACGGTGGTGGCTTCTCTACTGTTTGATACTGGGGTTGAGCTGGATTGCAGCCCCCAAATAGCCATGCCGCAGAGGCGTGCCTCAGTTTCCCCACTGGGAAAGGGTGGAAGGGTGGGGGCGGTCATGAGGAAGACACGGTGGTGGCTTCTCCACTGTCTGATACTGGGGTTGGGCTGGATTGCACCCCCCAAAGAGCCATCCCAGACAGGCGTGCCTCAGTTTCCCCACTGCCGAAGGGAGGGGGGGGAGTTGGCCACAGGGAGGACATGGTGGTGGCTTCTCCGCTGTCTGATATCGGGGTTCAGCTCCATCACACCCCAAAAGAGCCACCTCCAAGAGGCGTGCCTCAGTTTCCCCACTGCCAAAGGGTGGAAAGGAGAGAAGTGGCCATGAGGAAGACATGGTGGTGGCTTCTCCGCTGTCTGATATTGGGGTTGGGCTGGATCGCACCCCCTCAAAGAGCCGTTCCCAACAGGCGTGCCTCAGTTTCCCCACTGCCAAAGGATGGGAGGTGGCCATTGTGGGGTCTTCTCCACTGTCTGATACTGGGGTTGGGCTGGATCGTATCCCATCCCCAAAGAGCCTTTCCCAAGAGGTGCGCCTCAGTTTCCCCACTGGGAAAGGGTGGGAGGTGGCCATGGTTGTGGCTTCTCCGCTGTCTGATACTGGGGTTCAGCTGGATCGCACCCCCAAAGAGCCATGCCGCAGAGGCGTGCCTCAGTTTCCCCACTGGGAAAGGGTGGAAGGGTGGGGGCGGTCACGGGGAAGACGTGGTGGTGGCTTCTCCGCTGTCTGATACTGGGGTTGGGCTGGATTGCACCCCCCAAAGAGCCATCCCAGACAGGCGTGCCTCAGTTTCCCCACTGCCGAAGGGAGGAGGGGGAGTTGGCCACAGGGAGGACATGGTGGTGGCTTCTCCGCTGTCTGATATCGGGGTTCAGCTCCATCACACCCCAAAAGAGCCACCTCCAAGAGGCGTGCCTCAGTTTCCCCACTGCCAAAGGGTGGAAGGGGGAGAAGTGGCCATGAGGAAGATACGGTGGTGGCTTCTCCGCTGTCTGATATTGGGGTTGGGCTGGATCGCACCCCCTAAAAGAGCCATCTCCAAGAGGCGTGCCTCAGTTTCCCCACTGCCAAAGGATGGGAGGTGGCCATTGTGGGGTCTTCTCCACTGTCTGATACTGGGGTTGGGCTGGATCGTATCCCATCCCCAAAGAGCCTTTCCCAAGAGGTGCGCCTCAGTTTCCCCACTGGGAAAGGGTGGGAGGTGGCCATGGTTGTGGCTTCTCCGCTGTCTGATACTGGGGTTCAGCTGGCTTGCACCCCCGAAGAGCCATGCCGCAGAGGCGTGCCTCAGTTTCCCCACTGGGAAAGAGTGGAAGGGTGGGGGCGGTCACGGGGAAGACACGGTGGTGGCTTCTCCACTGTCTGATACTGGGGTTGGGCTGGCTCGCACCCCCCCGGAGTTAAATCCAGGTGGCGGCCGGTCACGAGCGGTGTTCCCCAGGGCTCAGTACTGGGGCCGGTCCTGTTCAATCTCTTTATCACCGATCTGGACGAGGGGATCGAGTGCTCCCTCAGTCAGTCTGCAGATGACACCAAGCTGGGCGGGAGTGTTGATCTGCTGGAGGGCAGGAAGGCTCTGCAGAGGGACCTGGACAGGCTGGATCGATGGCCGAGGCCAATGTATGAGGTTTAACAAGGCCAAGTGCCGGGTCCTGCACTTGGGCCACAACAACCCCAGGCAACGCTGCAGGCTTGGGGAAGAGTGGCTGGAAAGTGCCCAGAGGAAAAGGACCTGGGGGTGCTGGTCGACAGCGGCTGAACATGAGCCGGCAGTGTGCTCAGGTGGCCAAGAAGGCCAACGGCATCCTGGCCTGTATCAGAAGTCGTGTGGCCAGCAGGAGCAGGGAGGTGATCGTGCCCCTGTACTGGGCACTGGTGAGGCCGCACCTCGAATCCTGTGTTCAGTTTTGGGCCCCTCACCACAAGAAGGACATGGAGGTGCTGGAGCGTGTCCAGAGGAGGGCAACGAAGCTGGTGAAGGGCCTGGAGCACAAGTCTGATGGGGAGCGGCTGAGGGAACTGGGGGTGTTCAGCCTGGAGAAGAGGAGGCTGAGGGGAGACCTCATCGCACTCTACAACTCCCTGAAAGGAGGGTGTAGCGAGGTGGGGGTCGGTCTCTTCTCCCAAGTAACAGCGATAGGACAAGAGGAAATGGCCTCAAGTTGCGCCAAGGGAGGTTTAGGCTGGACATGAGGAGAAATTTCTTTCCTGAAAGAGTGGTCAGGCCTTGGAACAGGCTGCCCAGGGAAGTGGTGGAGTCCCCATCCCTGGAGGTATTTAAAAGACGTGTAGATGAGGCCCTTAGGGACATGGTGTAGTGGGTATGGTGGTGTTGGGTTGACGGTTGGACTCGATGATCTTAGAGGTCTTTTCCAACCTGTATGATTCTATGATTCTATCAGTCTATGATTCCCCCAAAGAGCCATCCCAGACAGGCGTGCCTCAGTTTCCCCACTGCCGAAGGGAGGGGGGGGAGTTGGCCACAGGGAGGACATGGTGGTGGCTTCTCCGCTGTCTGATATCGGGGTTCAGCTCCATCACACCCCAAAAGAGCCACCTCCAAGAGGCGTGCCTCAGTTTCCCCACTGCCAAAGGGTGGAAGGGTGGGGGCGGTCATGAGGAAGACACGGTGGTGGCTTCTCCACTGTCTGATATTGGGGTTCAGCTGGATCGCACCCCCTCAAAGAGCCATTCCCAACAGGCGTGCCTCAGTTTCCCCACTGCCAAAGGGTGGGAGGTGGCCATTGTGGGGTCTTCTCCACTGTCTGATACTGGGGTTGGGCTGGATCGTATCCCATCCCCAAAGAGCCTTTCCCAAGAGGTGCGCCTCAGTTTCCCCACTGGGAAAGGGTGGGAGGTGGCCATGGTTGTGGCTTCTCCGCTGTCTGATACTGGGGTTGAGCTGGCTTGCACCCCCAAAGAGCCATGCCGCAGAGGCGTGCCTCAGTTTCCCCACTGGGAAAGGGTGGAAGGGTGGGGGCGGTCACGGGGAAGACGTGGTGGTGGCTTCTCCGCTGTCTGATATTGGGGTTGGGCTGGATTGCACCCCCCAAAGAGCCATCCCAGACAGGCGTGCCTCAGTTTCCCCACTGCCGAAGGGAGGAGGGGGAGTTGGCCACAGGGAGGACATGGTGGTGGCTTCTCTGCTGTCTGATATCGCGGTTCAGCTCCATCACACCCCAAAAGAGCCACCTCCAAGAGGCGTGCCTCAGTTTCCCCACTGCCAAAGGGTGGAAGGGGGAGAAGTGGCCATGAGGAAGACACAGTGGTGGCTTCTCCACTGTCTGATACTGGGGTTGGGCTGGATCACACCCCCTCAAAGAGCCGTTCCCAACAGGCGTGCCTCAGTTTCCCCACTGCCAAAGGATGGGAGGTGGCCATTGTGGGGTCTTCTCCACTGTCTGATACTGGGGTTGGGCTGGATCGTATCCCATCCCCAAAGAGCCTTTCCCAAGAGGTGCGCCTCAGTTTCCCCACTGGGAAAGGGTGGGAGGTGGCCATGGTTGTGGCTTCTCCGCTGTCTGATACTGGGGTTCAGCTGGCTCGCACCCCCAAAGAGCCATGCCGCAGAGGCGTGCCTCAGTTTCCCCACTGGGAAAGGGTGGAAGGGTGGGGGCGGTCACGGGGAAGACACGGTGGTGGCTTCTCCACTGTCTGATACTGGGGTTGGGCTGGATTGCACCCCCCAAAGAGCCATCCCAGACAGGCGTGCCTCAGTTTCCCCACTGCCGAAGGGAGGAGGGGGAGTTGGCCACAGGGAGGACATGCTGGTGGCTTCTCCGCTGTCTGATATCGGGGTTCAGCTCCATCACACCCCCCCCAAAAAGCCTCAGTTCCCCCACCGGGAAGGGGCACTCGGGATTCCTGCGGTGCCAAGCCCAGCCCCGGGCACAGTTCGCTCGGGGCAAAGCCCTGCGCCGCCCATCGCCCGTGACGCAGGTGCCGGGGCCAAATCCCTGGGGACAAGCACTGAGGAGGAGGAGGAGGGAGCTGGCTGGCAGCGGGGATGAAGGCAGGGCACCGCGGGGAGTAGCCGGAGCTTGCCCGCCGCACCAGACGCGTCGGCACCCACCGCCGGCCATGTGGGTGCTGGGGGTGCTGGGGCTGGCGCTGAGCTGCCGGGAGGCAGGTAGGATGTGGGGAGACATGGGGGTGCAGCGGGTTTGGGGGGGGTCCAACCCCTGGGGACCGCGGCCACCCCTGCGTCCCCCTCGTAGGTGCCTTCCTGATGCACGTGGCCAGCTCCTGCCCGCTGGTGGCCAACGGCTCCGTGCTGGATTTCGACTTCGCCCTCGTCTTCAACAAGAACCCTCTGGTCTGCTACGCCCCCGACGCCCGGCGCTTCTTCCCCTGCGACTGGGGGCTGCTCCACCGCGTCGCCGGCTTGGTGGCCTTCGTCCTCAACAACGACACCGCCTGGGTGGAGCGTGCCGAAGCCCGGCGCCGGGCTTGCCACGACCTGGCCACCCATTTCTGGGCCTCCACCGTGCTGCGGCGGAGTGAGCCCTGCGGCGCGTTGCATGGGGTGTTGCACGGGGAATTGCATGGGGTGTTGCATGGGGGGGTTGCACTGGGTGTTGCACGGGGGGTTGGATGGGGAATACATGGGGACGCTGCATGGGGACGTTGCATGAGGCATTGAACGGGATGTTGCATGGGGACGTTGCGCGGGGATGTTGCACGGGGACATTGCACAGGGACATTGCACTGGGACGTTGCATGGGGCATTGCACAGGGATGTTGCACGGGGATGTTGCACAGGGACATTGCACAGGGATGTTGCACGGGGACATTGCACGGGACATTGCACAGGGACATTGCATGGGGCATTGCACAGGGACATTTCACGGGGACATTGCATGGGGTGATGCATGGGAACGTTGCACAGGAAGAGTGTGGGGCATTGCGGGGGACGTTGCATGGGGCATTGTATGGGGCATTGTCCAGGACATTGCCCAGGGATGTTGCACGGGGCGTTGCACGGGGCATTGCACGGGGGCATTGCACGGGGGCATTGCAGGGGGCATTGAATGTGGCGTTGCATGGGGCATTGTGTGGGGCGTTATACAGGACATTGCATGGGGACATTGCACGGGGACATTGCACGGGGACATTGCATGGGGTGTTGCACGGGACATTGAAGCACGGGGATGTTGCACGGGGACGTTGCACGGGGACATCACATGGGAAATGCACGGGGACGTTGCATGGGGACATTGCACAGGGCGTTGTACGGGACATTGAGTGGGGACATTGCACGGGGCGCTGTGTGGGACATCACGCGGGCACATGCACGGGGACATTGCATGGGGACATTGCACGGGGACATTGCACGGGGACATTGCACGGGGCGACGCACAGCTACGTTGCACGGAGACAGGCACAGGGACGTTGCATGGGGCATCACACCAGCCAGCGCACGGGACACCACACGGCTTGGGGAGGGGACCGTCCCCAGCACTGACTGTCCCCTCCCTTCCCCAGCGCCACCCCAAGTCCTCATCGTCCCCGTCCCCCTCCCCAACACCCCCAACGCCGTCCTCCTCACCTGCCACGTCTGGGGCTTCTACCCCCCCGAGGTGACCGTCCGCTGGCTGCACAACGGGGACGTGGTGGCCACTGGGGACACCGCCAAGGTCCTGCCCAATGGCGACTGGACCTACCAGGCGCGGGTGACCCTGACGGTCACCGCCAAGGCTGGGGACACCTTCACGTGTTCGGTGCGGCACGCCAGCCTGGACCAGCCCCTCCAGAAGGACTGGGGTGAGCGCGGGTGATGGGGACGTGGCACCCGGACACGTGGGTCCCGTGTGGCTCAGCGTGGCTGCTCTGACCCAGCAGGTCCCGGCTTGTCCCCGGGGTTGACGGTGAAGGTGGCAGCAGCGGCGGTGATAATGACCCTGGGGCTGGTGGTCTTCGCCGCTGGCAGCTTCATCTACTGTCGCCAGACTCCGGGTGAGGGGCACGCACGGGGACATGGCACCCACCTGAATTATGGGCGTCACTAATTCATCTTCTTATGTCTTACCAGGTCCTGGTCCTGGACCTGGATCTGATCCCAGTCCTGGTCCTGGTCCTAATCTGGGTCCTGGTCCTGGTTCTTCTTCTGGTCCTGGTCCTGGATCTGGTCCCAGTTCTGGTCCTGGTCCTGGTCCTGGTCCCAGATCTGGTCCTGGTCCTGGTCCTGGTCCCAGATCTGGTCCCAGTCCTGATCTTGGTCCTGGTCCTGGTCCTGGTCCTGGTCCCGGTCCTGGTCCCCATCCTGATCTCTCCGTGGCCATGTGTGACTACGCAGTGACCAGACTTTGAGCTCCCAGCCCGGGGGCAGAGCCCCCCCCCGGCAGACGTGGGGCTCGGGGTGCCGGGACCCCCATGGACCCAGCCTCTGGGTGCTGGGTCAGGGGGGGACCCCTTAGCCCCCCCCCCCACTAAAACCACTTGTGATCCCCATCCATGAGTGGCTTTGTCCATGGTGACCCCTCATGGGTGGGTGGGGGGAAAGCTCCCAGTGCTCCCAGTTTGGAGGCAGAGGGGTTACTGGGAGGGGGGAGGGGTTAGCGCTACATGCGGAAGCGGTGTTGGGGGGGGGACCCCTGGGGTGCAGCCAGCCCAGACGCCTGGATCCCCAGCCCGGTTTGGGGGGGGGCTCACAGCAGGGTCCTCATGGGATGGTGACCCCCGGCATGGGGGTGACGGCGTGGGGACAAACCGGGGTGACACCCAGCCGCCGCGCTATGTCCCGGCGGTGGCAGCCGTCCAGGCCTCCTGCTCCGGCAACTGGTGACGCCCGTCCGGCGCCGGCCCGCATTGGGTGCCCGATACCCCCCGCCCTGGTGGGGTGTGGGGTGCCGCGGCCGGGCCGTGGGGTGCGGGCGGGTGGCTGGGGGGGGGGGGCAGAGCGCGGCTGGACGCCCCCGAGCCCACCCTGCCATGCTGGTGCTGCTGGGCCTGGCCCTGGGTGCCCGGGGGGCAGGTGGGGGCCGCGGATGGGGCAGGGGGGGAATGGGGACCCTGGGGGTGATCGCCCTGTGGGACCCCGGGGGTGGGTTGGGGGGGGCTTAGCCCCTGTGGGACCCCAGGAACGGTTGGGGGGGGCTCAGCCCTCTGGGACCCCAGGGATGGTTGCGGGGGGCTCAGCCCTGTGGGACCTCGGGGATGGGTTGGGGGGGCTCAGCCCTGTGGGACCCCAGGGATGGTTGCGGGGGGCTCAGCCCTGCGGGACCCCAGGGATGGGTTGGGGGGGCTCAGCCCTATGGGACCTTGGGGACACTCTGGGGGGGCTCAGCCCTGTGGGACCCCAGGGATGGTTGGGGGGGGCTCAGCCCTGTGGGACTCTGGGGACAGTCTGGGGGGGCTCTGCCCCATGGGACCGCAGGGATGGGTTGGGGGGCTCAGCCCTGCAGGTCCTTGGGGACAGTCTGGGGGGGCTCTATCCTGTGGGACCCCAGGGATGGGTTGGGGGGGCTCAGCCCTGTGGGACCCTGGGCATGATTGGGGGGGGCTCAGCCCTGTGGGACCCCAGGGATGTTTGGGGGGGGCTCAGCCCTGCGGGTCCTTGGGGACAGTCTGGGGGGGCTCTATCCTGTGGGACCCCAGGGATGGTCTCGGGGGGCTCAGCCATGCAGGACCCCAGGGACAGCTTGGCGGTTGCTCAAGTCCTGAAGGACTCCAGGGATGGTTTGGGGGGGCTCTGCCCCACGGGACCCTGGGGACAGTTTGGGGGGGCTCACCCATGAGGGACCCCGGGGACGGTTGGGGGGGCTTGGCCCTGCAGAACTCTGGGGACAGTCTTGGGGGACTCAGTCCCATGGGACCCTGGGGATGGTCTGGGGGGGCTCAGCCCTTTGGGACCCCAGAGATGCTTTGGGGGGGCTCAACCTTGCAGGACCCCAGAGATGTTTGGGGGAGGCTCAGCCCCATGGGACCCCAGGGAGGGTCTGCGGGCTCAGCCCTATGGGATGTTGGGGATTGTTTGGGGAGGGCCTCAACCCTGAGGGACTTGAGGGATGGTTTGGGGGGGCTCTGCCCCACGGGACCCTGGGGACAGCCTGGGGGTCTCATCTCTGCTGGGTGTTGGGAATGGTTTGGGGGGCTCAGCATTGCAGGACCCCAGGAATAGTTTTGGGGGGGCTCTGCAGGACCCCAGGAACAATCTTGGAGTTCTCAGTCCCACAGGACCCCAGGGACAGTTTGGGGGGGCTCTGCCCCACAAGATCTTGAGGATGGTTTGGGGGCGGGTCTCTGTCTCTGTCCTAAGGCTGCTGTGTGACCCCGTGGGGATGGCTTGGGGGGGCTTACCTCTTGGTTGACGGGTCACCCCATGGGGACCCCAGGACAATTTGGGAGGGTTGGGGATTGACCCAAGTGGGAGCCAAGTGTGGGGGGGAACATGGTGTGGGGGGAGATATGGGGGACAGTTGGGGACAAAGGGATGGATGGGGGCAGAGAGACAGATGGATGGGGATGGATGGAGGGATGGGGAGATGGAGATGGATGGAGGGATGGGGATGGGTGGAGGTATGGGGAGATGGACATGGATGGGAGTGTGGGGTTGGATGGAGGCATGGGTAGTGATGGAGGGATAGGGATCGAAGGGGCTGGATGGAGGGATGGGGCTGGATGGAGGGATGGGGCTGGATGGGGTGGATGGAGGGATGGGGCTGGATGGAGGGACGGGGATGGATGGAGGCACGGGGAGTGATGGGATGGGGCTGGATGGAGGGATGAAGATGGATGGGGTGGATGGAGAGATGGGAAGATGGGCACGGATGAAAGGTTGGAGACAGATGAGGGGTAAATGAAGAGATGGAGATGGATGGAGGGATGGGCTTGGATGGAGACGGATGAAGGGATGAAGGTGGAAGGAGGGCTAGGGTTGGATGGAGTGGTGGGGAACAGATGGAGAATGGATGGAGGGATGGAGTCAGCTGGGGAACAGATGAAGGGGTGGGGATGGATGGGGATGGATGGAGAGGTGGAGATGAGATGGATGGAGGGATGGAGATGGATGGGGATGGATAGAGACGGATGGGGATGGATGGAGGGATGGATGGAGGGATGGGGACAGAGGGACATGGATAGAGACATGGGGACGGACAGAGGGACCCCAGGAGATGCCACTTACCCCCGCGTCCTGGTAGGCGCCTTCCTGATGCACGTGGCCAGCTCCTGCCCGCTGGCGGCCAACGGCTCCGTGCTGGATTTCGACTTCGCCCTCGTCTTCAACAAGAACCCTCTGGTCTGCTACGACCCCGACGCCCGGCGCTTTGTCCCCTGCGACTTGGGGCTGCTCCGCCACAATGCCACCCGCCTCGCCACCCTCCTCAACAACGGCACCGCCTGGGTGGAGCGTGCCGAAGCCCGGCGCCAAGCTTGCCGGGACCTGGCCCCCCGGTTCTGGGCCTCCACGGCGTTGCGGCGGAGTGAGCCCTGCGACGCACGGGGGCTTTGCACAGGGGCATCGTTCACGGGGGCTTCACACGGGGACATGGCGTAGGGTGTTGTGTTGGGGGTGTTGCACAGGGGTGTTGCATGAGAAGGTTGCACGGGGCGATGCACGGGGCGTTGTGTTGCACGGGGATGTTGCATGGGGACATTGCATGGAGCATTGCACGGAGCATTGCACGGGGACATTGCATTGCACGTTGCATGGGGATGTTGTACAGAGCGTTGCACAGGGCTTTTCGTGGGCACATTGCATTGCACGTTGCATGGAGCATTGCATGGGGCATTGCGCAGCGACATTGCAGAGCACATTGCACGGGGATGTTGCACGGAGCATTGCACGGGGATGTTGCACGGAGCATTGCACAGGGCTTTGCAGGGGGGTGTTGCAGAGCGCATTGCATGGGGATGTTGCACAGGGATATTGCACGGGGCATTGCAAGGGGGTGTTGCAGAGCATGTCGCATGGGGACGTTGCAGGGGAACATTGCATGGGGCGTTGCACAGGGGCATTGCATTGCACGTTGCACAGGGATATTGCACGGGGCTTTGCACGGGGGCATTACAGAGTGCGTTGCATGGGGACGTTGCATGGGAACATTGCACAGAGCATTGCGCAGGGCATCGCTCGGGGGTGTTGCATGGGGACGTTGCATGGAACAACACCCGGAGATCTTGCACAAGGCATCGCATGGAGCATCGCACAGGGATGTTGCATGGGGATATTGCATGGCGACATCGCCCGGGGTGGGGAGGGGGCTCACCCCGGCACTGACCACCCCCTCTCCCCCCTCCAGCGCCACCCCAAGCCCGCATCATCCCCTCCAAGACGAGCAACGCCCGGGCGCCTGTCCTCCTCACCTGCCACATCTGGGGCTTCTACCCCCCCGAGGTGACCGTCATCTGGCTGCACAACGGGGACATCGTGGGCCCTAGTGACCACCCCCCCATCTCCGCCATCCCCAACGGTGACTGGACCTACCAGACGCAAGTGTCCTTGATGGTGGCCCCGGTGGCCGGGGACACCTTCACGTGCTCGGTGCAACATGCCAGCCTGGACCAACCCCTCCTGGAGGACTGGGGTGAGTTGGGGTGGGGGAGGACACCCACCCGGACGCCTGGGTCCTCCCCACGTCGCTGCTCACCTCCACCATGTCCCCGCAGGTCCCAGCTTGTCCCCGGGGTTGACGTTGGAGGTGGCTGCGGCCACAGTGGTGATGGCGTTGGGGCTCGGCTTCTTCATCGTTGGTGTCTACCAGTACCGGGCCAGGCCACCGGCACCGGGTGAGTGGTCGAGGAGGGAGGGGGACAGTGGCCTGGGGGGGACAGGGACAGTGGCCTGGGGTGACAGAGACCCTCCTCACCCCCTCTACTCCCTCTTGCAGGTTACACTCCCCTCCCTGGAGACAACTACCCCGCAGGTAACGGCACAGCCAGCCCGTCCCCATCCCCTGTCCCCAAGGGACACGTCACCCCATCTGCCACCCCGTGTCCCCCCCCAGGCAGCATCTGAGGACCCCCAGGACGGTGACCTGCCAGCCCCGACGGTCCCCCCTGTCACCTCGGGGGTGACGCTGCGGTGCCGACAATAAAGATGCTCCGCGGCGATGGGGTGGTTTTGTATGGAGGCTCCCGCGTCGTCCCACCGAGGGGAAGGGCTGCGGGGACACACACGCACCAGGTGGCTCGAGCGGGGCTGGGCACGAGCGATGATGCGTACGCCGGGCACGAGAGATGCCGGGCACAAGCAATGTGGGCACCAGAGATGCCGGGGCATGAGTAATGTCGTGCACCGGGCACAAGCGATGCCAGGTGTGGGAGATGCCGGGCACGTGGGACATTGTGCACGGGGCACGAGTGACAGCTGGCCACGAGTGACAAAGTGCACCGGGCACGTGAGATGCCAGGCAGGAGCACTGCCAGGCATGAGCAGTGCTGGTCATGAGGGACGCTGGGGACAGGCAGTGCTGGGCACCAGGGACACTGAGCACAAGCACTGCCGGGCAAAAGCAGTGCTGGGCACAAGGGGGACTGGGCACAGGCAACGATTACACAAGGGACACCGGGCACAAGTGGTGTTGGGCACAAGTAATGCCAGGCATGAGGGATACTGGGCACAGGCAGTGCCCGGCACAAGTGATGTTGGGTACGAAAGACACTGGGCACAATCGATGCCAGGCACAGGCGGTGCTGAGCATGAGGGACACTGAGTACAGGCGGTGTCGGGCACAGGCAATGCCAGGCACGAGGAACATCGTGCACAGGGCACGAGGGATATCGGGGCACGAGTGACAATGTGCACCGGGAGCCTGAGATGCCGGGCAGGGGCACTGCCAGGCACAGGAGCTGCCAGGCATGAGCGATGCCGGGCATGAGGGACACCGGCACAGGCAGTGCCGGGCACCAGGGACAGCGTGTGCAAGTGATGGAGGGCACAAGTGATGCTGGGCACCAGGGACACTGAGCACAGGCAGTGCCAGGCACAAGGGACACCGGGTACAGGCGGTGCTGGGCACAAGCAATGCCCGGTGAAAGAGATGCCATGCATAAGGGACGCTGGGCACAAGTGGTGTTGGGCATAACAGACACTGGGCGCGGTCAATGCCAGGCCAGGCAATGCCGGGCATGAGGGACACTGAGCACAGACAGTGCCAGGCACAAACGATGTCGGGCACGAAGGACACTGGGCACAAATGGTGCTGGGCACAAGCAATGCTGGGCACAAGGGACACCAGGCACAGGCACTGTTGGGCACAAGCAATGCCCGGTGAAAGAGATGCCATGCATAATGGACGCTGGGCACGAGTGGTGTCGGGCACAAGTAATGCCAGGCATGAGGGATACCGGGCGCAGGCAGTGCCCGGCACAAGTGATGTCGGGTACGAAAGACACTGGGCCCAATCGATGCCAGGCACAGGCGGTGCCGAGCATGAGGGACATTGAGTACAGGCGGTGTCGGGCACAAGCAATGCCAGGCACGAGGGACATCGTGCACAGGGCACGAGGGATATCGGGGCACGAGTGACAATGTGCACTGGGAACCTGAGATGCCGGGCAGGGGCACTGCCAGGCACAGGAGCTGCCAGGCATGAGTGATGCCAGGCATGAGGGACGCCGGGCATGAGGGACACCGGCACAGGCAGTGCTGGGCACAGCGATGCCAGGCACAAGGGACACCGGTCACAAGTGATGCTGGGCGTGAGGGACACCGGACACAAGGGGTGCCAGGCACAAGTGATGCTGGGCACGAGGGGCAGGGGGTGCAAGTGATGCCAGGTATAAGTGTTGCTGGGCATGAGGGACGCTGGGCACGGGCAGTGGCAGGCAAAAGCGATACCGGGCATAAAGGACGCTGGGCACAAGTGGTGTCAGGCACAAGCAACGCCGGGCACGACGGACACCGGGCACGGGCAGTGCTGGGCACAAGGGACAGCGCGTGCAAGCGATGCAGGGCACAAGCGATGTGGGGCACAAGGCACACCGGGCACAGGCAGTGCTGGGCACAAGGGACACCGGGCATGAGGGACACCTCCCACAAGCCCCAGGGGCTGCCCACACTCCCCAGGATTAGTTTACCGTTTCCCCAGCTTTTTCACCCGTAAAACCCCAGGGTGGCAGAGGCGGCGTGGGGGGTGGGGAGAGCCGGTGGGTGCCGGACGCCTGGGTCCCCCCGGGGTGGGGTCGTGGGGTGCCCCGGCGGAGGGGGCAAGACCGGGGCCGGTGGGTGGGGGGTTGCGGCTTGGGGGGGCTCATGGGTGACCCCGGGCTGGGGGCACACAGGTGGAGCCGGGGTGCGGGGGGGGTCTTGGGCCCTGAGGACGGATCCGGGGGGGCTGAGGGCTGGGCTGCCCCGTGGGGGGGTCCCGGGCCGAGGGTACCGGGGGGGTAGGGGGTCGCGGGGGGGGTCCTGGGAGTCTCTTGTTTTCACCCCGCCCCCACCCCCGCTGCCTCCGGCGCTTTCGCTTTCGCTTCTCCCAACCTGCGGAGCCGGGATCTGCCCGGCGCCCGGTGACGTCCAACGCGGCTCGGGCTGCCATTGGCGGGCGGACGGTGGCGGCGCCAATGGCGGGGAGGGGCGGGGCTTGAGCCGACGCCTGGGGCGGGGCGAGGCTCGGGGGATCAGTGCGAGTGCGGGGATGGAGCGGAGCAGCGGGATGGGGCCCCTGGCGCTGGGCCTGGGGCTGCTGCTGGGGGTCCTCGGCGGGGCGGCGAGTGGTGAGCGCGGGCGGGGACCCGGGAGCCCCCCTGGGCACCGGGACCCCCCTGGACCCCCTTTCCCGGGCACCGGTGTCCCATTGCCTGGGCACCGGGACGCCCCCCCTTAACCCCCTCCATCCCTGCGCACCGGGTCCCCCCTGGAGTCCCCTTCCCTGGGCACAGGGACCCCCCCGGCCCTCCCTTTCTGACCACCCCGGTCCCTCTCCGCGGGTACCAGCACCCCTGCTCAAGCCCCCCGCCCCGGTCCCCCTTCCCAAGACCCCCGTGGACCCCCCTTTCCCGGGCACCGGGACTCCCCCCCTTCCCGGTCCCCCAGACCCGCCCCGAGTCTGATTTCCTTGGTACCGGGCCCCCCCGGACCCCCTTTACTGGGCATCTGCCCCCCCCCCACCTCCACACACCCCTCTTTCCTTGACACCCAGACCCCCCGGCACCCCGCTTTGCAGGCATCCCGGGTCTCCCAGCCCCCGCACCCCCCCTTTCCTTTACACCAGGACCCCCCGGGTCCCTTTCCCGGGAACCAGGACCCCTCTCCCAGACACACCTCGCTTCCCAGCACCCCCCACCAGTCACATCCCCCCTGAAGCTGCCCCCCACCCTGATGTGGTCCCCTGGGACCCCCACCCTGCACCCGGGCACCCTCACCCCTGTCCCCCCCCAAGCCCTGCTGCCCCCCACCTCTCACCACCCCCCGTGTCCCCGCAGGGCTCCACTCCCTGCGCTACTTCTACGTTGCGGTGTCGGAGCCCAGCCCGGGGGTTCCCCAGTTCGTGATCGTGGGGTATGTGGACGGGATCCCCATTGTGCGCTACGACAGCGAGACGGGGAGGATGGAGCCCCGGGCGGACTGGATGGCGGCCAACCTGGACCCCCAGTACTGGGACAGGAACACCCAGATCGCAAAGAGCCATCAGCAGGTTGACCGTGTGAACCTGGACACAGCGCAGCGCCGCTACAACCAGAGCGGGAGTGAGTGCGGGGGGGCTGGGGCTCCGTGGGGCTGGGACGGGCTCCGTGGGACAGGAGGGTTCCCAACCCCCCCAGGGTCCTGCCCTGCCCCCCGCTACTGCCCCGGCTTGTGCCGGCCCTTCCCTGCCTGGTGTCGTTGTCAGAGGGCTCCCAGCCCCCCTGTCCCCCAGGCCGAGGGGGTCCCGGCTGCCCTGTCCCAGCCCCCCAGTGCTTGGGATCCCCTGTCCCAGAGGCGGGGGGGCTTCTGGCCACCCCAGCCCAGCACATCCCCACCGCCACAGTGCCCAGGACCCCCATCCCAGGACTGGGAGGCTCCTGGCCGCCCCGTCCCAGCCTCTCGCTGTCCCTGCAGCTGCTGGCTGCCCTGTCCCAGCCCCTCGCCATCCCCACGGCAGTGGAGACCCCCAGAAGCAGAGGGGCTCCCAGCCCCGTGCCCTCTCCAGGGTGCTCAGGCCCCCCATCCCAGAGCCAGAGGGGCTTCCCCCACCCCGTCCCGTGTCGTCCCCTCCCGCAGCATTTGGGACCCCTCCCAGCCCCCGGCTGTGCCAGGGTGCGGTGGGGCTGGGTGCCAGCCCAGCCACGCCCCGGGTGCAGGGGATCTGCATCACGGCTTGAGGTGACACCCCGAGGGCTGGACGGGGGGCAGCTCTCGTGCCGGTGCCCGCTGCCCCCGGGCCTCACCCAGGGCTGGGGTGGGGGGTGCTGCGGGGGGTCCGTGCCCCACTGAAGGCCCAGGGCTGCAGCAGCCCCTCAGCCCCATCTCCCTGGTCGTGTTTCAGGGGGTCAAACGGAGCAGTGGATGTACGGCTGTGACCTCCTGGAGGACGGTAGCACCAGGGGGTTCCATCAGGGTGCCTATGACGGGAGGGACTTCATCGCCCTCGACATGGACACGATGACGTTCACGGCGGCGGACGCGGCGGCACAAATCACCAAGAGGAAGTGGGAGCAGGACGGGACTGTCGCTGAGGGGTGGAAGCACTACCTGGAGAACACCTGCATCGAGTGGCTGAGGAGATACGTGAGCTACGGGCAGGCCGTGCTGCAGAGGAAAGGTGAGGGCGAGACGGGGACCCCGGGGAGCGGCCGGAGCGGGTGCGTGTGCCGGCCCTCACCGCCACCCCCTCCCCAGAGCCCCCCACAGTCCGAGTGTCGGGGAAGGAGGCCGGCGGGATCCTGACCTTGTACTGCCGCGCTTACGGCTTCTACCCGCGGCCCATCACCCTCAGCTGGCTGAAGGCCGGCGAGGTCAGGGACCAGGAGACCGAGCGGGGCAGCGTCGCGCCCAACAGCGACGGCACCTACTACGCCTGGGCCTCCATCGAGGCCCGCCCGGAGGAGAAGGACAAGTACCGGTGCCGCGTGGAGCACGCCAGCCTGCCCGAGCCCGGGCTCTTCGCGTGGGGTGAGCCCGGTGGCCCTGGGCACGTGGAGCGGTGGCTGGGGTGGTTCCCCTTCCCCTCCTCACGGTCCTGCTTTCCCCCAGAGCCGGAGTCCAACCTGTTCACCATCGTGGTGGCGGTGGCTGTTGCCGTCCTGGCTGTCAGCGCCGTCGTTGTCGGATTCGCCTTCTGGAAGTACAAACGGGGTAAAGCAGCGGGGCCGGCGAGGCAGTGGGGAGCGGGAGGAAGGCAGGGCCTGGGGGCCCGGGAGGGGCTGCGGGCACGAGCCGCTGCGCTCTGGGGAGCCCCCGAGGCTGGCGGCGAAGCGCGGTGGATGCTGATGCCTCTTTCCCTCTGCAGGGAAGGAGAGGAAGGGCTACGGCATGGCGTCAAGTGAGTACCGGGGGCAGGTCCGGCTCCAGCCGCTGCCCAGTGCCGGGGCGGTCTCGTGGCTCCGGTTTCTGGCCGCTGCCGGCACGTTCTGATCCCCCGTCCTCCCTGTGCTGCCCCATTTAAAGCCCCGTGGCGGGGACGTGTGGAAGAGGTCATGTCTGGCCTGCGGTGCTCGCGGCAGCGTCCTCCTCTGCCAGGGGCTGCAGCGCGGCCGTGGCTCCGGGCCGGCTCCTGGCACGTGCACCGTGCCCGTAGCGAGCCCGGGGCTGGCAGCTCACGGCTGTTTCTGTCTCGCAGGCACGGACGGGGGGTCTGGCAGCTCGAGCACAGGTACGGCGTGGGAGCGGGGGGACGGACGGGGTGGCCCCAGCTCTCGGTGCTCCCCCGTGGGACCCGCAGCCGGAGCAGCACCGGGCTGCGGGAGGGGGGCACCAAGACCCCCAGAGCAGAGAGTTGGGGACGGGGAGGTGGCCCTGGGTGACACTGTCTCTTCCTCCCGTCCCTGCAGGGATCACCGCCTAACCGCTTGGCGAGGGGCCGGCTGGAGGAGGCTGGGAGCTGCCTGCAGAGAACGCTTGTCCCGCTGCGCTTGCTGGCTACGGGGGTGGCTCTTCTGGCTGCATGAACTTCCTATTCTCCAATGTTTTTTAAAATTGAGCACCACAATTATTACCTTTATTTTGGTTTTTTTTTCGATTTTGAGATTGTAACTGATTTCTTCTCCCTGTGTACGTTTCCTGGCGCGCACAATAAATGCTGGTCCCCACCCTCCGGCGGGCTGTGCCTCCTCTCCCGGTGCCTGGGCTGCTCTCGCAGCCTCGGGTCGAGGGTTGTTCCAGCCCCCCCCCCCCATCACAAAACACTTCTTCTGGCCAGTCTCCATCTCCCCTCTTTCAGCTCCCAACCACGGCCCTTGTCCTGTCACTACAGGCTTCGGTAAAAAGCCTCTCTCCCTCTTTCTGCCTTCGAGGAAAGCTGCAGCCGTCCAAGCCACCCCGCTGGCCCTCGCGATCGCTGCCTGAGAGACGTGGCCAGTGCTGTCTCCGTGCTGACTGGCTGAGGGTGGCCGATGCCCTGCGGGGGTGGCTACAGCGATGGTGGCAGAGGCAAAGCCCTCTGGGCTGCTGGGTTGTGGCAGCAGGACCTTGGTGCTGGGTAGAGCCCCTGGCTGTAAAGGTCCCCGGTGTCGCTGTCCAAGAGCCCCTGGAGGGCACCAACGCAAGGAGCAAGCAGACCAGGCAGCACGAACTGGGGTGGTTCAGGTCGACCTGGACTGGGAACGTCCTCGTGAGCTCTTCACGGCTCGGTGGGCCCGTGTGACGTCGGGGGGAGAGACACAACGTAGGGGTTGCAATATCGGTGGCTGTGATACCACGAGTGCGAGGCCAGCAGATCAAGTGCATCGCCGCGAGGCGAGCGCCACGCCCTTCCCGTGGTGGCAGTGACAACCGGAGGGCGAGCGTCTGGCTTCGGCGCCCAAGACCCCACAGCCAGGCCGGGCTCTTCCCCCCCGCCCCCGTGACCCAGTCGGCTCCTCCCCGAAGCAATTCTGCTTTATTTTGTACAAATCTCTGTCCCGACGGGAGCAGCCCCCTCCTCCTGCCCAGCTGCAGAGGCAGGAACCGGCGGCTGCTCCCCGCAGCCCATCCCCGGGGTCTCTGGCCGCCCCGCGCTGGGGGAGCGCTGCAGCAGGTGCCTGTAGGGCCCCCGGCGGCTCCGCAGCTCGGCGGGCGTCCCCATCTCGACCACAGCGCCGCGTTCCAGCACCACGACGCGGTCGGCCGCCCCCAGCATCCGCGGGCAGTGGGTGATGAGCAGCACCGTCCGGGCCCCCCCGCGCCGCACCCACTGCTGCAGCTGCGGGAGAAGCCGGCACCCATCAGCACCCGCTGTGGGGCCGGGACCCCACCACCCCAGCACCTCCCCCTGCTCACCGCCACCTCGCCCTCCCCGTCCAAGGCGCTGGTGGCTTCGTCGAGGATGAGGACGGTGGGTTGCCGCACCAGGGCCCGGGCGATGGCGATGCGCTGCTTCTCGCCTGCCGAGAGCTGCCCCCCTTTCTCCCCCACGTCTGCGGGACGAAAGGCCGGGGGTGAGCGGGACCCGGATGCCTGGGTCCGTCCCCCCAGCCCCCGGCACTCACCGGTGTCGAAGCCCCGCTCCAGTGCCGAGATGAAGCCCAGGGCGCCGGCAGCGCTGGCAGCCGCCCTCACCTCCTCCTCCCCGCAGCCCTCCAGCCCGAAGGTGATGTTGTCTCGGATGGTGCCGGAGAAAAGCACGGGCTCCTGCCCCACCAACGCCACCTGCCCCCAGGCGCAGGCTGAGCCCAGGCACCGCTCGGCGCAGTTGTGCTGCCCTCACCTGGCGGTGCAGGTAGCGGTGCTCGTAGTCCCGCAGCGGCACCCCGTCCAGCAGCACCTCCCCGGCCCCGGGCTCGTAGAAGCGCTCCAGCAGCCCCGCGCAGGTGCTTTTCCCGCTGCCGTTGAGTCCTGCCAGCGCCGTCACCTCGCCAGGGCGCAGCTCGAAGGAGACGTCCTGGGGGTTGGGGGGGTGGGGGTGCAGTGCTGGGTGCTCAGGGACACCCCCATCCCCTCCTTGGGGACCCCTGAGACCCCCGCCTCTACCTGCAGGACGAGGTGCTCGGGGTAGGCGAAGGAGACGCGCTGGAAGGCGACGTGGCCCCGCAGCGTGGCGGGTGCCCGGGTGCCCCCGGTGTCCCCGGTGGGTTCCCGGTCCAGGTACTCCAAGATCTCGCGTCCGGCTGCCGCTTTGCTCAGCAAGTCGCCGTGGCCAAACACGAGCGCCTGCGCAGGACAGAGCCGCTGGCACCGGGGACAGGGACAGACGGACACGGGGCACGGGGACACAGGCGTCACTGGTCTCACCTGCACGTGGCGGCCGACTTTAGCCTGGCAGAGGAGGCGGCTGCCGGGAGGGAGTGGGACTGGGCCCGGGACCAGAACCGGCAGCGGGACCGTGGAGAAGGGTCCCGGGAGCAGGAACGGGAGCGGACCGGAGCGGGGACACCGGCACCGGGAGCGCAGCGGGGCACGACCGGGACACGCCGGGACCGGACCGGAGCAGAACCGCAGCTCACCGGGACACATCGGAGCACACGGGGGCAGGACCGGGGCACCCCGGGACCGTATCAGTCACACCGGGACACATCGGAGCACACGGGGGCAGGACCGGGGCACCCCGGGACCGGATCAGTCACATCGGGACGCATCGGAGCACCCCGGGACCGGATCAGTCACAGCGGGACGCATCGGAGCACCCCGGGACCGGATCAGTCACACCGGGACCGGACCGGGGCACACCGGGACCGGACTGGGGCGGACGATGGGGGCGGCCCCCGCCCGCCGCCTCCCGGCCCTGCTGAGCCCCGAGCGCCGGCGCTGCGCGGCGGTGGCGGCGCTGATGGCGGCCTCGGTCCTCGGTACTGGGGGATGGGGGGCACCGGCGGGCACGGGGGGTGATGCTCTGGGCTTTTAGAGGTGGCAGCACCCAACTTGGGGAGGCAGCACCCAGCTGGGGGGGTGCCCTGAGGTTGGGGGGGGGGGGCAGCACCCAGCTGTGGAGGGGGATACTATGAGCTGCGGGGGGGGGGCAGCACCTAGTGGGAGGGAGCTCTGAGCTTCGGAAGGGCAGCACCCAACTTTAGGGGGGGATGCTCTGAGCTTGAGGGGGACAGCACTCCGTTTTGGAGTGGCAGCACCCAGCTGTAGGATGCTCTGAGCTTTTGGGGGGGCAGCACCCACCTTTGGGAGCAGCACCCAATTTTGCGGGAGATGCTATGAGCTATGGAGTGGGCAGCACCCAGCTTGGGCAGGGGAGGGATGCCCTGAGGTTTGGGGGGGGACAGCACCCAGCTTTGGAGGGCAGCAGCATCCAGTTGGGGGGGGTGCCCTGAGCTGGGGAGAGGGACAGCACCCACTTTTGGGGGGGCCAGCACCCAGCTTTGGGGGCAGCACCCAACTTGGGCAGAAGAGGGATGCCCTGAGCTTTGGGGAAGGGGACATCGCCCAACTTTGGGGGGCAGCACCCAGTTGGGGGGGGCTGAAGTACCACTCTGGCGGGGGGTGACACAGACCTGAGGGGGACCCCGTCACTCTGATGCTGTGTTCCCCCCTGGCAGGGGAGGTGGCCGTCCCCTACTTCATGGGGCACGTCACCGACTGGGTGGCCAGCGCGGATGAGGTGGCTGCCGCCTGGCCCTTGGTGCTGCTGGGGCTCGGCAGGTAGGACGGTGACACCGGGGATGTCACACACAGCAGGGGGGTGACACGTGTCCCTACGCTAAGCCACACCGGTGCCATCACCACAGCGCCGTCACCAAATTCACCTGCGTTGTCACCTACATGGGGACACCGAGCCGGGCGCTGGGACGTCTCCAACGTCACATCTTCGCTGCCATCCTGCAACGGGATGTCACCTTCATGCAAATGACAGGGACCGGTGCAGTGACAGTGCAGGGGACGGGGGATGTGGAGGCCACCCACGCGGCGGTGACCGAGGCGCTCAGCCTCTTGCTGTGGTACCGGGCGCGGGGCGTTTCTGGTCACCATGGTGTTGTCACCCCGCCTGGCCTTTGTCACCCTCCTGTCCTCCTGCTGCTGCCCCGGGGCGTTGGCAGGATCCAGCGGGTACTGGCGGGACAAGGCGTCCCTTGTCACCTCCCTGTGCCCACTGTACCAGGGAGCAAATGTCTTCACCTGCCTGACGTTACATGGGCCCACTGAGCTGTGAACAGTTACAAGATAGAATCATAGAATCATTAAGGTTGGAAAAGACCTCTGAGTTCATCGAGTCCAACCGTCAACCCAACACCACCATGCCCACTACACCATGTCCCTAAGCGCCTCATCTACACGTCTTTTAAATACCTCCAGGGATGGGGACTCCACCACGTCCCTGGGCAGCCTGTTCCAAGGCCTGACCACTCTTCCAGTAAAGAAATTTCAGTTAAAGAAATTTCCAATCTAGGCCTCCCTTGGCGCAACTTGAGGCCATTTCCTCTCGTCCTATCGCTGTTACTTGGGAGAAGAGACCAACCCCCCCCTCACTACAACCTCCTTTCAGGGAGTTGTAGAGCGCGATGAGGTCTCCCCTCAGCCTCCTCTTCTCCAGGCTGAACACCCCCAGTTCCCTCAGCCGCTCCCCATCAGACTTGTGCTCCAGACCTTCAGCAGCTTCGTTGCCCTCCTCTGGACACGCTCCAGCACCTCCATGTCCTTCTTGTGGTGAGGGGCCCAGAACTGAACACAATATTCGAGGTGCGGCCTCACCAGTGCCGAGTACAGGGGCACGGTCACCTCCCTGCTCCTGCTGGCCACACCAGTTCTGATACAGGCCAGGATGCCGTTGGCCTTCTTGGCCACCTGGGCACACTGCCGGCTCATGTTCAGCCGCTGTCGACCAGCACCCCCAGGTCCTTTTCCTCTGGGCACTTTCCAGCCACTCTTCCCCAAGCCTGCAGCGTTGCCTGGGGTTGTTGTGGCCGAAGTGCAGGACCCGGCACTTGGCCTTGTTGAACCTCATACAGTTGGCCTCGGCCCATCGATCCAGCCTGTCCAGGTCCCTCTGCAGAGCCTTCCCACCCTCCAGCAGATCAACACTCCCACCCAGCCTGGTGTCACCTGCAAACTGACTGAGGGAGCACTCGATCCCCTCGTCCAGATCGTTGATAAAGATATTGAACAGGACCGGCCCCAGTACTGAGCCCTGGGGAACACCGCTCGTGACCGGCCGCCAACTGGATTTAACTCCGTTCACCACAACTCTCTGGGCTCGGCCGTCCAGCCAGTTTTTTACCCAGCCAAGAGTGGACCTGTCTAGGCCGTGAGCCGCCAGCTTCTCTAGGAGGATGCTGTGGGAGACAGTGTCAAAGGCCTTACTGAAGTCCAGGTAGACCACATCCACTGCCTTTCCCTCATCCACTGTGGGTCACCTGGTCATAGAAGGAGATCAGGTTGGTCAAGCAGGACCTGCCTTCCATGAACCCGTGCTGGCTGGGCCTGATCCCCTGGTTGTCCCGGACATGGCTCGTGAGCACCCTCAAAACGAACCGCTCCATGATCTTCCCCGGCACCGAGGTCAGGCTGACCGGCCTGTAGTTCCCCGGATCCTCCTTCCGGCCCTTCTTGTAGATGGGCGTCACATTGGCGAGCCTCCAGTCGTCCGGGACCTCCCCAGTTAACCAGGACTGCTGGTAAATGATGGAGAGCGGCTTGGCCAGCTCCTCCGCCAGCTCCCTCAGTAGTGATGGCCCTGGTTCATCTTCCTCCCTAAACGAGCTGATTTTCTTGTGTATTTCTTCTTCTGTACAGGGGCGACTGATACCGGCACAGATTGGTTCTCTGGTTCAGCCGCAGTGACTGTTGCTGGGGTTTGGGTAGCCGCAGTGCCTGTGACGGGGGTTGGAGTAGCCGCGGTGCCTGTCGCCGGGGTTGGAGGACCCGCGGTGCCTGTCGCCGGGGTTGGAGTAGCCGCGGTGCCTATCGCCGGGGTTGGAGGACCCGCGGTGCCTGTCGCCGGGGTTGGAGGACCCGCGGTGCCTGTCGCCGGGGTTGGAGGACCCGCGGTGCCTGTCGCCGGGGTTGGAGGACCCGCGGTGCCTGTCGCCGGGGTTGATCGCCGGACGGTATTTCTAAATAGTTGTTTAACCCTAAACAAGACCTCAAGCACGTTCAGAAGACATCGCAATATGAACGTGCTTGCTTGAACATCCCAAGGATGTTCAAAACTCTCAGGAACCATTGTGGAGGGCTTCACGAAGAGGATAGAAGAAAAAGGAGTTTCTGGAGATATGAAAGGGAAGATGAACAAGTGGCGGAAAGTGTCCCACCCTGTCTCCCCCAGAAATTCATTCGCCAAGGAGAAAAAAGTGTAATTACTAATAGTTTTCGAGAGGTGGTTCCCGAGGTACAGAGATGACGGCAATGCTGAGTACAGATACCGGATTAGACTCACGACCAATGATTTTATCGTATCACAAAACAGCGTTACACAGCGCAGCAGAATGATAACCTTGAGCCAGTTCCCAGCAGCGATAAACAGCACAACAGGGAATACGCACTGCAGGCAAGGTATTCCAGAACCCAACATCGAGAGCCAGCCCCACAACTCTGAGAGCCAATAAATCAACACTGTGACCAGCGACTATTAAACCAATACAATGAGTGCTTGTACCCAATTTTGCCTTAACACACTTTGGTCAGATCTGTCGTTATCTCAACCCTTTGTGCCCCACGTTGGGCGCCAAAAAGAACTGCTGTGGTTTAACCCGGCAGGCAGCCAAACACCACACAGACACTCGCTCACTCCCCCCCACCCACAGTGGGATGGGGGAGAGAATCAGAAAAAAAAAAGTAAAATTCGTGGATTGAGATAAAAACAGTTTAATAGAACAGAAAAAGAAAGGATAATAATAATAATAATAATAATAATAATAATAATAATGATAGAATATACAGAATGAGTGATGTACAGTGCAACTGCTCACCACCCGCTGATCGGTAACCAAGTAGCGATCGCTACTACCTGGACCACGCCTCCCATTCATATACTGAGCATGATGTCACATCATATGGAATACCCCATTGGCCAGCTAGGCCAGCTGTCTCAGCTATGCTCCCTCCCAGCCTCTTGTGCACTTGGCAGAGCATGGCAAGTCCTTGACTAGCAGGGCACTTAGCAACAACTAAACCCACCCGTGTGTTATCAACATTTTTCTCACACAAAATCCAAAACACAGCACTAGGAAGAAATTTAACCCTACCCCAGCCAAAACCAGGACAATTGTGCACGCCAGGAAATGTACACACGGAGAAGAAATCAGTTACAATCTCACACATAAAAACCAAAATTGGAATAACTCCGATGCTCAATTTTAAAGGTATCGGAAAATAGGAAGCTCACCCAGCCACAAGAGCCACCACTGTAGCCGGGGGGGGGGAGGCGCAGCGGGACAAGCGCTCTCTGCAGGCAGCTCCCAGCCTCCTCCAGCCGGCCCCTCGCCAAGCGGTTAGGCGGTGATCCCTGCAGGGACGGGAGGAAGAGACAGTGTCACCCAGGGCCACCTCCCCGTCCCCAACTCTCTGCTCTGGGGGTCTTGGTGCCCCCCTCCCGCAGCCCGGTGCTGCTCCGGCTGCGGGTCCCACGGGGGAGCACCGAGAGCTGGGGCCACCCCGTCCGTCCCCCCGCTCCCACGCCGTACCTGTGCTCGAGCTGCCAGACCCCCCGTCCGTGCCTGCGAGACAGAAACAGCCGTGAGCTGCCAGCCCTGGGCTCGCTACGGGCACGGTGCACGTGCCAGGAGCCGGCCCGGAGCCACGGCCGCGCTGCAGCCCCTGGCAGAGGAGGACGGTGCCGCGAGCACCGCAGGCCAGACATGACCTCTTCCATACGTCCCCGCCACGGGGCTTTAAATGGGGCAGCACAGGGAGGACGGGGGATCAGAACGTGCCGGCAGCGGCCAGAAACCGGAGCCACGAGACCGCCCCGGCACTGGGCGAGGTGTGAGGCCCGGGGGCAGCGGGCACCGGCACGAGAGCTGCCCCCCGTCCAGCACTCGGGGTGTCACCTCAAGCCGTGATGCAGATCCCCTGCACCCGGGGCGTGGCTGGGCTGGCACCCAGCCCCACCGCACCCTGGCACAGCCGGGGGCTGGGAGGGGTCCCAAATGCTGCGGGAGGGGACGACACGGGACGGGGTGGGGGAAGCCCCTCTGGCTCTGGGATGGGGGGCCTGAGCACCCTGGAGAGGGCACGGGGCTGGGAGCCCCTCTGCTTCTGGGGGTCTCCACTGCCGTGGGGATGGCGAGGGGCTGGGACAGGGCAGCCAGGAGCTGCAGGGACAGCGAGAGGCTGGGACGGGGCGGCCAGGAGCCTCCCAGTCCTGGGATGGGGGTCCTGGGCACTGTGGCGGTGGGGATGTGCTGGGCTGGGGTGGCCAGAAGCCCCCCCGCCTCTGGGACAGGGGATCCCAAGCACTGGGGGGCTGGGACAGGGCAGCCGGGACCCCCTCGGCCTGGGGGACAGGGGGGCTGGGAGCCCTCTGACAACGACACCAGGCAGGGAAGGGCCGGCACAAGCCGGGGCAGTAGCGGGGGGCAGGGCAGGACCCTGGGGGGGTTGGGAACCCTCCTGTCCCACGGAGCCCGTCCCAGCCCCACGGAGCCCCAGCCCCCCCCCACTCACTCCCGCTCTGGTTGTAGCGGCGCTGCGCTGTGTCCAGGCTCACACGGTCAATCTGCTGGTTGCCCTTTGAGTTCTGGGTGTTCCTGTCCCAGTACTGGGGGTCCAGGTTGGCCGCCATCCAGTCCGCCCAGGGCTCCGTCCTCCCCGTCTCGCTGTCGTAGCGCACAATGGGGATCCCGTCCACGTACCCTCCAGTCACGAACTGGAACATGGAAGTAGCGCAGGGAGTGGAGCCCTGTGGGGACACGGGGGGCGGTGAGAGGCGGGGGGCAGAGGGGCTTTAGCGGGGACAGGGGTGAGGGTGCCCAGGTGCAGGGAGGGATAGGGAGGCTGGGTGGGGGTTCCAGGGAGCAGATCGGCAGGGTGGGAGGGGGGCAGCTTCAGGGGGGATGTGACTGGTGGGGGGGTGTTGGGGAGCGAGGTGTGCCTGGGAGAGGGGTCCTGGTTCTCAGGAAAGGGAGCCCGGTGTCAAGCAAAGGTCGCGTCCGGGGGCTGGGAGACCCAGGATGCCTGGGAAGAGGGGTCCGGGGGGGTCCGGGTGCCAAGGAAAGCAGACCCAGGGGAGGGTCAGGGGGAGCGGGAAGGGGGTCCAGGGCGGGATGGGGGTCCCAGTGCCCAGGAAAGGGGGGTCCAGTGGGGTCACGGGAAGGGGGAATGGGGTGGGGGGCCTGAGCGGGGGTGCTGGTACCCACAGAGGGGGACCGGGGTGGTCGGAAAGGGAGGGCCGGGGGGTTCCCTGTGCCCAGGGAAGGGGACTCCAGCGGAGCCCCGGTGTGCAGGGATGGAGGGGGGTCAACGGGAGGGATCCCTCAGAGGAGGAGAGCAGCTTCTCAGTGCCCCTTTGCATGACCTCAGAGCAGGAGACACCCCTGGAGCGCTGGGATGGGGGGCCCGCGGCCCCTCAGGAGGGGCAGGCAGGGCAGGAGAGGTGGGCGAGTTGCACTGTACGGAAGGGAGAGATTCGGCCAAGCAGCCGTTACCGTTCGGGATGACGTGGTCGAGAGCCTCTGGGTGAGGATTAGGCGGATGGAAGACAAAGCAGACGGTGCAGTGGGTGTCCACCACCCATCGCCCAGCCAGGATGACAGCACCAATGAGTTATTCCATAGGAGAAACCTCTGGATCGGTCGCCCTTGTCCTTACGGGAGCCTTCAACGGCCCAGACATCGGCTGCGAAGGCCATGCTGCTGTGACGAGCAGGTCTGGGAAACTCCTGAAGCTTGTGGAAGATGACTTCTCGTCACAAGTACTCAGCGACCCAACCATGAGAGATGCCCCCCTAGACTTGTTCTTTGTGAACAGGGAAGGACTCCTTGGAGATGTGATGGTCGGTGGCTGTCTTGGCCGCGGTCGTCATGAAATGGTTGAGTTTACGGGGGTGCTGGTCGGCAGCAGGCTCAACGGGAGTCAGCAGTGCGTCCTGGCAGCCAAGAGGGCAAACCGCATCCTGGCGTGTCCCCATCCCTGCTCCTGCTGTCCCCACCCTGGCTCCTGCTGCATCAAACACGGCATCACCAGCCGGTCAGGAGAGGGGATTGTCCCGTGTATTCAGCGTTGCTGTGGCCTCACTTGGACTACTGTGTGCAGGTCTGGGCCCCACCATCTGAGAGGGATGTGAAGGTCCTCGAACATGTCCAGAGGAGGGCGACCGAGCTGGTGAAAGGCTGGAAGGCAGCAGTCCTCTGAGGAGCAGCTGAGGACTTTGGCCTTGTCTAGTTTGGAGAGAAGACTGAGGGGCGACCTGAGGTGGGGATGTGGAGAGGGAGGTGCTGAGCTCTTCTCCCTGGGATCCATGCACAGGATGCATGGGAATGGCTCAAAGCAGCGCCAGGGGAGGTTCAGACTGGACATTCGGAAGCAATTCTTTACCGAGAGGGTGGTCAAACCCTGGAACAGGCTTCCTGGAGAGGTGGTCGATGCCCCAAGCCTGTCAGGGTTTAAGAGGCACTTGGACAATGTCCTTAACACACTTCAACTTTTGCCCAGCCCTGAAGGGGTCAGGCAGTGGGACGAGATGAGATGATCGTTGCAGCTCCCTGCCAACTACTCTGTTCTCATTCCTCAGTGCCCGTCTGCATGGCCTCAGGGCAGGAGACCTTCTCGGTGCCCATTTGCATGGTGCCAGCGCAAGAGACCTCGGTGACTGTTTGCATCGCGCCAGAGCAGGGGACCTTCTTCTCAGTGCACATCTCTGTGGCCTCAGAGCACGAGACCAGCTCCTCAGCGCCCGTCTGCATGGCCTCAGGGCAGGAGACCTTCTCAGTGCCCATCTGTGTCACGTCAGGGTAGAAGACCACCTTCTCAGCACCCTTCTGCGTGGCTGCGGTGGGTTGAACTTTGCTGGCCACCAGGTGCCCACCCAGCCGCTCTGTCACTCCCCCTCCTCAACTGGTCAGAGGGAGAAAACGCCACGGAAAGCTCCTGGGTCGAGATAAGGACAGGGAGATCATTCACATCTCACATCTCTCACATTGTCTCACTCCTCTCTCCCGGCTCCGGTTGCGCAGCAGTTTTTTTCCCTTCTTAAATACGTGATCACACAGGCGCTACCACCGGCGCTGATGGGCTCGGCCTTGGCCAGCGGCGGGTCCATCTTGGAGCCGGCTGGAAGTGGCTCCACCCAACACGGGGGCAGCTCCTGGCATCTTCTCACAGAAGCCACCCCCGCAGCCCCCCCGCTACCAAACCTCGCCACGCAAACCCAACACGGTCCCCAGCACGGGGAAGGACCTTTTCTTTCTCCACCACCTCTGTTACGCGGTTCCCATCAGAGCTTGGGGCTTGCCGCAGAGATACGGCCGGTGCCCTCAGCACCTTGAACTCCTGAGATCATGGTCGTTCAAGAACAGGCAAGGTTCTTGGCCCCGCACCGGGATCCTGCAACAAGAAGGAAAGCCACCGCTGGTACCGTTGGCTTAGCGGTTGTCCCCTCAAGCACCTGGAGGGGACGAGGGCTGCCTGCAAAGGGACAGCCCCAGCAGGCACGTCCCACCACGCCCCTGCCCGTCCCACCGCAAGACGGTCTCCCCACAGCCCTGGCTCGCAACACGACTCACACGTGGTGGAAGCTGCTGCCATCCACCCACTCCAGGCGCTCGCCCTGGCTCCGCAGCCCAAGCCCCTGGGCACAAGAGGAGCTCCTGGGCAGGAAAGAGAGAAGCCAACAGTCAGGGGCTGCTGCCAGCCCCACGCCACTCACTGGCCCAGCCCCACGATGGTCCCTGACGGCCTCGCAGGCAGCCCCGGCCCCGCACCGCTACCACCGGCCCTGCGATGGCCGCAGCTCCCACCCAACGGCTGCTCCAACAAGCTCCAGAAGCTTCGGAAGGAGCTCACCAGCCCGGCCAGCGCTGTTGTTCCTGCTCTGCCGCACCTCTGCCCTGCTCGGGGTCCAGCCGAGCACCGCGGACGGGGAGCCCTGGGCTCCATGCCGCACCCCGTGGCACTCCAAGGCCAGAACTGCATCTCTGTCCCCACAAGCACCTCTCACTGCCCGGCACCAACCCCTCGGTCTGCACCCAACCCAGAACCCTCCTGCTTCACCCTGGAAGGAGCCGCACCCTTGCCAGCCCCAGCCCCTGGGGGTGACACTGCCACAGGGACACTGTCCCCTCCACACAGGCCACAGCGGTGGCCCTGCACTCACCCAGAAGCCTGCGTGTCCTTACGCCTTTATCCCCAGGCACCCCCGGCCCCAGGGGCTCCTCCACGTCCCCAGCGGTGGCGCAGAATCCGTTCTCCTCCCCTTGTCCCACGGGAAACGGAAACGTGGGATCGCTTTGCGGGGATAAGCAGGGGCTGGCGCCCGAGGCACCCCAGCTGCTGGCGAAGCCTTTTGTAAGCCAGGCTTCGACCCAGTGTTACCACAGCACCGGGCACCATCGTCTTGGGAGACTGCAGAGAACTCGATGACGACGCAGCAGACCGGGACGTTTAATTCTGTCACCTGACTGCAGCCACCCTTGGCGTTCACAGATCAGCCGTGGCCCGGCGGTGACACCCAGGCTCGGGAAGGCGATGCCACCACAGTCCTGCCCTGTCCCTGCTCCACCTGTGACGCTGCCGCCTGTCCCCAGCACCCAGCCAGCCCCTGGGGAGACAAACGCAGCGTCAGCGAGCTCAGGGACCGGCCCTTGGCCCCCAGCAGAGCCAGCACCCTCCCACCACCCTGCACGCACCCTTCCCGGACAGCCCGCGAGGCATTCGCCGGCTGGGAGCATCCCCCGTCCCAGCTCAGCGGACACGCAGGAAGGAAGCGTCAGCACCCGCAGACGGAGGCAGGAACAGGGTGCACCCGCTGGGACAAGGCACCGCGCCGGCCCCCAGACCCCGAGACTGGAGGCTCACGATGTCCCTAACCCACAAAGCGCTACAGGCCCGGACGTGTCAAGGATACCGAGTCAAAGCCACTGCAAAACCCCGCTCCCCTCCGAGCGGAAGACACCGAGGCTTGGTCTCGCCTGTGTTTTACAAATGGATGAGCTCACAGGATGAAGGGGATAGGAGGGCAGGGCTGCTCTCCTGCAGCCCCTGCACACCCGAGAGTCAGCTCAGCTGGCAGAGCTCCAGCTGGTGCCTGGGCACCGACATCCTTTAGCGGGGCTGCGGCGACAGCACAAGGAGGGCTGGGTTCAGCTGAAAGAGAGTAGATTCAGACTAGACCTAAGGAGGAAATTTTTTACGAGGAGGGGGGTGAAACACTGGACCAGGTGGCCCAGAGAGGTGGGAGATGCCCCGTCCCTGGAAACATTCACGGTCGGCTTGGACGGGGCTCTGAGCACCCTGATCTCGTCGGAGATGTCCCTGCCCACGGCACGGGGGTTGCACCAGATCACCTTTAAAGGCCCCTTCCAGCCCAGACCCTCTCTGGTTCTGTCACCCTACCCCCCCATTCCTAGGGGGTACGGGCTGGGGCCCCTCAGCAGCCCCCGCGCTGGGAAGCTCAAGGGGGGACAGGTAAAGGAAAGCCTCCGCAGGACCCCTTCTCCCCCACACAACCCACACGGCGCTGCAGCTGCTGCGGCACCGGCACGCACCGACGCCCGCACACCTCCCGCTGCCGGCACAGGACGGACAGCACCGGCTCAGCCCCCGCGGCGCAGCAGACCGTTCACCCCGGGGGGCTGGGGGGGCCGGGCACAGCAGCTCCCGCCACGCCGCCGCCTCAAAGGCTGCCCCGCCCCGACTGACTCCGCACGGCTCCCAGCCCGCCACGGCTGAGGGCACAGCGCGAAGGGGGAGCCCACAAGCGGCCGCTCCCCCACCGGCCCCCGGGCGGGAGGCGGGAAACGGGGCGGCGGCACGCGGGGAGCGCCACGCCAGGCTCCCTTCCCCACAGACCCCCCCACGCCCCCCCCGCCAGCGGCCGGGCCCCAGCAGCACCGACCGCCCGGTCCCCACCTGCGCCGGGGCCCGCCCGAGCTCCGCCGCCGCCGCCCCGCGGGGACCCGCCCGCTCCCGCCGTCCCGCCGGGCTCCTCCACGTCCCCAGCGGTGGCGCAGAATCCGCCTCCTCCCCCTGTCCCACGGGAAAGGGAAACGCGGGGTCGCTCTGCGGGGATAAGCAGGGGCTGGCGCCCGAGGCACCCCCGCTGCTGGCGAAGCCTTTTGTAAGCCGGGCGCGACCCGGTGTTGCCGCAGCACCGGGCACCATCGCTCCCGGCTCCGGCTGGGACAGAGTCAGCTTCGCTCCCGGCAGCGGGGGGTGCCCGCGCCGTGGGTTCGGCAGGAGAGGAGCTGATGGCCCGGTGGGGCTGCGGGGGGTGCCCGGGGGCTGCTCTTGTCTTTTTTTTCGTTTTCCCTCGGTCTTCGGTGGAGAAGCTGGGGGTGGAGATCATAGCCAGCTGGCCAATGGGGTGTTCTATACCGTGTGACGTCATGCTCCGGGGAAAACCGGGGGGGGAAGGGGGAAGGGGGGAAGGGGGAGGAAGGGGGGGGGAAGGGGGGGAGGGGCCTCGCCCCCCCTCGCGGTCCCCGCTCGGCGGCCGGTGAGCAGTTGCACTGAGCACCGCCTGCTGTGCGTGTTCCGCCGTTGCTGCTGTTCCCAGTGTTGTTATTACCGATCTGCTTCCCGCCATTTCCGTTATTGACCTGTTTTTACCTCAGCCCGCGGGTTCTCCTCCTTGTGCCCCCCCGATTCCCCCCCCATCCCACCGGAGGGGGGAGGGGGGCAGCGAGCGGCTGCCTGGGGTTCAGTCGCTGGCGGGGGGAAGCCAGGGCAGCTTTTCTCCTCTGACGCCGCCGGGGGTGGGGTGAGGGAAGGGGGTTTTCGTCACGGCCCCCCCAGCGCCCCTCGCTCCCCGAAACCGGGGGAAACGGCCTGAGGGAGCCGGCAGCGGGGACTGCCAGGGGCTGCTGGCCCCGCGGCAGCAGGGAAGGGGCCTGGAGCAACGGCAGCAGCCCCGGCTGCTGGCACCGGGGGTGCCCTGCACCCCGGGCGTCTCCCTGGGCGAAACGCGACCAAGCTCCCGCCCGAAGCGGAGCGCCTGGGCGAAGGCTACGGCGGCGCCGCGCCGGGAGGAGGGGCGAGGCCCCACCGCCCCTGCACAGCCGCCCAGGGGCTGGAACACCTGCGCCGCGACTGGCTGCCTCCCCCGCCGCTCCTCCTTCTTGCGCGCTGATTGGGCAGAGCGGTGGGAGGGCGGTGCCAGGCGTTGGCGGGCGGGCCCCGCCCCTCGCTCCCCTCGCTCCCCTCAGCGCTGCGCGGGCGCCGTGAGGGCGGCAGGAGCGGGCGGGTCCCCGCGGGGCGGCGGCGGAGGCGGAGCAGCAGCTCGGGGCGGGCCCCGGCGCAGGTGGGGAGCGGGCGGTCGGTGCTGCTGGGGCCCGGCCGCTGGCGGGGGGGGCGTGGGGGGGTCTGTGGGGAAGGGAGCCTGGCGTGGCGCTCCCCGCGTGCCGCCGCCCCGTTTCCCGCCTCCCGCCCGGGGGCCGGTGGGGGAGCGGCCGCTTGTGGGCTCCCCCTTCGCGCTGTGCCCTCAGCCGTGGCGGGCTGGGAGCCGTGCGGAGTCAGTCGGGGCGGGGCAGCCTTTGAGGCGGCGGCGTGGCGGGAGCTGCTGTGCCCGGCCCCCCCAGCCCCCCGGGGTGAACGGTCTGCTGCGCCGCGGGGGCTGAGCCGGTGCTGTCCGTCCTGTGCCGGCAGCGGGAGGTGTGCGGGCGTCGGTGCGTGCCGGTGCCGCAGCAGCTGCAGCGCCGTGTGGGTTGTGTGGGGGAGAAGGGGTCCTGCGGAGGCTTTCCTTTACCTGTCCCCCCTTGAGCTTCCCAGCGCGGGGGCTGCTGAGGGGCCCCAGCCCGTACCCCCTAGGAATGGGGGGGTAGGGTGACAGAACCAGAGGGGGTCTGGGCTGGAAGGGGCCTTTAAAGGTGATCTGGTGCAACCCCCGTGCCGTGGGCAGGGACATCTCCGACGAGATCAGGGTGCTCAGAGCCCCGTCCAAGCCGACCGTGAATGTTTCCAGGGACGGGGCATCTCCCACCTCTCTGGGCCACCTGGTCCAGTGTTTCACCCCCCTCGTCGTAAAAAATTTCCTCCTTAGGTCTAGTCTGAATCTACTCTCTTTCAGGTGAACCCAGCCCTCCTTGTGCTGTCGCCGCAGCCCCACTAAAGGATGTCGGTGCCCAGCCACCAGCTGAGCTGACTCTCGGGTGTGCAGGGGCTGCAGGAGAGCAGCCCTGCCCTCCTATCCCCTTCATCCTGTGAGCTCATCCATTTGTAAAACACAGGCGAGACCAAGCCTCGGTGTCTTCCGCTCGGAGGGCAGCGGGGTTTTGCAGTGGCTTTGACTAAGTATCCTTGACACGTCCGGGCCTGTAGCGCTTTGTGGGTGAGGGACATCGTGAGCCTCCAGTCTCGGGGTCTGGGGGCCGGCGCGGTGCCTTGTCCCAGCGGGTGCACCCTGTTCCTGCCTCCCTCTGCGGGTGCTGACGCTTCCTTCCTGCGTGTCCGCTGAGCTGGGACGGGGGATGCTCCCAGCCGGCGAATGCCTCGCGGGCTGTCCGGGAAGGGTGCGTGCAGGGTGGTGGGAGGGTGCTGGCTCTGCTGGGGGCCAAGGGCCGGTCCCTGAGCTCGCTGACGCTGCGTTTGTCTCCCCAGGGGCTGGCTGGGTGCTGGGGACAGGCGGCAGCGTCACAGGTGGAGCAGGGACAGGGCAGGACTGTGGTGGCATCGCCTTCCCGAGCCTGGGTGTCACCACCGGGCCACGGCTGATCTGTGAAAGCCAAGGGTGGCTGCAGTCAGGTGACAGAATTAAACGTCCCGGTCTGCTGCGTCGTCATCGAGTTCTCTGCAGTCTCCCAAGACGATGGTGCCCGGTGCTGTGGTAACACTGGGTCGAAGCCCGGCTTAAAAAAGGCTTCGCCAGCAGCTGGGATGCCTCGGGCGCCAGCCCCTGCTTATCCCCGCAAAGCGATCCCACGTTTCCCTTTCCCGTGGGACAAGGGGAAGAGGCGGATTCTGCGCCACCGCTGGGGACGTGGAGGAGCCCCTGGGGCCGGGGGTGCCTGGGGATAAAGGCGTAAGGACACGCAGGCTTCTGGGTGAGTGCAGGGCCACCGCTGTGGCCTGTGTGGAGGGGACAGTGTCCCTGTGGCGGTGTCACCCCCAGGGGCTGGGGCTGGCAAGGGTGCGGCTCCTTCCAGGGTGAAGCAGGAGGGTTCTGGGTTGGGTGCAGACCGAGGGGTTGGTGCCGGGCAGTGAGAGGTGCTTGTGGGGACAGAGATGCAGTTCTGGCCTTGGAGTGCCACGGGGTGCGGCATGGAGCCCAGGGCTCCCCGTCCGCGGTGCTCGGCTGGACCCCGAGCAGGGCAGAGGTGCGGCAGAGCAGGAACAGCAGCGCTGGCCGGGCTGGTGAGCTCCTTCCGAAGCTTCTGGAGCCTGTTGGAGCAGCCGTTGGGTGGGAGCTGCGGCCATCGCAGGGCCGGTGGTAGCGGTGCGGGGCCGGGGCTGCCTGCGAGGCCGTCAGGGACCATCGTGGGGCTGGGCCAGTGAGTGGCGTGGGGCTGGCAGCAGCCCCTGACTGTTGGCTTCTCTCTTTCCTGCCCAGGAGCTCCTCTTGTGCCCAGGGGCTTGGGCTGCGGAGCCAGGGCGAGCGCCTGGAGTGGGTGGATGGCAGCAGCTTCCACCACGTGTGAGTCGTGTTGCGAGCCAGGGCCGTGGGGAGACCGTCCTGCGGTGGGACGGGCAGGGGCGTGGTGGGACGTGCCTGCTGGGGCTGTCCCTTTGCAGGCAGCCCTCGTCCCCTCCAGGTGCTTGTGACTTGCGGAAAACAGACTCCACAATCTGTGAGATTGTAAAGTAGGTATGTTTATTCAGCGCTGGGCGGCACGAGGGGTAACCCCACCAAAGTCGTGCGCGCCTCAACACGGTACTTGCCAGAAATATATACAGCGAAATGTTGCATATACATAATACGCCTATACATATGCATGACCTATCCCCGCTTTGTATTAAAATAAGCTTGAAGACGTTATTTCCATGAGCCCCTCCTATCTACGCTTGCGCATTGCCTCCTGGTGGTGGTCGTCGGGGGTCGTGGGGATGAAGGTTAGTGGTTCCTCTTCGTCACCGCTAACAACCCCCGTCTTTGCGCACACTCAGTTGTTCCTTGGCCTTTACCCAAATCACAGGGTTGGTTTCAACTGGCTTCGAACAAACTCCTGGTTCTTATCAGGAGCTGTTGTTGCGATTCCTCCGCTGAGCCTTACAAAAATGTTGCAACTAATGTACTAAGTCATTTCGCCCATAGTTTCAATTCTTTAATCACTCATCCCTTCTCGTTCACCCTTTCATTCCCCCCTTTTCTGAAGAGTTAGTAAATTCTTTTAAAACTTCTAGAGCGGCCGATATATTTACTAAAGCCTTCTCTAATTCACTTACTCCTAACCAGGGGAGAAACCACCTAGCAAAACTATGGAATCCAGTATTTCTTTCTATTAATGGATTAGCATTCCGTTTTCCTCTAAATTGTTTCCTATAGGTTCGTAACAGTCCATTTGATCCCACCCAATCTGTAAGGTTTCGTTTAGTTTCAATATCTGGTATTATAGTTCCCATAGCACATTTACCTGCCCATCCCAGAGGCAATACTTTATATCCCTTGGATCCACAAATCCAGTACCACCCTCATCCAACTGGGGTGGGCCAGCCTTTGGGAGTAGTATTACTTCTTCGTCTAGTTTGTTTGCTAGCCCACATATTTGCATTTCCATAACTAATATACGAGGTGCAATTGGGATAATCTCCTACAAATTTCAAATTTTCACACCCTTTACTCGTGCGATTTCCCCCTATATTGCTCTCCATTCCTGTAATATTCTCTATTTGGCACCTCTGAACACAAGGCCCTCCTTGGGTATCGTTCCACAATGAGCTTAAATCAATCATCCAATTTAGATTCTCTTGTCCAACGTCTATGTATTCTTTAAGGGACATGTTCTGAAATGCCTTGGTTATTCTAGAATCATTTGAGAAAATTGTGGCAATTACGGGATGACCACTACCTAGACTCTTTGGCAGGTGTGAACACATCCAGCAATTAGTCCAATTCATAACTCCAGCGATTTTATTATGGAGCTGTAAAAAGGTATTACTTTCCCACGTATAAACTGTTCTTGCCCATAGTCCTATTATACCTACGATGAATACCCATGAATACCCATTTTTCGTTGAAAGCGTAATTTTAGGGGCCCAGCTGGCGTTGATTTCCATAGTGACCGAGGGGCCTTTTTCACTCTGGTATGATGGATCCAGGCGCTCTGTTCTTCAATCTTGATTGCCGTGAAGGAGGTAAGGAGTACCTGGAATGGTCCTTCCCACTGTGGCTCCAAAGTCTTTTCTGTAAGAGACTTTATATACACATAGTCCCCAGGTTGTATGTTATGTACGGGCCCATCCAAACCCCTACTTCGAGTCCCAACCACATGCTTCTCAATTTTACTGAGTTGTTTGCCTAATGCCACCATATAGGAGGTCATGATTTCATCCCCAACTTGTGTAGACATCCCTTTCTGTATTCTATAGGGTCGTCCATACAAGATTTCAAAAGGGCTCAGTCCTTCTCTTGCTCTTGGCCTAGTTCGTATGCGCAAAAGAGCCAAAGGAAGGGACTGAGGCCAGGCCAAGTTAGTTTCCTGTCCCAATTTCACGATCTGCTGTTTGATTAAGTGGTTCATTTTTTCTACTTGGCCACTCGACTGAGGGCGATATGGGGTATGAAGCTGCCAATCTATGCCCAAATGGCGGCTAATTTGTTGTACTACTTTTGAGATGAAATGTGGTCCTCTGTCAGAAGATATGGTTGCTGGAACCCCAAAACGTGGTATTATTTCTTGTATTAATGTTCTAGTTCCCTCCCGAGCCTTGGCTGTTCTGGTAGGGAATGCCTCTGGCCAACCTGAAAAGGTATCAATCAACACCAATAAATATCGATACCCCCCTTTTCTTGGGAGTTCTGAAAAGTCGATCTGCCATTGTTGTCCAGGCCCGTTGCCTTTCCCAATTTGGCCCATTTCTGGTTTGGGGGTATTCTTGGGATTAATCTGGAGGCAAAGATCGCACTGTTGAGTTACTTGTCTCACAGTGGTGTATAGATTTCTGGCTACGATCTCTCTAATTAGATGTTTATATAAGGCTTCTGCCCCCCAATGTCTCTTCTTATGTTCCTCCCTTATCAGAGACCATGTTAGATAGGAGGGAATGATTAGTTTCCCTTGTGGGGTGAGAGCCCACCCCTCTTTATTATATGTCCCTTCTAAATCTGTAATAAGCTTTTGATCTTCTTTTGTATATTCTGGCTTACCTTCTAGGGAGATTCGCCCATCAGGGACTAAAGCTCCTTCTGTTTTCACCTTTGCTTTGGCTGCCTGTTTTGCCTCTCTGTCCGCCAGCTCATTTCCTCTTTCCAACTCCGAATTCACTTTCTGGTGCGCTTTAATGTGCATGATGGCCACTTTCTCAGGGAGTTGGACTGCCTCCAACAGTTTCAGGATCTCCTCTGCATGTTTGATGTTTTTACCCTGTGTGTTCAGTAATCCTCTCTCCTTCCAGATTGCTCCATGCGCATGTACGACTCCAAAGGCATACTTCGAGTCTGTGGAGATATTCACAGCTTTGCCTCGGGCCAATTCCAAGGCGCGAGTTAGAGCAATTATTTCTGCCTTCTGTGCAGAGGTATTCATGGGCAAAGGCCTTGACTCTATTACTTCCTGACTGGTGGTAATGGCATATCCGGCATGTCTTTTACCACTTAGGACATAGCTGCTTCCATCCGTGAACCAGTTTTCCGTGTTTTCCATGGGACTGTCTCTCAGGTCCGAACGGCTCGAATATGTTGCTTCTACGGTTTCCAGACAGTCATGATGCACTGGTTCTCCTGTGTTTTTACTGAGGAAAGAGGCTGGATTGACAATGTTAGTGACTACAATCTCCACATCATCTTGTTCTACCATTATAGCCTGGTATTTCAAGAATCTTTGTGGGGAAAGCCAGTGTCCACCTTTCGCTTCTAGTACTGCAGATACTGTATGGGACACCAACACAGTCATTTTCTGGCCCAGGGTGAATTTTCGGGCTTCCTGGATGTTTAGTACTACGGCCGCGATTGCTCGCAAGCATCCAGGCCAACCCTTTGCAGTTGCATCCAATTGTTTGGAAAGGTAGGCAACTGCTCGTCGATACGGGCCCAGATCTTGAGCTAATATGCCTAGGGCAATCCCCTGCTTCTCGTGGGAAAAAAGGAAAAATGGCTTACTTGCATCTGGGAGTCCCAAGGCTGGGGCCGACATCAGGGCCTTTTTTAGCAGCTCAGAGGCCCGTATGGTCTCTTTGTTCCATTTAAGGGGTTTCTGCTCAGTGGTCGTTAGTGCATACAGGGGTTTAACAAGCAGTCCATAGTTGTAGATCCACAGTCGGCACCACCCAGTCATCCCCAGGAAAGTTCGTAACTCCTTCACCGTTTGCGGTCTCGGAGTTTGGCATATTATTTCTTTTCGGGCCTGTCCCAAAGTCCTTTGTCCAGCACTGATTTCATAGCCCAAATAAATCACCTTGCGCTGTATTACTTGGGCTTTCTTCTTAGACACCCGGTACCCTTGGAGCCCCAAGAAATTTAATAGACTCACCGTCCAGGTGATGCAATCATTCTCTGTTTCGGTGGCAATCAGGATATCATCCACGTATTGTAGCAGTTTTCCCTTTTCAGACGGGATTTCCCATGATTCCAAGTCCTTTGCAAGCTGATTGCCAAAAATCGTAGGGCTATTTTTGAATCCTTGTGGCAACACCGTCCAGGTGAGTTGAGTCTTGCGACCGGTTTTGGGGTTTTCCCATTCGAATGCAAATATTTTCTGGCTGGCTTTATGGAGAGGGAGGCAAAAGAAGGCATCCTTCAGGTCTAAAACAGTAAACCAAGTTAGCTCAGGCGTTAATACAGTTAACAGAGTATATGGATTAGCCACTACGGGGTAGAGATCCTCAGTTATCTTATTTATAGCCCGTAGGTCCTGGACCACCCGATATGAGCCGTCGGGTTTACGGACAGGTAGTATGGGAGTGTTAAAGTCAGATTCGCATTCCTTTAATAATCCCAGTTGCAAAAATTTTTCTATTATTGGCTGAATTCCCTCCCTGTCCTCCTTCCTTAGGGGATATTGTTTGATTCTTACCGGCTGTCGTCCGTCTTTGAGCTTAACCTCAACAGGTGAAGCATTCTTTGCTTTCCCGGGCACATCGGTGGCCCATACCCCGGGATATACCTGGTTCATGATTTCTTCGCTGATTTTTCCTTCTGTAGGAACACTAGTTAGGGATAAACTCATTATTTGGATATACTGCTGGTCATTTACCTCCAGAGTAATTTCTCCCTTTTCAAATTTAATTATTGCACCCAATTGTTCCAATAAATCCCTCCCCAGAAGTGCTTTTGGGGAGTTAGGCATGTACAGAAATGTGTGGATGCCCCATTGTTTTCCCAGTTTATATCTCAGAGGTTCACAAAAATATGCCTTTTCACTTTGGCCAGTTGCCCCTTTTACCATGATATAGTCACTTCCCAGGGGCATCAAGGCTTGATTCAAAACCGAATACGTTGCCCCTGTGTCAACCAGAAATTCTACTTTCTTTTGCTCCTTCCCTAGCTGCATTATAACCAGTGGATCCGCTAGGGTAGATTCCCCCGGTTCCCATCAGTCCTTTTTCACATGAGCCACTATCCTCCTCTTCTGATTATTCCACTCCTTTTCCTTCCTTTTCCATTTCTCCGGACATTCATTCTTCCAATGACCAATTCTTTTGCAAAACGCACACTGATCTTTGCCTAGCCGCCTAGGTATCCTTTCTTCCTCTTCCCTAACAGCCGCTATTATTCTCCTCTGCCCTTGCCTATAACCCTCCTCTCTATTGCTAAACACTCTCCACGCTTCATCCAACAATACTTCCAAATTCCTGCTTTCTGTAGTGCGTAACTTCTGGAGCTTACGTCTAATGTCCCCGGTGGACTGACCTAGAAACAAAGAAACTAGCTGTTGTATCCCTACTTCAGACCCAGGGTCCAGTGGCGTATTACGGCGCAGTGCATCTCTCAATCGATCCAGGAATTCGGATGGGGACTCAGAGGGACCCTGTTTCACTGCATACAAAACTGACCAATTTATAGTTTTGGGGATGGCCCTTTCCATTCCTCTTGAGATCCACTCTTGATAGCCTTGTAGTTTTTCTATATCTGTTGATCTATTTGGGTCCCATTTTGGATCCTGGAGGGGGAAAAATTCCTTTACATCCTCTCTTGTGATTTTGTAGTGATCCTCAGCCAAATCTCCTGCTGTTTTTAAAATCAACTGCTTCTCTGTTTCCGTCATATATTCTAATAGCAGTTGTATGTCCCTCCAATCAGGGTTGTGCTGTTTTATTATAAACTGAAAATGCTTGGTTACCCCTATCGGATCACTCCTATAATCCTTTGCAACTTTCTTCCATTCCCCTAAGTCAGTAGTGGAAAAAGGTACCTTGATTAGCATTGTCCCACCCTCGGGTCCTACTGCTTCTCGCAGGGGTGCCTGCAAGGCTGTCGGGACAGATTTCTTTCTGGTGCGGGAAGATACTGGGCTATTGGGGGAGTGGAAGTTTCGTCCGAGTCCGCACCCCGTTCTTGTGGTCGAGGGGGAGGCTTAAACAGGTCAGTTAAGTCTGGCTCCGGTGCCTGATGGATTTTATTTACTTTAATACACCGATGCCCAATACTGCACGCCGAACAGCATCGTCTCAATTTACTTTCAGATTTTTTGTTATTTTCTCGCTCAAGTGCAAGTACCATAGGGTCCTGCGGCAGCACCATCCCGCAGTCCCTTTGCCACTCCGGATGATTTCGGAGGGTGAAAAACATATCTGCATATGAAACTTCATCCCGCTTCCCTTCCCTTCTTAAAAACAGCATCAATTGTAAGAGAGTATTGTAATCTATAGATCCATTGAATGGCCATTTAGCCTCACTTTCCAATTTATACAATGGCCACCATTGGTTACAATACTTAATGAGAGTCTTTTTACTTTCTGTCCCTCCAGTTCCAACAATATCCTTCCAGTGGGCAAGCACACAGCCTAAGGGGCTTTTCTTCAAGATTTCCCTTTGAGTGTTACCCATTTCGTAACTCCCTCCTTATCCAATTCCCTCCTTCGTTTAAATATTCCCAGGGTTTGAGTCCAAACCACCGAAGAAGCGATCCCCTCTGTCTTGCTCCTTCATTAACATATAGAGACATTTACAATCTTTCAATCTTTCCATACATTACGCACACATAAAGACAAAGACATAATTGCCAGCCGCTCTCCTCGCGAAGGTCACAAAACAAAACTCTGCACTCACTCCGCAGCTGCGCTGCGTCCCAAACACACAAATGGTTCTAACATAAAATACCCGGGCATTTCATAGATAAAGTATACAATTCATATTCTGGCTGTTATCCCTCTGGCAGCTGCAAATATAAAAATAGCCCAACCGCAATTGCGGGGAGGTTCGCTTACCCTTCTCCTGCTTCTTATATACCAGTCATTAGCAGGTCCGTCCTGGTTCCCAACACTGGGATGCAGCGAAAACCTCGGATCCACTCGATCTACTCCCAAGATCGCTAGCGGCCGCTCTATCGGTCAGCGGATCCCCCTATTACCGTGCAGGGTACCCTCCTACCATACGGGGACTATGCTGCACGCCAGACGTCTCTGCGCGATTTACCAGCAGCCCCGGCCACGCGTACGACTTACAGGCCCCTCTCCTAAAACATACCTTTTCCTTTCTGCGGGCTCAGGAGGTTCTTGTCTACTCCCAGGGTGAGCGGCTGGCAGCGGGGTCCCCTCCGAGGAAAGTGCTCGGGGCGCGCCCAGGGGCGTCCGCTCCTCAGCCGATCCCGCAGTGAAGCAAAGAAATCTCCTGGCTGGCTCGCCAAAACTGACTTGCGGGAAACAGACTCCACAATCTGTGAGATTGTAAAGTAGGTATGTTTATTCAGCGCTGGGCGGCACGGGGGGTAACCCCACCAAAGTCGTGCGCGCCTCAACACGGTACTTGCCAGAAATATATACGGCGAAATGTTGCATATACATAATACGCCTATACATATGCATGACCTATCCCCGCTTTGTATTAAAATAAGCTTCAAGACGTTATTTCCATGAGCCCCTCCTATCTACGCTTGCGCATTGCCTCCTGGTGGTGGTCGTCGGGGGTCGTGGGGATGAAGGTTAGTGGTTCCTCTTCGTCACCGCTAACAACCCCCGTCTTTGCGCAGACTCAGTTGTTCCTTGGCCTTTACCCAAATCACAGGGTTGGTTTCAACTGGCTTCGAACAAACTCCTGGTTCTTATCAGGAGCTGTTGTTGCGATTCCTCCGCTGAGCCTTACAAAAATGTTGCAACTAATGTACTAAGTCATTTCGCCCATAGTTTCAATTCTTTAATCACTCATCCCTTCTCGTTCACCCTTTCACTTGAGGGGACAACCGCTAACCCGACGGTACCAGCGGTGCCTTTCCTTCTTGTTGCAGGACCCCGGTGTGGGGCCAAGAACCTTGCCTGTTCTTGGACGACCATGATCTCAGGAGTTCAAGGTGCTGAGGGCACCGGCCGTATCTCTGCGGCAAGCCCCAAGCTCTGATGGGAACCGCGTAACAGAGGTGGTGGAGAAAGGAAAGGTCCTTCCCCGTGCTGGGGACCGTGTTGGGTTTGCGTGGCGAGGTTTGGTAGCGGGGGGGCTGCGGGGGTGGCTTCTGTGAGAAGATGCCAGGAGCTGCCCCCGTGTTGGGTGGAGCCACTTCCAGCCGGCTCCAAGATGGACCCGCCGCTGGCCAAGGCCGAGCCCATCAGCGCCGGTGGTAGCGCCTGTGTGATCCCGTATTTAAGAAGGGAAAAAAACTGCTGCGCAACCGGAGCCGGGAGAGAGGAATGAGACAATGTGAGAGATGTGAGATGTGAATGATCTCCCTGTCCTTATCTCGACCCAGGAGCTTTCCGTGGCGTTTTCTCCCTCTGACGAGTTGAGGAGGGGGAGTGACAGAGCGGCTGGGTGGGCACCTGGCGGCCAGCAAAGTTCACCCCACCGCAGCCACGCAGACGGGTGCTGAGAAGGTCTTCTCCTCTGAGGCCACGCAGGCGGGCGTTGTGAAGGGGTGTCTGGTGCGAGGGACACCAGGACTGGGGTGGGGGGGGGGCGTCGAGGGTACTGGGGGGTGTGCGGTCCCCTGTCCCCCCCCCTGCCCCCGCGCTGCCTCCGGCGCTTTCGCTTTCGCTTCTCCCAACCTGCGGAGCCGGGATCTGCCCGGCGCCAAGTGACGTCCGACGCGAGTCGGGCCGCCATTGGCGGGCGGACGGTGGCGGCGCCAATGGCGGGGAGGGGCGGGGCTTGAGCCGACGCTTGTGGCGGGTGCGAGTGCGGGGCCGGGGCGGAGCAGCGGGATGGGGCCGGGCCGGGCGCTGGGCCTGGGGCTGCTGCTGGGGGTCCTCGGCGGGGCGGCGAGCGGTGAGCGCGGGCGGGGACCCGGGAGCCCCCCTGGGCACCGGGACCCCCCTGGACCCCCTTTCCCGGGCACCGGTGTCCCATTGCCTGGGCACCGGGACACCCCCCCCTTAACCCCCTCCATCCCTGCGCACCGGGTCCCCCCTGGAGTCCCCTTCCCTGGGCACAGGGACCCCCCCGGCCCTCCCTTTCTGACCACCCCGGTCCCTCTCCGCGGGTACCAGCACCCCTGCTCAAGCCCCCCGCCCCGGTCCCCCTTCCCAAGACCCTGGTGGACCCCCCTTTCCCGGGCACTGGGACTCCCCCCCCACCCTGGACCCCCTTCCCGGTCCCCCGGACCTGCCCCGAGTCTGATTTCCTTGGTACCGAGCCCCCCCGGACCCCCTTTACTGGGCATCTGCCCCCCCCCCCTCCACACACCCCTCTTTCCTTGACACCCGGACTCCCCCGCACCCCGCTTTGCAGGCATCCCGGGTCTCCCAGCCCCCGCACCCCCCCTTTCCTTTACACCAGGAGCCCCCGGGCTCCCTTTCCCGGGAACCAGGACCCCTCTCCCAGACACACCTCGCTCCCCAACACCCCCCACCAGTCACATCCCCCCTGAAGCTGCCCCCCACCCTGATGTGCTCCCCTGGGACCCCCACCCTGCACCCGGGCACCCTCACCCCTGTCCCCCCCCCAAGCCCCGCTGCCCCCCACCTCTCACCACGCCCCGTGTCCCCGCAGGGCTCCACTCCCTGCGCTACTTCGATGTTGCGGTGTCGGAGCCCAGCCCGGGGGTTCCCCAGTTCGTGACTGTGGGGTACGTGGACGGGATCCCCATTGTGCGCTACGACAGCGAGACGGGGAGGACGGAGCCCCGGGCGGACTGGATGGCGGCCAACCTGGACCCCCAGTACTGGGACACCCAGACCCAGACCTCAAAGCGCAACCAGCAGGTTGGCCGTGTGAACCTGGACATAGTGCAGCGCCGCTACAACCAGAGCGGGAGTGAGTGCGGGGGGGCTGGGGCTCCGTGGGGCTGGGACGGGCTCCGTGGGACAGGAGGGTTCCCAACCCCCCCAGGGTCCTGCCCTGCCCCCCGCTACTGCCCCGGCTTGTGCCGGCCCTTCCCTGCCTGGTGTCGTTGTCAGAGGGCTCCCAGCCCCCCTGTCCCCCAGGCTGAGGGGGTCCCGGCTGCCCTGTCGCAGCCCCCCAGTGCTTGGGATCCCCTGTCCCAGCGGCGGGGGGGCTTCTGGCCACCCCAGCCCAGCACATCCCCACCGCCACAGTGCCCAGGACCCCCATCCCAGGACTGGGAGGCTCCTGGCCGCCCCGTCCCAGCCTCTCGCTGTCCCTGCAGCTGCTGGCTGCCCTGTCCCAGCCCCTCGCCATCCCCACGGCAGTGGAGACCCCCAGAAGCAGAGGGGCTCCCAGCCCCGTGCCCTCTCCAGGGTGCTCAGGCCCCCCATCCCAGAGCCAGAGGGGCTTCCCCCACCCCGTCCCGTGTCGTCCCCTCCCGCAGCATTTGGGACCCCTCCCAGCCCCCGGCTGTGCCAGGGTGCGGTGGGGCTGGGTGCCAGCCCAGCCACGCCCCGGGTGCAGGGGATCTGCATCACGGCTTGAGGTGACACCCCGAGGGCTGGACGGGGGGCAGCTCTCGTGCCGGTGCCCGCTGCCCCCGGGCCTCACCCAGGGCTGGGGTGGGGGGTGCTGCGGGGGGTCCGTGCCCCACTGAAGGGCCAGGGCTGCAGCAGCCCCTCAGCCCCATCTCCCTGGTCGTGTTTCAGGGGGTCAAACGGAGCAGTGGATGTCCGGCTGTGACCTCCTGGAGGACGGTAGCACCAGGGGGTTCTATCAGAACGCCTACGACGGGAGGGACTTCATCGCCTTCGACATGGACACGATGACGTTCACGGCGGCGGACGCGGCGGCACAAATCACCAAGAGGAAGTGGGAGCAGGACGGGACTGTCGCTGAGGGGTGGAAGCACTACCTGGAGAACACCTGCATCGAGTGGCTGAGGAGATACGTGAGCTACGGGCAGGCCGTGCTGCAGAGGAAAGGTGAGGGCGAGACGGGGACCCCGGGGAGCGGCCGGAGCGGGTGCGTGTGCCGGCCCTCACCGCCACCCCCTCCCCAGAGCCCCCCACGGTCCGAGTGTGGGGGAAGGAGGCCGGCGGGATCCTGACCTTGTACTGCCGCGCTTACGGCTTCTACCCGCGGCCCATCACCCTCAGCTGGCTGAAGGACGGCGAGGTCAGGGACCAGGAGACCGAGTGGGGCAGCGTCGCGCCCAACAGCGACGGCACCTACTACGCCTGGGCCTCCATCGAGGCCCGCCCGGAGGAGAAGGACAAGTACCGGTGCCGCGTGGAGCACGCCAGCCTGCCCGAGCCCGGGCTCTTCGCGTGGGGTGAGCCCGGTGGCCCTGGGCACATGGAGCGGTGGCTGGGGTGGTTCCCCTTCCCCTCCTCACGGTCCTGCTCTCCCCCAGAGCCGGAGTCCAACCTGTTCACCATCGTGGTGGCGGTGGCTGTTGCCGTCCTGGCTGTCAGCGCCGTCGTCGCCGGATTCGCCTTCTGGACGTACAAACGGGGTAAAGCAGCGGGGCCGGCGAGGCAGCGGGGAGCGGGAGGAAGGCAGGGCCTGGGGGGCCGGGAGGGGCTGCGGGCACGAGCCGCTGCGCTCTGGGGAGCCCCCGAGGCTGGCGGCGAAGCGCGGTGGATGCTGATGCCTCTTTCCCTCTGCAGGGAAGGAGAAGAAGGGCTACGGCATGGCGTCAAGTGAGTACCGGGGGCAGGTCCGGCTCCAGCCGCTGCCCAGTGCCGGGGCGGTCTCGTGGCTCCGGTTTCTGGCCGCTGCCGGCACTTTCTGATCCCCCGTCCTCCCTGTGCTGCCCCGTTTAAAGCCCCGTGGCGGGGACGTATGGAAGAGGTCATGTCTGGCCTGCGGTGCTCGCGGCACCGTCCTCCTCTGCCAGGGGCTGCAGCGCGGCCGTGGCTCCGGGCCGGCTCCTGGCACGTGCACCGTGCCCGTAGCGAGCCCGGGGCTGGCAGCTCACGGCTGTTTCTCTCTTGCAGGCACGGACGGGGGGTCTGGCAGCTCGAGCACAGGTACGGCGTGGGAGCGGGGGACGGACGGGGTGGCCCCAGCTCTCGGTGCTCCCCCGTGGGACCCGCAGCCGGAGCAGCACCGGGCTGCGGGAGGGGGGCACCAAGACCCCCAGAGCAGAGAGTTGGGGACGGGGAGGTGGCCCTGGGTGACACTGTCTCTTCCTCCCGTCCCTGCAGGGATCACCGCCTAACCGCTTGGCGAGTCTATACGGAAGGGTTAAAAGATGGGACTTTGGTCCGTGGATGGACACTGGGTGAGAAATAGATAGCTGAGAAAACCATAGTCAGCATAGAAAACAGACGGTTTATTGTCTATTGTGTGAAAATGCTGAACACAGGAGGATAAGGAAGGTTAAGAAAATGTTAGGGGAGGACGTGAAGGATGTGAGAGACGTGCAATAATGAAGAAATATCAATGACAATGTATAATTTTGCTTGTTTTGTTACATTTTGCTGTTGGCATGAGTATAGGTTAATACGTAAATGTTGGACTATGGTAATATATCGCGTGAACAAGGCCTACGAACCCATAGATGGGGTGGCTGTGGCTCGTGCAGCGCGCCTGATCAGCGAGCTCAGGTGCTATAGGCTCCCTATGTTCCAATCGAGGCGCGTTTCAGCACCCGCTGGCCACGTGTGTCGGAACCCGTTTCCTTTGCAAATGTATAAATACCGGGATTTTCCCGAAGAACAGTGGGCCGGTGTACAGTGAGGTCACCGTTGCCTCCGTGGGGACGCCCACGTAAAGCTGGCACCTACCGACTGCTGGGGCTGAGTTTGCGGTGCAAGACGATACAAGAATGTACGGATGGTTCGTCTTTCCCTGGGCCTCAGGTTGGTAAGACAATCGCTTTGCTAAATACCCTTAGTGTGAGGCATGATTATATTTAATAAAGTGCTTGCTTCTCCCCTTCCTTATAGTCTGTCTATGTGTGCTCACCTTCCAAAGGAATCCTCGACACCCACTTTAAAACAGCGAGGGGCCGGCTGGAGGAGGCTGGGAGCTGCCTGCAGAGAGCGCTTGTCCCGCTGCGCTTGCTGGCTACGGGGGTGGCTCTTCTGGCTGCGTGAACTTCCTATTCTCCAATGTTTTTTAAAATCGAGCACCACAATTATTACCTTTTTTTTTTTTTCATTTTTGAGATTGTAACTGTTTTTCTCCGTGTGTACGTTTCCTGGCGCGCACAATAAATGCTGGTCCCCACCCTCCGGCGGGCTGTGCCTCCTCTCCCGGTGCCTGGGCTGCTCTCGCAGCCTCGGGTCGAGGGTTGTTCCAGCCCCCCCCACCCTCATCACAAAACACTTCTTCTGGCCAGTCTCCATCTCCCCTCTTTCAGCTCCCAACCACGGCCCTTGTCCTGTCACTACAGGCTTCGGTAAAAAGCCTCTCTCCCTCTTTCTGCCTTCGAGGAAAGCTGCAGCCGTCCAAGCCACCCCGCTGGCCCTCGCGATCGCTGCCTGAGAGACGTGGCCAGTGCTGTCTCCGTGCTGACTGGCTGAGGGTGGCCGGTGCCCTGCGGGGGTGGCTACAGCGATGGTGGCAGAGGCAAAGCCCTCTGGGCTGCTGGGTTGTGGCAGCAGGACCTTGCTGCTGGGTAGAGCCCCTGGCTGTAAAGGTCCCCGGTGTCGCTGTCCAAGAGCCCCTGGAGGGCACCAACGCAAGGAGCAAGCAGACCAGGCAGCACGAACTGGGGTGGTTCAGGTCGACCTGGACTGGGAACGTCCTCGTGAGCTCTTCACGGCTCGGTGGGCCCGTGTGACGTCGGGGGGAGAGACACAACGTAGGGGTTGCGATATCGGTGGCTGTGATACCACGAGTGCGAGGCCAGCAGATCAAGTGCATCGCCTCGAGGCGAGCGCCACGCCCTTCCCGTGGTGGCAGTGACAACCGGAGGGCGAGCGTCTGGCTTCGGCGCCCAAGACCCCACAGCCACGCCGGGCTCTTCCCCCCGGCCCCCGTGACCCAGTCGGCTCCTCCCCGAAGCAATTCTGCTTTATTTTGTACAAATCTCTGTCCCCACGGGAGCAGCCCCCTCCTCCTGCCCAGCTGCAGAGGCAGGAACCGGCGGCTGCTCCCCGCAGCCCATCCCCGGGGTCTCTGGCCGCCCCGCGCTGGGGGAGCGCTGCAGCAGGTGCCTGTAGGGCCCCCGGCGGCTCCGCAGCTCGGCGGGCGTCCCCATCTCGACCACAGCGCCGCGTTCCAGCACCACGACGCGGTCGGCCGCCCCCAGCATCCGCGGGCAGTGGGTGATGAGCAGCACCGTCCGGGCCCCCCCGCGCCGCACCCACTGCTGCAGCTGCGGGAGAAGCCGGCACCCATCAGCACCCGCTGTGGGGCCGGGACCCCACCACCCCAGCACCTCCCCCTGCTCACCGCCACCTCGCCCTCCCCGTCCAAGGCGCTGGTGGCTTCGTCGAGGATGAGGACGGTGGGTTGCCGCACCAGGGCCCGGGCGATGGCGATGCGCTGCTTCTCGCCTGCCGAGAGCTGCCCCCCTTTCTCCCCCACGTCTGCAGGACGAAAGGCCGGGGGTGAGCGGGACCCGGATGCCTGGGTCCGTCCCCCCAGCCCCCGGCACTCACCGGTGTCGAAGCCCCGCTCCAGTGCCGAGATGAAGCCCAGGGCGCCGGCAGCGCTGGCAGCCGCCCTCACCTCCTCCTCCCTGCAGCCCTCCAGCCCGAAGGTGATGTTGTCTCGGATGGTGCCGGAGAAAAGCACGGGCTCCTGCCCCACCAACGCCACCTGCCCCCAGGCGCGGGCTGAGCCCAGGCACCGCTCGGCGCAGTTGTGCTGCCCGCCCGCCCGCCGCTGCCCTCACCTGGCGGTGCAGGTAGCGGTGCTCGTAGTCCCGCAGCGGCACCCCGTCCAGCAGCACCTCCCCGGCCCCGGGCTCGTAGAAGCGCTCCAGCAGCCCCGCGCAGGTGCTTTTCCCGCTGCCGTTGAGTCCCGCCAGCGCCGTCACCTCGCCAGGGCGCAGCTCGAAGGAGACGTCCTGGGGGTTGGGGGGGTGGGGGTTGGGTCCTTGGGGACCCCTGAGACCCCCGGCTCTACCTGCAGGATGAGGTGCTCGGGGCGGGGGGGTAGGCGAAGGAGACGCGCTGGAAGGCGACGTGGCCCCGCAGCGTGGCGGGTGCCCGCGTGCCCCCGGTGGGTTCCCGGTCCAGGTACTCCAAGATCTTGCGTCCGGCTGCCGCTTTGCTCAGCAAGTCGCCGTGGCCGAACACGAGCGCCTGCGCAGGACAGAGCCGCTGGCACCGGGGACAGGGACAGACGGACACGGGGCACGGGGACACAGGCGTCACTGGTCTCACCTGCACGTGGCGGCCGACTTTAGCCTGGCAGAGGAGGCGGCTGCCGGGAGGGAGTGGGACTGGGCCCGGGACCAGAACCGGCAGCGGGACCGTGGAGAAGGGTCCCGGGAGCAGGAACGGGAGCGGACCGGAGGGGGGACACCGGCACCGGGAGCGCAGCGGGGCACGACCGGGACACGCCGGGACCGGACCGGAGCAGAACCGCAGCTCACCGGGACACATCGGAGCACACGGGGGCAGGACCGGGGCACCCCGGGACCGTATCAGTCACACCGGGACACATCGGAGCACACGGGGGCAGGACCGGGGCACCCCGGGACCGGATCAGTCACACCGGGACGCATCGGAGCACCCCGGGACCGGATCAGTCACAGCGGGACGCATCGGAGCACCCCGGGACCGGATCAGTCACACCGGGACCGGACTGGGGCGGACGATGGGGGCGGCCCCCGCCCGCCGCCTCCCGGCCCTGCTGAGCCCCGAGCGCCGGCGCTGCGCGGTGGTGGCGGCGCTGATGGCGGCCTCGGTCCTCGGTACTGGGGGATGGGGGGCACCGGCGGGCACGGGGGGTGATGCTCTGGGCTTTTAGAGGTGGCAGCACCCAACTTGGGGAGGCAGCACCCAGCTGGGGGGGTGCCCTGAGGTTGGGGGGGGGGGGCAGCACCCAGCTGTGGAGGGGGATACTATGAGCTGCGGGGGGGGGGCAGCACCTAGTGGGAGGGAGCTCTGAGCTTCGGAAGGGCAGCACCCAACTTTAGGGGGGGATGCTCTGAGCTTGAGGGGGACAGCACTCCGTTTTGGAGTGGCAGCACCCAGCTGTAGGATGCTCTGAGCTTTTGGGGGGGCAGCACCCACCTTTGGGAGCAGCACCCAATTTTGCGGGAGATGCTATGAGCTATGGAGTGGGCAGCACCCAGCTTGGGCAGGGGAGGGATGCCCTGAGGTTTGGGGGGGGACAGCACCCAGCTTTGGAGGGCAGCAGCATCCAGTTGGGGGGGGTGCCCTGAGCTGGGGAGAGGGACAGCACCCACTTTTGGGGGGGCCAGCACCCAGCTTTGGGGGCAGCACCCAACTTGGGCAGAAGAGGGATGCCTTGAGCTTTGGGGAAGGGGACATCGCCCAACTTTGGGGGGCAGCACCCAGTTGGGGGGGGCTGAAGTACCACTCTGGCGGGGGGTGACACAGACCTGAGGGGGACCCCGTCACTCTGATGCTGTGTTCCCCCCTGGCAGGGGAGGTGGCCGTCCCCTACTTCATGGGGCACGTCACCGACTGGGTGGCCAGCGCGGATGAGGTGGCTGCCGCCTGGCCCTTGGTGCTGCTGGGGCTCGGCAGGTAGGACGGTGACACCGGGGATGTCACACACAGCAGGGGGGTGACACGTGTCCCTACGCTAAGCCACACCGGTGCCATCACCACAGCGCCGTCACCAAATTCACCTGCGTTGTCACCTACATGGGGACACCGAGCCGGGCGCTGGGACGTCTCCAACGTCACATCTTCGCTGCCATCCTGCAACGGGATGTCACCTTCATGCAAATGACAGGGACCGGTGCAGTGACAGTGCAGGGGACGGGGGATGTGGAGGCCACCCACGCGGCGGTGACCGAGGCGCTCAGCCTCTTGCTGTGGTACCGGGCGCGGGGCGTTTCTGGTCACCATGGTGTTGTCACCCCGCCTGGCCTTTGTCACCCTCCTGTCCTCCTGCTGCTGCCCCGGGGCGTTGGCAGGATCCAGCGGGTACTGGCGGGACAAGGCGTCCCTTGTCACCTCCCTGTGCCCACTGTACCAGGGAGCAAATGTCTTCACCTGCCTGACGTTACATGGGCCCACTGAGCTGTGAACAGTTACAAGATAGAATCATAGAATCATTAAGGTTGGAAAAGACCTCTGAGATCATCGAGTCCAACCGTCAACCCAACACACCATGCCCACTACACCATGTCCCTAAGCGCCTCATCTACACGTCTTTTAAATACCTCCAGGGATGGGGACTCCACCACGTCCCTGGGCAGCCTGTTCCAAGGCCTGACCACTCTTCCAGTAAAGAAATTTCAGTTAAAGAAATTTCCAATCTAGGCCTCCCTTGGCGCAACTTGAGGCCATTTCCTCTCGTCCTATCGCTGTTACTTGGGAGAAGAGACCAACCCCCCCCTCACTACAACCTCCTTTCAGGGAGTTGTAGAGCGCGATGAGGTCTCCCCTCAGCCTCCTCTTCTCCAGGCTGAACACCCCCAGTTCCCTCAGCCGCTCCCCATCAGACTTGTGCTCCAGGCCCTTCACCAGCTTCGTTGCCCTCCTCTGGACACGCTCCAGCACCTCCATGTCCTTCTTGTGGTGAGGGGCCCAGAACTGAACACAGGATTCGAGGTGCGGCCTCACCAGTGCCAGTACAGGGGCACGGTCACCTCCCTGCTCCTGCTGGCCACACCAGTTCTGATACAGGCCAGGATGCCGTTGGCCTTCTTGGCCACCTGGGCACACTGCCGGCTCATGTTCAGCCGCTGTCGACCAGCACCCCCAGGTCCTTTTCCTCTGGGCACTTTCCAGCCACTCTTCCCCAAGCCTGCAGCGTTGCCTGGGGTTGTTGTGGCCCAAGTGCAGGACCCGGCACTTGGCCTTGTTGAACCTCATACAGTTGGCCTCGGCCCATCGATCCAGCCTGTCCAGGTCCCTCTGCAGAGCCTTCCCACCCTCCAGCAGATCAACACTCCCACCCAGCCTGGTGTCACCTGCAAACTGACTGAGGGAGCACTCGATCCCCTCGTCCAGATCGTTGATAAAGACATTGAACAGGACCGGCCCCAGTACTGAGCCCTGGGGAACACCGCTCGTGACCGGCCGCCAACTGGATTTAACTCCGTTCACCACAACTCTCTGGGCCCGGCCGTCCAGCCAGTTTTTTACCCAGCCAAGAGTGGACCTGTCTAGGCCGTGAGCCGCCAGCTTCTCTAGGAGAATGCTGTGGGAGACAGTGTCAAAGGCCTTACTGAAGTCCAAGTAGACCACATCCACTGCCTTTCCCTCATCCACTGTGGGTCACCCGGTCATAGAAGGAGATCAGGGTGGTCAAGCAGGACCTGCCTTCCATGAACCCGTGCTGGCTGGGCCTGATCCCCTGGTTGTCCCGGACATGGCTCGTGAGCACCCTCAAAACCAACCACTCCATGATCTTCCCTGGCACCGAGGTCAGGCTGACCGGCCTGTAGTTCCCCGGATCCTCCTTCCGGCCCTTCTTGTAGATGGGCGTCACATTGGCGAGCCTCCAGTCGTCCGGGACCTCCCCAGTTAACCAGGACTGCTGGTAAATGATGGAGAGCGGCTTGGCCAGCTCCTCCGCCAGCTCCCTCAGTAGTGATGGCCCTGGTTCATCTTCCTCCCTAAACGAGCTGATTTTCTTGTGTATTTCTTCTTCTGTACAGGGGCGACTGATACCGGCACAGATTGGTTCTCTGGTTCAGCCGCAGTGACTGTTGCCGGGGTTTGGGTAGCCGCAGTGCCTGTGACGGGGGTTGGAGTAGCCGCGGTGCCTGTGACGGGGTTGGAGGACCCGCGGTGCCTGTCGCCGGGGTTGATCACCGGACAGTATTTCTAAATAGTTGTTTAACCCTAAACAAGACCTCAAGCACGTTCAGGAGACATCGCAATATGAACGTGCTTGCTTGAACATCCCAAGGATGTTCAAAACTCTCAGGAACCGTTGTGGAGGGCTTCACGAAGAGGATAGAAGAAAAAGGAGTTTCTGGAGATATGAAAGGGAAGATGAACAAGTGGCGGAAAGTGTCCCACCCTGTCTCCCCCAGAAATTCATTTGCCAAGGAGAAAAAAGTGTAATTACTAATAGTTTTCGAGAGGTGGTTCCCGAGGTACAGAGATGACGGCAATGCTGAGTACAGATACCGGATTAGACTCACGACCAATGATTTTATCGTATCACAAAACAGCGTTACACAGCGCAGCAGAATGATAACCTTGAGCCAGTTCCCAGCAGCGATAAACAGCACAACAGGGAATACGCACTGCAGGCAAGGTATTCCAGAACCCAACATCGAGAGCCAGCCCCACAACTCTGAGAGCCAATAAATCAACACTGTGACCAGCGACTATTAAACCAATATAATGAGTGCTTGTACCCAATTTTGCCTTAACACACTTTGGTCAGATCTGTCGTTATCTCAACCCTTTGTGCCCCACGTTGGGCGCCAAAAAGAACTGCTGTGGTTTAACCCGGCAGGCAGCCAAACACCACACAGACACTCGCTCACTCCCCCCCACCCACAGTGGGATGGGGGAGAGAATCAGAAAAAAAAAAGTAAAATTCGTGGATTGAGATAAAAACAGTTCAATAGAACAGAAAAAGAAAGGATAATAATAATAATAATAATAATAATAATGATAGAATATACAGAATGAGTGATGTACAGTGCAACTGCTCACCACCCGCTCATCGGTAACCAAGTAGCGATCGCTACTACCTGGACCACGCCTCCCATTCATATACTGAGCATGATGTCACATCATATGGAATACCCCATTGGCCAGCTAGGCCAGCTGTCTCAGCTATGCTCCCTCCCAGCCTCTTGTGCACTTGGCAGAGCATGGCAAGTCCTTGACTAGCAGGGTACTTAGCAACAACTAAACCCACCCGTGTGTTATCAACATTTTTCTCACACAAAATCCAAAACACAGCACTAGGAAGAAATTTAACCCTACCCCAGCCAAAACCAGGACAATTGTGCACGCCAGGAAATGTACACACGGAGAAGAAATCAGTTACAATCTCACACATAAAAACCAAAATTGGAATAACTCCGATGCTCAATTTTAAAGGTATCGGAAAATAGGAAGCTCACCCAGCCACAAGAGCCACCACTGTAGCCGGGGAGGGAGGCGCAGCGGGACAAGCGCTCTCTGCAGGCAGCTCCCAGCCTCCTCCAGCCGGCCCCTCGCCAAGCGGTTAGGCGGTGATCCCTGCAGGGACGGGAGGAAGAGACAGTGTCACCCAGGGCCACCTCCCCGTCCCCAACTCTCTGCTCTGGGGGTCTTGGTGCCCCCCTCCCGCAGCCCGGTGCTGCTCCGGCTGCGGGTCCCACGGGGGAGCACCGAGAGCTGGGGCCACCCCGTCCGTCCCCCCGCTCCCACGCCGTACCTGTGCTTGAGCTGCCAGACCCCCCGTCCGTGCCTGCGAGACAGAAACAGCCGTGAGCTGCCAGCCCCGGGCTCGCTACGGGCACGGTGCACGTGCCAGGAGCCGGCCCGGAGCCACGGCCGCGCTGCAGCCCCTGGCAGAGGACGGTGCCGCGAGCACCGCAGGCCAGACATGACCTCTTCCACACGTCCCCGCCACGGGGCTTTAAGTGGGGCAGCACAGGGAGGACGGGGGATCAGAAAGTGCCGGCAGCGGCCAGAAACCGGAGCCACGAGACCGCCCCGGCACTGGGCGAGGTGTGAGGCCCGGGGGCAGCGGGCACCGGCACGAGAGCTGCCCCCCGTCCAGCCCTCGGGGTGTCACCTCAAGCCGTGATGCAGATCCCCTGCACCCAGGGCGTGGCTGGGCTGGCACCCAGCCCCACCGCACCCTGGCACAGCCAGGGGCTGGGAGGGGTCCCAAATGCTGCGGGAGGGGACGACACGGGACGGGGTGGGGGAAGCCCCTCTGGCTCTGGGATGGGGGGCCTGAGCACCCTGGAGAGGGCACGGGGCTGGGAGCCCCTCTGCTTCTGGGGGTCTCCACTGCCGTGGGGATGGCGAGGGGCTGGGACAGGGCAGCCAGGAGCTGCAGGGACAGCGAGAGGCTGGGACGGGGCGGCCAGGAGCCTCCCAGTCCTGGGATGGGGGTCCTGGGCACTGTGGCGGTGGGGATGTGCTGGGCTGGGGTGGCCAGAAGCCCCCCCGCCTCTGGGACAGGGGATCCCAAGCACTGGGGGGCTGGGACAGGGCAGCCGGGACCCCCTCGGCCTGGGGGACAGGGGGGCTGGGAGCCCTCTGACAACGACACCAGGCAGGGAAGGGCCGGCACAAGCCAGGGCAGTAGCGGGGGGCAGGGCAGGACCCTGGGGGGGTTGGGAACCCTCCTGTCCCACGGAGCCCGTCCCAGCCCCACGGAGCCCCAGCCCCCCCGCACTCACTCCCGCTCTGGTTGTAGCGGCGCTGCGCTGTGTCCAGGCTCACAGGCTCAATCTGCTGGTTGCGCTTTGAGTTCTGGGTGTTCCTGTCCCAGTACTGGGGGTCCAGGTTGGCCGCCATCCAGTCCGCCCGGGGCTCCGTCCTCCCCGTCTCGCTGTCGTAGCGCACAATGGGGATCCCGTCCACGTACCCCCCAGTCACGAACTGGAACATGGAAGTAGCGCAGGGAGTGGAGCCCTGCGGGGACACGGGGGGCGGTGAGAGGTGGGGGGCAGCAGGGCTTGGGGGGGGACAGGGGTGAGGGTGCCCGGGTGCAGGGAGGGATAGGGAGGCTGGGTGGGGGTTCCAGGGAGCAGATCGGCGGGGTGGGAGGGGGACAGCTTCAGGGGGGATGTGACTGGTGAGGGGGTGTTGGGGAGCGAGATGTGCCTGGGAGAGGGGTCCTGGTTCTCAGGAAAGGGAGCCCGGAGGGTCCCGGTATCAAGCAAAGGTCGCGTCCGGGGGCTGGGAGACCCAGGATGCCTGGGAAGAGGGGTCCGGGGGGGTCCGGGTGCCAAGGAAAGCAGACCCAGGGGAGGGTCTGGGGGAGCGGGAAGGGGGTCCAGGGCGGGATGGGGGTCCCAGTGCCCAGGAAAGGGGGGTCCAGGGGGGTCACGGGAAGGGGGAATGGGGTGGGGGGCCTGAGCGGGGGTGCTGGTACCCACAGAGGGGGACCGGGGTGGTCGGAAAGGGAGGGCCGGGGGGTTCCCTGTGCCCAGGGAAGGGGACTCCAGCGGAGCCCCGGTGTGCAGGGATGGAGGGGGGTCAACGGGAGGGATCCCTCAGAGGAGGAGAGCACCTTCTCAGGGCCCCTTTGCATGACCTCAGAGCAGGAGACACCCCTGGAGCGCTGGGATGGGGGGCCCGCGGCCCCTCAGGAGGGGCAGGCAGGGCAGGAGAGGTGGGCGAGTTGCACTGTACGGAAGGGAGAGATTCGGCCAAGCAGCCGTTACCGTTCGGGATGACGTGGTCGAGAGCCTCTGGGTGAGGATTAGGCGGATGGAAGACAAAGCAGACGGTGCAGTGGGTGTCCACCACCCATCGCCCAGCCAGGATGACAGCACCAATGAGTTATTCCATAGGAGAAACCTCTGGATCGGTCGCCCTTGTCCTTACGGGAGCCTTCAACGTCCCAGACATCGGCTGCGAAGGCCATGCTGCTGTGACGAGCAGGTCTGGGAAACTCCTGAAGCTTGTGGAAGATGACTTCTCGTCACAAGTACTCAGCGACCCAACCATGAGAGATGCCCCCCTAGACTTGTTCTTTGTGAACGGGGAAGGACTCCCTGGAGATGTGATGGTCGGTGGCTGTCTTGGCCGCGGTCGTCATGAAATCGTTGAGTTTACGGGGGTGCTGGTCGGCAGCAGGCTCAACGGGAGTCAGCAGTGCGTCCTGGCAGCCAAGAGGGCAAACCGCATCCTGGGGTGTCCCCATCCCTGCTCCTGCTGTCCCCACCCTGGCTCCTGCTGCACCAAACACGGCATCACCAGCCGGTCAGGAGAGGGGATTGTCCCGTGTATTCAGCGTTGCTGTGGCCTCACCTGGAGTACTGTGTGCAGGTCTGGGCCCCACCATCTGAGAGGGATGTGAAGGTCCTCGAACATGTCCAGAGGAGGGCGACCAAGCTGGTGAAAGGCTGGCAGGCAGCAGTCCTCTGAGGAGCAGCTGAGGACTTTGGCCTTGTCTAGTTTGGAGAGAAGACTGAGGGGCGACCTGAGGTGGGGACGTGGAGAGGGAGGTGCTGAGCTCTTCTCCCTGGGATCCAGGGACAGGACGCATGGGAATGGCTCAAAGCGGCGCCAGGGGAGGTTCAGACTGGACATTCGGAAGCAATTCTTTACCGAGAGGGTGGTCAAACCCTGGAACAGGCTTCCTGGAGAGGTGGTCGATGCCCCAAGCCTGTCAGGGTTTAAGAGGCACTTGGACAATGTCCTTAACACACTTCAACTTTTGCCCAGCCCTGAAGGGGTCAGGCAGTGGGACGAGATGATCGTTGCAGCTCCCTGCCAACTACTCTGTTCTCATTCCTCAGTGCCCGTCTGCATGGCCTCAGGGCAGGAGACCTTCTCGGTGCCCATTTGCATGGTGCCAGCGCAAGAGACCTCGGTGACTGTTTGCATTGCGCCAGAGCAGGGGACCTTCTTCTCAGTGCACATCTCTGTGGCCTCAGAGCACGAGACCAGCTCCTCAGCGCCCGTCTGCATGGCCTCAGGGCAGGAGACCTTCTCAGTGCCCATCTGTGTCACGTCAGAGCAGAAGACCACCTTCTCAGCATCCTTCTGCGTGGCTGCGGTGGGTTGAACTTTGCTGGCCGCCAGGTGCCCACCCAGCCGCTCTGTCACTCCCCCTCCTCAACTCGTCAGAGGGAGAAAACGCCACGGAAAGCTCCTGGGTCGAGATAAGGACAGGGAGATCATTCACATCTCACATCTCTCACATTGTCTCACTCCTCCCTCCCGGCTCCGGTTGCGCAGCAGTTTTTTTCCCTTCTTAAATACGTGATCACACAGGCGCTACCACCGGCGCTGATGGGCTCGGCCTTGGCCAGCGGCGGGTCCATCTTGGAGCCGGCTGGAAGTGGCTCCACCCAACACGGGGGCAGCTCCTGGCATCTTCTCACAGAAGCCACCCCCGCAGCCCCCCCGCTACCAAACCTCGCCACGCAAACCCAACACGGTCCCCAGCACGGGGAAGGACCTTTCCTTTCTCCACCACCTCTGTTACGCGGTTCCCATCAGAGCTTGGGGCTTGCCGCAGAGATACGGCCGGTGCCCTCAGCACCTTGAACTCCTGAGATCATGGTCGTCCAAGAACAGGCAAGGTTCTTGGCCCCGCACCGGGATCCTGCAACAAGAAGGAAAGACACCGCTGCTACCGTCGGCTTAGCGGTTGTCCCCTCAAGCACCTGGAGGGGACGAGGGCTGCCTGCAAAGGGACAGCCCCAGCAGGCACGTCCCACCACGCCCCTGCCCGTCCCACCGCAGGACGGTCTCCCCACGGCCCTGGCTCGCAACACGACTCACACGTGGTGGAAGCTGCTGCCATCCACCCACTCCAGGCGCTCGCCCTGGCTCCGCAGCCCAAGCCCCTGGGCACAAGAGGAGCTCCTGGGCAGGAAAGAGAGAAGCCAACAGTCGGGGGCTGCTGCCAGCCCCACGCCACTCACTGGCCCAGCCCCACGATGGTCCCTGACGGCCTCGCAGGCAGCCCCGGCCCCGCACCGCTACCACCGGCCCTGCGATGGCTGCAGCTCCCACCCAACGGCTGCTCCAACAGGCTCCAGAAGCTTCGGAAGGAGCTCACCAGCCCGGCCAGCGCTGTTGTTCCTGCTCTGCCGCACCTCTGCCCTGCTCGGGGTCCAGCCGAGCACCGCGGACGGGGAGCCCTGGGCTCCATGCCGCACCCCGTGGCACTCCAAGGCCAGAACTGCATCTCTGTCCCCACAAGCACCTCTCACTGCCCGGCACCAACCCCTCGGTCTGCACCCAACCCAGAACCCTCCTGCTTCACCCTGGAAGGAGCCGCACCCTTGCCAGCCCCAGCCCCTGGGGGTGACACCGCCACAGGGACACTGTCCCCTCCACACAGGCCACAGCGGTGGCCCTGCACTCACCCAGAAGCCTGCGTGTCCTTACGCCTTTATCCCCAGGCACCCCCGGCCCCAGGGGCTCCTCCACGTCCCCAGCGGTGGCGCAGATTCCGCCTCCTCCCCCTGTCCCACGGGAAAGGGAAACGCGGGGTCGCTCTGCGGGGATAAGCAGGGGCTGGCGCCCGAGGCACCCCCGCTGCTGGCGAAGCCTTTTGTAAGCCGGGCGCGACCCGGTGTTGCCGCAGCACCGGGCACCATCGCTCCCGGCTCCGGCTGGGACAGAGTCAGCTTCGCTCCCGGCAGCGGGGGGTGCCCGCGCCGTGGGTTCGGCAGGAGAGGAGCTGATGGCCCGGTGGGGCTGCGGGGGGTGCCCGGGGGCTGCTCTTGTCTTTTTTTTCGTTTTCCCTCGGTCTTCGGTGGAGAAGCTGGGGGTGGAGATCATAGCCAGCTGGCCAATGGGGTGTTCTATACCGTGTGACGTCATGCTCCGGGGAAAAACGGGGGGGGGAAGGGTGGGGGAAGGGGGGGGGAAGGGGCTCGCCCCCCCTCGCGGTCCCCGCTCGGCGGCCGGTGGGCAGTTGCACTGAGCACCGCCTGCTGTGCGTGTTCCGCCGCTGCTGCTGTTCCCAGTGTTGTTATTACCGATCTGCTTCCCGCCATTTCCGTTATTGACCTGTTTTTACCTCAGCCCGCGGGTTCTCCTCCTTGTGCCCCCCCGATTCCCCCCCCATCCCACCGGAGGGGGGAGGGGGGCAGCGAGCGGCTGCCTGGGGTTCAGTCGCTGGCGGGGGGAAGCCAGGGCAGCTTTTCTCCTCTGACGCCGCCGGGGGTGGGGTGAGGGAAGGGGGTTTTCGTCACGGCCCCCCCAGCGCCCCTCGCTCCCCGAAACCGGGGGAAACGGCCTGAGGGAGCCGGCAGCGGGGACTGCCAGGGGCTGCTGGCCCCGCGGCAGCAGGGAAGGGGCCTGGAGCAACGGCAGCAGCCCCGGCTGCTGGCACCGGGGGTGCCCTGCACCCCGGGCGTCTCCCTGGGCGAAACGCGACCAAGCTCCCGCCCGAAGCGGAGCGCCTGGGCGAAGGCTACGGCGGCGCCGCGCCGGGAGGAGGGGCGAGGCCCCACCGCCCCCGCACAGCCGCCCAGGGGCTGGAACACCTGCGCCGCGACTGGCTGCCTCCCCCGCCGCTCCTGCTTCTTGCGCGCTGATTGGGCAGAGCGGTGGGAGGGCGGTGCCAGGCGTTGGCGGGCGGGCCCCGCCCCTCATTCCCCTCAGCGCTGCGCGGGCGCCGTGAGGGCGGCGGGAGCGGGCGGGTCCCCGCGGGGCGGCGGCGGCGGAGCTCGGGGCGGGCCCCGGCGCAGGTGGGGACCGGGCGGTCGGTGCTGCTGGGGCCCGGCCGCTGGCGGGGGGGGCGGGGGGGGGGTCTGTGGGGAAGGGAGCCTGGCGTGGCGCTCCCCGCGTCCCGCCGCCCCGTTTCCCGCCTCCCGCCCGGGGGCCGGTGGGGGAGCGGCCGCTTGTGGGCTCCCCCTTCGCGCTGTGCCCTCAGCCGTGGCGGGCTGGGAGCCGTGCGGAGTCAGTCGGGGCGGGGCAGCCTTTGAGGCGGCGGCGTGGCGGGAGCTGCTGTGCCCGGCCCCCCCAGCCCCCCGGGGTGAACGGTCTGCTGCGCCGCGGGGGCTGAGCCGGTGCTGTCCGTCCTGTGCCGGCAGCGGGAGGTGTGCGGGCGTCGGTGCGTGCGGGTGCCGCAGCAGCTGCAGCGACGTGTGGGTTGTGTGGGGGAGAAGGGGTCCTGCGGAGGCTTTCCTTTACCTGTCCCCCCTTGAGCTTCCCAGCGCGGGGGCTGCTGAGGGGCCCCAGCCCGTACCCCCTAGGAATGGGGGGGTAGGGTGACAGAACCAGAGGGGGTCTGGGCTGGAAGGGGCCTTTAAAGGTGATCTGGTGCAACCCCCGTGCCGTGGGCAGGGACATCTCCGACGAGATCAGGGTGCTCAGAGCCCCGTCCAAGCCGACCGTGAATGTTTCCAGGGACGGGGCATCTCCCACCTCTCTGGGCCACCTGGTCCAGTGTTTCACCCCCCTCGTCGTAAAAAATTTCCTCCTTAGGTCTAGTCTGAATCTACTCTCTTTCAGCTGAACTCAGCCCTCCTTGTGCTGTCGCCGCAGCCCCACTAAAGGATGTCGGTGCCCAGGCACCAGCTGGAACTCTGCCAGCTGAGCTGACTCTCGGGTGTGCAGGGGCTGCAGGAGAGCAGCCCTGCCCTCCTATCCCCTTCATCCTGTGAGCTCATCCATTTGTAGAACACAGGCGAGACCAAGCCTCGGTGTCTTCCGCTCGGAGGGGAGCGGGGTTTTGCAGTGGCTTTGACTCGGTATCCTTGACACGTCCGGGCCTGTAGCGCTTTGTGGGTTAGGGACATCGTGAGCCTCCAGTCTCGGGGTCTGGGGGCCGGCGCGGTGCCTTGTCCCAGCGGGTGCACCCTGTTCCTGCCTCCCTCTGCGGGTGCTGACGCTTCCTTCCTGCGTGTCCGCTGAGCTGGGACGGGGGATGCTCCCAGCCGGCGAATGCCTCGCGGGCTGTCCGGGAAGGGTGCGTGCAGGGTGGTGGGGAGGGTGCTGGCTCTGCTGGGGGCCAAGGGCCGGTCCCTGAGCTCGCTGACGCTGCGTTTGTCTCCCCAGGGGCTGGCTGGGTGCTGGGGACAGGCGGCAGCGTCACAGGTGGAGCAGGGACAGGGCAGGACTGTGGTGGCATCGCCTTCCCGAGCCTGGGTGTCACCGCCGGGCCACGGCTGATCTGTGAACGCCAAGGGTGGCTGCAGTCAGGTGACAGAATTAAACGTCCCGGTCTGCTGCGTCGTCATCGAGTTCTCTGCAGTCTCCCAAGCCGATGGTGCCCGGTGCTGTGGTAACACCGGGTCGAAGCCCGGCTTAAAAAAGGCTTCGCCAGCAGCTGGGATGCCTCGGGCGCCAGCCCCTGCTTATCCCCGCAAAGCGATCCCACGTTTCCCTTTCCCGTGGGACAAGGGGAAGAGGCGGATTCTGCGCCACCGCTGGGGACGTGGAGGAGCCCCTGGTCCTGGGGGTGCCTGGGGATAAAGGCGTAAGGACACGCAGGCTTCTGGGTGAGTGCAGGGCCACCGCTGTGGCCTGTGTGGAGGGGACAGTGTCCCTGTGGCGGTGTCACCCCCAGGGGCTGGGGCTGGCAAGGGTGCGGCTCCTTCCAGGGTGAAGCAGGAGGGTTCTGGGTTGGGTGCAGACCGAGGGGTTGGTGCCGGGCAGTGAGAGGTGCTTGTGGGGACAGAGATGCAGTTCTGGCCTTGGAGTGCCACGGGGTGCGGCATGGAGCCCAGGGCTCCCCGTCCGCGGTGCTCGGCTGGACCCCGAGCAGGGCAGAGGTGCGGCAGAGCAGGAACAACAGCGCTGGCCGGGCTGGTGAGCTCCTTCCGAAGCTTCTGGAGCCTGTTGGAGCAGCCGTTGGGTGGGAGCTGCGGCCATCGCAGGGCCGGTGGTAGCGGTGCGGGGCCGGGGCTGCCTGCGAGGCCGTCAGGGACCATCGTGGGGCTGGGCCAGTGAGTGGCGTGGGGCTGGCAGCAGCCCCCGACTGTTGGCTTCTCTCTTTCCTGCCCAGGAGCTCCTCTTGTGCCCAGGGGCTTGGGCTGCGGAGCCAGGGCGAGCGCCTGGAGTGGGTGGATGGCAGCAGCTTCCACCACGTGTGAGTCGTGTTGCGAGCCAGGGCCGTGGGGAGACCGTCCTGCGGTGGGACGGGCAGGGGCCTGGTGGGACGTGCCTGCTGGGGCTGTCCCTTTGCAGGCAGCCCTCGTCCCCTCCAGGTGCTTGTGACTTGCGGAAAACAGACTCCACAATCTGTGAGATTGTAAAGTAGGTATGTTTATTCAGCGCTGGGCAGCACGGGGGGTAACCCCACCAAAGTCGTGCGCGCCTCAACACGGTACTTGCCAGAAATATATACAGCGAAATGTTGCATATACATAATACGCCTATACATATGCATGACCTATCCCCGGTTTGTATTAAAATAAGCTTAAGACGTTATTTCCATGAGCCCCTCCTATCTACGCTTGCGCATTGCCTCCTGGTGGTGGTCGTCGGGGGTCGTGGGGATGAAGGTTAGTGGTTCCTCTTCGTCACCGCTAACAACCCCCGTCTTTGCGCAGACTCAGTTGTTCCTTGGCCTTTACCCAAATCACAGGGTTGGTTTCAACTGGCTTCGAACAAACTCCTGGTTCTTATCAGGAGCTGTTGTTGCGATTCCTCCGCCGAGCCTTACAAAAATGTTGCAACTAATGTACTAAGTCATTTCGCCCATAGTTTCAATTCTTTAATCACTCATCCCTTCTCGTTCACCCTTTCATTCCCCCCTTTTCTGAAGAGTTAGTAAATTCTTTTACTATGTTCGGTTTAACATAATGTTTCTTTATCTAGTGTCTTTTCGAAATATTTATCGGACTCCAGTCTACGTCGTAGTTGATTTTTCTTCCATTCACTGTAAGAGTCTCCTGTGTTTTTGAAACACCATAGACTACATCGAACTGTAATACAGAGAGCTATAAACATAACAATAATAATTATTATTATAATAAACAGTTGTCTAAGCCATGTTAAATTCGGTAACCAAGAGGTAAGTTTCTCCCATAGTTCCTGAAGGCCCCAAGATGTATCATCTCTAGTTACTTCATGGAAAAGTTTAGCTTGCTTCCAAATTTGAGATAGGTCCTTTTCCACTTGTCGCTCATGATTGATACATGTACAACATCGCTCTCCTATAACCGTACACAACCCTCCTTGCTGAGCGAACAACATATCCAAACCCAACCTATTTTGGAGAGTTACCTTACTCAGGGAGGAAACCTCTTCCTGGAGGGCTTTGATAGCTTCAGCGGTGCTATTACTTAAAATTTCTAGAGCGGCCGATATATTTACTAAAGCCTTCTCTAATTCACTTACTCCTAACCAGGGGAGAAACCACCTAGCAAAACTATGGAATCCAGTATTTCTTTCTATTAATGGATTAGCATTCCGTTTTCCTCTAAATTGTTTCATATAGGTTCGTAACAGTCCATTTGATCCCACCCAATCTGTAAGGTTTCGTTTAGTTTCAATATCTGGTATTATAGTTCCCATAGCACATTTACCTGCCCATCCCAGAAGCAATACTTTATATCCCTTGGATCCACAAATCCAGTACCACCCTCATCCAACTGGGGTGGGCCAGCCTTTGGGAGTAGTATTACTTCTTCGTCTAGTTTGTTTGCTAGCCCACATATTTGCACTTCCATAACTAATATACGAGGTGCAATTGGGATAATCTCCTACAAATTTCAAATTTTCACACCCTTTACTCGTGCGATTTCCCCCTATATTGCTCTCCATTCCTGTAATATTCTCTATTTGGCACCTGTGAACACAAGGCCCTCCTTGGGTATCGTTCCACAATGAGCTTAAATCAATCATCCAATTTAGGTTCTCTTGTCCAACGTCTATGTATTCTTTAAGGGACATGTTCTGAAATGCCTTGGTTATTCTAGAATCATTTGAGAAAATTGTGGCAATTACTGGATGACCACTACCTAGACTCTTTGGCAGGTGTGAACACATCCAGCAATTAGTCCAATTCATAACTCCAGCGATTTTATTATGGAGCTGTAAAAAGGTATTACTTTCCCACGTATAAACTGTTCTTGCCCATAGTCCTATTATATCTACGATGAATACCCATGAATACCCATTTTTCGTTGAAAGCGTAATTTTAGGGGCCCAGCTGGCGTTGATTTCCATAGTGACCGAGGGGCCTTTTTCACTCTGGTATGATGGATCCAGGCGCTCTGTTCTTCAATCTTGATTGCCGTGAAGGAGGTAAGGAGTACCTGGAATGGTCCTTCCCACTGTGGCTCCAAAGTCTTTTCTGTAAGAGACTTTATATACACATAGTCCCCAGGTTGTATGTTATGTACGGGCCCATCCAAACCCCTACTTCGAGTCCCAACCACATGCTTCTCAATTTTACTGAGTTGTTTGCCTAATGCCACCATATAGGAGGTCATGATTTCATCCCCAACTTGTGTAGACATCCCTTTCTGTATTCTATAGGGTCGTCCATACAAGATTTCAAAAGGGCTCAGTCCTTCTCTTGCTCTTGGCCTAGTTCGTATGCGCAAAAGAGCCAAAGGAAGAGACTGAGGCCAGGCCAAGTTAGTTTCCTGTCCCAATTTCACGATCTGCTGTTTGATTAAGTGGTTCATTTTTTCTACTTGGCCACTCGACTGAGGGCGATATGGGGTATGAAGCTGCCAATCTATGCCCAAATGGCGGCTAATTTGTTGTACTACTTTGGAGATGAAATGTGGTCCTCTGTCAGAAGATATGGTTGCTGGAACCCCAAAACGTGGTATTATTTCTTGTATTAATGTTCTAGTTCCCTCCCGAGCCTTGGCTGTTCTGGTAGGGAATGCCTCTGGCCAACCTGAAAAGGTATCAATCAACACCAATAAATATCGATACCCCCCTTTTCTTGGGAGTTCTGAAAAGTCGATCTGCCATTGTTGTCCAGGCCCGTTGCCTTTCCCAATTTGGCCCATTTCTGGTTTGGGGGTATTCTTGGGATTAATCTGGAGGCAAAGATCGCACTGTTGAGTTACTTGTCTCACAGTGGTGTATAGATTTCTGGCTACGATCTCTCTAACTAGATGTTTATATAAGGCTTCTGCCCCCCAATGTCTCTTCTTATGTTCCTCCCTTATCAGAGACCATGTTAGATAGGAGGGAATGATTAGTTTCCCTTGTGGGGTGAGAGCCCACCCCTCTTTATTATATGTCCCTTCTAAATCCGTAATAAGCTTTTGATCTTCTTTTGTATATTCTGGCTTACCTTCTAGGGAGATTCGCCCGTCAGGGACTAAAGCCCCTTCTGTTTTTACCTTTGCTTTGGCTGCCTGTTTTGCCTCTCTATCCGCCAGCTCATTTCCTCTTTCCAACTCCGAATTCACTTTCTGGTGCGCTTTAATGTGCATGATGGCCACTTTCTCAGGGAGTTGGACTGCCTCCAACAGTTCCAGGATCTCCTCTGCATGTTTGATGTTTTTACCCTGTGTGTTCAGTAATCCTCTCTCCTTCCAGATTGCTCCATGCGCATGTACAACTCCAAAGGCGTACTTCGAGTCTGTGGAGATATTCGCAGCTTTGCCTCGGGCCAATTCCAAGGCGCGAGTTAGAGCAATTATTTCTGCCTTCTGTGCAGAGGTATTCATGGGCAAAGGCCTTGACTCTATTACTTCCTGACTGGTGGTAATGGCATATCCGGCATGTCTTTTACCACTTAGGACATAGCTGCTTCCATCCGTGAACCAGTTTTCCGTGTTTTCCATGGGACTGTCTCTCAGGTCCGAACGGCTCGAATATGTTGCTTCTACGGTTTCCAGACAGTCATGATGCACTGGTTCTCCTGTGTTTTTACTGAGGAAAGAGGCTGGATTGACAATGTTAGTGACTACAATCTCCACATCATCTTGTTCTACCATTATAGCCTGGTATTTCAAGAATCTTTGTGGGGAAAGCCAGTGTCCACCTTTCGCTTCTAGTACTGCAGATACTGTATGGGACACCAACACAGTCATTTTCTGGCCCAGGGTGAATTTTCGGGCTTCCTGGATGTTTAGTACTACGGCCGCGATTGCTCGCAAGCATCCCGGCCAACTCTTTGCAGTTGCATCCAATTGTTTGGAAAGGTAGGCAACTGCTCGTCGATACGGGCCCAGATCTTGAGCTAATATGCCTAGGGCAATCCCCTGCTTCTCGTGGGAAAAAAGGAAAAATGGCTTACTTGCATCTGGGAGTCCCAAGGCTGGGGCCGACATCAGGGCCTTTTTTAGCAGCTCAGAGGCCCGTATGGTCTCTTTGTTCCATTTAAGGGGTTTCTGCTCAGTGGTCGTTAGTGCGTACAGGGGTTTAACAAGCAGTCCATAGTTGTAGATCCACAGTCGGCACCACCCAGTCATCCCCAGGGAAGTTCGTAACTCCTTCACCGTTTGCGGTCTCGGAGTTTGGCATATTATTTCTTTTCGGGCCTGTCCCAAAGTCTTTTGTCCAGCACTGATTTCATAGCCCAAATAAATCACCTTGTGCTGTATTACTTGGGCTTTCTTCTTAGACACCCGGTACCCTTGGAGCCCCAAGAAATTTAATAGACTCACCGTCCAGGTGATACAATCATTCTCTGTTTCGGTGGCAATCAGGATACCATCCATGTATTGTAGCAGTTTTCCCTTTTCAGACGGGATTTCCCATGATTCCAAGTCCTTTGCAAGCTGATTGCCAAAAATCGTAGGGCTATTTTTGAATCCTTGTGGCAACACCGTCCAGGTGAGTTGAGTCTTGCGACCGGTTTTGGGGTTTTCCCATTCGAATGCAAATATTTTCTGGCTGGCTTTATGGAGAGGGAGGCAAAAGAAGGCATCCTTCAGGTCTAAAACAGTAAACCAAGTCAGCTCAGGCGTTAATACAGTTAACAGAGTATATGGATTAGCCACTACGGGGTAGAGATCCTCAGTTATCTTATTTATAGCCCGTAGGTCCTGGACCACCCAATATGAGCCGTCGGGTTTACGGACAGGTAGTATGGGAGTGTTAAAGTCAGATTCGCATTCCTTTAATAATCCCAGTTGCAAAAATTTTTCTATTATTGGCTGAATTCCCTCCCTGTCCTCCTTCCTTAGGGGATATTGTTTGATTCTTACCGGCTGTCGTCCGTCTTTGAGCTTAACCTCAACAGGTGAAGCATTCTTTGCTTTCCCGGGCACATCGGTGGCCCATACCCCGGGATATACCTGGTTCATGATTTCTTCGCTGATTTTTCCTTCTGTAGGAACACTAGTTAGGGATAAACTCATTATTTGGATATACTGCTGGTCATTTACCTCCAGAGTAATTTCTCCCTTTTCAAATTTAATTATTGCACCCAATTGTTCCAATAAATCCCTCCCCAGAAGTGCTTTTGGGGAGTTAGGCATGTACAGAAATGTGTGGATGCCCCATTGTTTTCCCAGTTTATATCTCAGAGGTTCACAAAAATATGCCTTTTCACTTTGGCCAGTTGCCCCTTTTACCATGATATAGTCACTTCCCAGGGGCATCAAGGCTTGATTCAAAACCGAATACGTTTCCCCTGTGTCAACCAGAAATTCTACTTTCTTTTGCTCCTTCCCTAGCTGCATTATAACCAGTGGATCCGCTAGGGTAGATTCCCCCGGTTCCCATCAGTCCTTTTTCACATGAGCCACTATCCTCCTCTTCTGATTATTCCACTCCTTTTCCTTCCTTTTCCATTTCTCCGGACATTCATTCTTCCAATGACCAATTCTTTTGCAAAACGCACACTGATCTTTGCCTAGCCGCCTAGGTATCCTTTCTTCCTCTTCCCTAACAGCCGCTATTATTCTCCTCTGCCCTTGCCTATAACCCTCCTCTCTATTGCTAAACACTCTCCACGCTTCATCCAACAATACTTCCAAATTCCTGCTTTCTGTAGTGCGTAACTTCTGGAGCTTACGTCTAATGTCCCCGGTGGACTGACCTAGAAACAAAGAAACTAGCTGTTGTATCCCTACTTCAGACCCAGGGTCCAGTGGCGTATTATGGCGCATTGCATCTCTCAATCGATCCAGGAATTCGGATGGGGACTCAGAGGGACCCTGTTTCACTGCATACAAAACTGACCAGTTTATAGTTTTGGGGATGGCCCTTTCCATTCCTCTTGAGATCCACTCTTGATAGCCTTGTAGTTTTTCTATATCTGTTGATCTATTTGGGTCCCATTTTGGATCCTGGAGGGGGAAAAATTCCTTTACATCCTCTCTTGTGATTTTGTAGTGATCCTCAGCCAAATCTCCTGCTGTTTTTAAAATCAACTGCTTCTCTGTTTCCGTCATATATTCTAATAGCAGTTGTATGTCCCTCCAATCAGGGTTGTGCTGTTTTATTATAAACTGAAAATGCTTGGTTACCCCTATCGGATCACTCCTATAATCCTTTGCAACTTTCTTCCATTCCCCTAAGTCAGTAGTGGAAAAAGGTACCTTGATTAGCATTGTCCCACCCTCGGGTCCTACTGCTTCTCGCACGGGTGCCTGCAAGGCTGTCGGGACAGATTTCTTTCTGGTGCGGGAAGATACTGGGCTATCCGGGGGAGTGGAAGTTTCGTCCGAGTCCGCACCCCGTTCCTGTGGTCGAGGGGGAGGCTTAAACAGGTCAGTCAAGTCTGGCTCCGGTGCCTGATGGATTTTATTTACTTTAATACACCGATGCCCAATACTGCACGCCGAACAGCATCGTCTCAATTTACTTTCAGATTTTTTGTTATTTTCACGCTCAAGTGCAAGTACCATAGGGTCCTGCGGCAGCACCATCCCGCAGTCCCTTTGCCACTCCGGATGATTTCGGAGGGTGAAAAACATATCTGCATATGAAACTTCATCCCACTTCCCTTCCCTTCTTAAAAACAGCATCAATTGTAAGAGAGTATTGTAATCTATAGATCCATTGAATGGCCATTTAGCCTCACTTTCCAATTTATACAACGGCCACCATTGGTTACAATACTTAATGAGAGTCTTTTTACTTTCTGTCCCTCCAGTTCCAACAATATCCTTCCAATGGGCAAGCACACAGCCTAAGGGGCTTTTCTTCAAGATTTCCCTTTGAGTGTTACCCATTTCGTAACTCCCTCCTTATCCAATTCCCTCCTTCGTTTAAATATTCCCAGGGTTTGAGTCCAAACCACCGAAGAAGCGATCCCCTCTGTCTTGCTCCTTCATTAACATATAGAGACGTTTACAATCTTTCAATCTTTCCATACATTACGCACACATAAAGACAAAGACATAATTGCCAGCCGCTCTCCTCGCGAAGGTCACAAAACAAAACTCTGCACTCACTCCGCAGCTGCGCTGCGTCCCAAACACACAAATGGTTCTAACATAAAATACCCGGGCGTTTCATAGATAAAGCATACAATTCATATTCTGGCTGTTATCCCTCTGGCAGCTGCAAATATAAAAATAGCCCAACCGCAATTGCGGGGAGGTTCGCTTACCCTTCTCCTGCTTCTTATATACCAGTCATTAGCAGGTCCGTCCTGGTTCCCAACACTGGGATGCAGCGAAAACCTCGGATCCACTCGATCTACTCCCAGGATCGCTAGCGGCCGCTCTATCGGTCAGCGAATCCCCCCTATTACCGTGCAGGGTACCCTCCTACCATACGGGGACTATGCTGCACGCCAGATGTCTCTGCGCGATTTACCAGCAGCCCCGGCCACGCGTACGACTTACAGGCCCCTCTCCTAAAACATACCTTTCCTTTCCGCGGATTCAGGAGGTTCTTGTCTACTCCCAGGGTGAGCGGCTGGTAGTGGAGTCCCCTCTGAGGAAAGTGCTCGGGGCGCGCCCAGGGGCGTCCGCTCCTCAGCCGATCCCGCAGTGGAGCAAAGAAATCTCCTGGCTGGCTCGCCAAAACTGACTTGCGGAAAACAGACTCCACAATCTGTGAGATTGTAAAGTAGGTATGTTTATTCAGCGCTGGGCGGCACGGGGGGTAACCCCACCAAAGTCGTGCGCGCCTCAACACGGTACTTGCCAGAAATATATACAGCGAAATGTTGCATATACATAATACGCCTATACATATGCATGACCTATCCCCGCTTTGTATTAAAATAAGCTTTAAGACGTTATTTCCATGAGCCCCTCCTATCTACGCTTGCGCATTGCCTCCTGGTGGTGGTCGTCGGGGGTCGTGGGGATGAAGGTTAGTGGTTCCTCTTCGTCACCGCTAACAACCCCCGTCTTTGCGCAGACTCAGTTGTTCCTTGGCCTTTACCCAAATCACAGGGTTGGTTTCAACTGGCTTCGAACAAACTCCTGGTTCTTATCAGGAGCTGTTGTTGCGATTCCTCCGCTGAGCCTTACAAAAATGTTGCAACTAATGTACTAAGTCATTTCGCCCATAGTTTCAATTCTTTAATCACTCATCCCTTCTCGTTCACCCTTTCACTTGAGGGGACAACCGCTAAGCCGACGGTACCAGCGGTGCCTTTCCTTCTTGTTGCAGGACCCCGGTGCGGGGCCAAGAACCTTGCCTGTTCTTGGACGACCATGATCTCAGGAGTTCAAGGTGCTGAGGGCACCGGCCGTATCTCTGCGGCAAGCCCCAAGCTCTGATGGGAACCGCGTAACAGAGGTGGTGGAGAAAGGAAAGGTCCTTCCCCGTGCTGGGGACCGTGTTGGGTTTGCGTGGCGAGGTTTGGTAGCGGGGGGGCTGTGGGGGTGGCTTCTGTGAGAAGATGCCAGGAGCTGCCCCCGTGTTGGGTGGAGCCACTTCCAGCCGGCTCCAAGATGGACCCGCCGCTGGCCAAGGCCGAGCCCATCAGCGCCGGTGGTAGCGCCTGTGTGATCACGTATTTAAGAAGGGAAAAAAACTGCTGCGCAACCGGAGCCGGGAGAGAGGAATGAGACAATGTGAGAGATGTGAGATGTGAATGATCTCCCTGTCCTTATCTCGACCCAGGAGCTTTCCGTGGCGTTTTCTCCCTCTGACGAGTTGAGGAGGGGGAGTGACAGAGCGGCTGGGTGGGCACCTGGCGGCCAGCAAAGTTCACCCCACCGCAGCCACGCAGACGGGTGCTGAGAAGGGCTTCTCCTCTGAGGCCACGCAGGCGGGCGTTGTGAAGGGGTGTCTGGTGCGAGGGACACCAGGACTGGGGTGGGGGGGGGGCGTCGAGGGTACTGGGGGGTGTGCGGTCCCCTGTCCCCCCCCCTGCCCCCGCGCTGCCTCCGGCGCTTTCGCTTTCGCTTCTCCCAACCTGCGGAGCCGGGATCTGCCCGGCGCCAAGTGACGTCCGACGCGAGTCGGGCCGCCATTGGCGGGCGGACGGTGGCGGCGCCAATGGCGGGCAGGGGCGGGGCTTGAGCCGACGCCTGGGGCGGGTGCGAGTGCGGGGCCGGGGCGGAGCAGCGGGATGGGGCCGGGCCGGGCGCTGGGCCTGGGGCTGCTGCTGGGGGCCCTCGGCGGGGCGGCGAGCGGTGAGCGCGGGCGGGGACCCGGGAGCCCCCCTGGGCACCGGGACCCCCCTGGACCCCCTTTCCCGGGCACCGGTGTCCCATTGCCTGGGCACCGGGACACCCCCCCCTTAACCCCCTCCATCCCTGCGCACCGGGTCCCCCCTGGAGTCCCCTTCCCTGGGCACAGGGACCCCCCCGGCCCTCCCTTTCTGACCACCCCGGTCCCTCTCCGCGGGTACCAGCACCCCTGCTCAAGCCCCCCGCCCCGGTCCCCCTTCCCAAGACCCTGGTGGACCCCCCTTTCCCGGGCACTGGGACTCCCCCCCCACCCTGGACCCCCTTCCCGGTCCCCCGGACCTGCCCCGAGTCTGATTTCCTTGGTACCGAGCCCCCCCGGACCCCCTTTACTGGGCATCTGGCCCCCCCCCCTCCACACACCCCTCTTTCCTTGACACCCGGACCCCCCCGCACCCCGCTTTGCAGGCATCCCGGGTCTCCCAGCCCCCGCACCCCCCCTTTCCTTTACACCAGGTGCCCCCGGGCTCCCTTTCCCGGGAACCAGGACCCCTCTCCCAGACACACCTCGCTTCCCAGCACCCCCCACCAGTCACATCCCCCCTGAAGCTGCCCCCCACCCTGATGTGGTCCCCTGGGACCCCCACCCTGCACCCGGGCACCCTCACCCCTGTCCCCCCCCAAGCCCCGCTGCCCCCCACCTCTCACCGCACCCCGTGTCCCCGCAGGGCTGCACACTCTGCGTTACTTTCAATTTGCGGTGTCGGAGCCCAGCCCGGGGGTTCCCCAGTTCGTGGAAACGGGGTACGTGGATGGGATCCCCATCTCGCGCTATGACAGCGAGACGGGGAGGATGGAGCCCCGGGCGGACTGGATGGCGGCCAACGTGGACCCCCAGTACTGGGACAGGAACACCCAGAGAGCAAAGCGCAACCAGCAGATTGACCGTGTGAGCCTGGACATAGTGCAGCGCCGCTACAACCAGAGCGGGAGTGAGTGCGGGGGGGCTGGGGCTCCGTGGGGCTGGGACGGGCTCCGTGGGACAGGAGGGTTCCCAACCCCCCCAGGGTCCTGCCCTGCCCCCCGCTACTGCCCCGGCTTGTGCCGGCCCTTCCCTGCCTGGTGTCGTTGTCAGAGGGCTCCCAGCCCCCCTGTCCCCCAGGCCGAGGGGGTCCCGGCTGCCCTGTCCCAGCCCCCCAGTGCTTGGGATCCCCTGTCCCAGAGGCGGGGGGGCTTCTGGCCACCCCAGCCCAGCACATCCCCACCGCCACAGTGCCCAGGACCCCCATCCAGGACTGGGAGGCTCCTGGCCGCCCCGTCCCAGCCTCTCGCTGTCCCTGCAGCTGCTGGCTGCCCTGTCCCAGCCCCTCGCCATCCCCACGGCAGTGGAGACCCCCAGAAGCAGAGGGGCTCCCAGCCCCGTGCCCTCTCCAGGGTGCTCAGGCCCCCCATCCCAGAGCCAGAGGGGCTTCCCCCACCCCGTCCCGTGTCGTCCCCTCCCGCAGCATTTGGGACCCCTCCCAGCCCCCGGCTGTGCCAGGGTGCGGTGGGGCTGGGTGCCAGCCCAGCCACGCCCCGGGTGCAGGGGATCTGCATCGCGGCTTGAGGTGACACCCCGAGTGCTGGACGGGGGGCAGCTCTCGTGCCGGTGCCCGCTGCCCCCGGGCCTCACCCAGGGCTGGGGTGGGGGGTGCTGCGGGGGGTCCGTGCCCCACTGAAGGCCCAGGGCTGCAGCAGCCCCTCAGCCCCATCTCCCTGGTCGTGTTTCAGGGGCTCAAACGCTGCAGCAGATGTACGGCTGTGACCTCCTGGAGGACGGTAGCACCAGGGGGTTCTATCAGGGTGCCTTCGACGGGAGGGACTTCATCGCCCTCGACATGGACACGATGACGTTCACGGCGGCGGACGCGGCGGCACAAATCACCAAGAGGAAGTGGGAGCAGGACGGGACTGTCGCTGAGGGGTGGAAGCACTACCTGGAGAACACCTGCATCGAGTGGCTGAGGAGACACGTGAGCTCCGGGCAGGCCGTGCTGCAGAGGAAAGGTGAGGGCGAGACGGGGACCCCGGGGAGCGGCCGGAGCGGGTGCGTGTGCCGGCCCTCACCGCCACCCCCTCCCCAGAGCCCCCCACGGTCCGAGTGTCGGGGAAGGAGGCCGGCGGGATCCTGACCTTGTACTGCCGCGCTTACGGCTTCTACCCGCGGCCCATCACCCTCAACTGGCTGAAGGCCGGCGAGGTCAGGGACCAGGAGACCGAGCGGGGCAGCGTCGCGCCCAACAGCGACGGCACCTACTACGCCTGGGCCTCCATCGAGGCCCGCCCGGAGGAGAAGGACAAGTACCGGTGCCACGTGGAGCACGCCAGCCTGCCCGAGCCCGGGCTCTTCGCGTGGGGTGAGCCCGGTGGCCCTGGGCACGTGGAGCGGTGGCTGGGGTGGTTCCCCTTCCCCTCCTCACGGTCCTGCTCTCCCCCAGAGCCGGAGTCCAACCTGTCCACCATCGTGGTGGAGGTGGCTGTTGCCGTCCTGGCTGTCAGCGCCGTCGTCGCCGGATTCGCCTTCTGGATGTACAAATGGGGTAAAGCAGCGGGGCCGGCGAGGCAGCGGGGAGCGGGAGGAAGGCAGGGCCTGGGGGGCCAGGAGGGGCTGCGGGCACGAGCCGCTGCGCTCTGGGGAGCCCCCGAGGCTGGCGGCGAAGCGCGGTGGATGCTGATGCCTCTTTCCCTCTGCAGGGAAGGAGAAGAAGGGCTACGGCATGGCCTCAAGTGAGTACCGGGGGCAGGTCCGGCTCCAGCCGCTGCCCAGTGCCGGGGCGGTCTCGTGGCTCCGGTTTCTGGCCGCTGCCGGCACGTTCTGATCCCCCGTCCTCCCTGTGCTGCCCCATTTAAAGCCCCGTGGCGGGGACGTATGGAAGAGGTCATGTCTGGCCTGCGGTGCTCGCGGCACCGTCCTCCTCTGCCAGGGGCTGCAGCGCGGCCGTGGCTCCGGGCCGGCTCCTGGCACGTGCACCGTGCCCGTAGCGAGCCCGGGGCTGGCAGCTCACGGCTGTTTCTCTCTCGCAGGCACGGACGGGGGGTCTGGCAGCTCGAGCACAGGTACGGCGTGGGAGCGGGGGGACGGACGGGGTGGTCCCAGCTCTCGGTGCTCCCCCGTGGGACCCGCAGCCGGAGCAGCACCGGGCTGCGGGAGGGGGGCACCAAGACCCCCAGAGCAGAGAGTTGGGGAGAGGGAGGTGGCCCTGGGTGACACTGTCTCTTCCTCCCGTCCCTGCAGGGATCACCGCCTAACCGCTTGGCGAGGGGCCGGCTGGAGGAGGCTGGGAGCTGCCTGCAGAGAGCGCTTGTCCCGCTGCGCTTGCTGGCTACGGGGGTGGCTCTTCTGGCTGCGTGAACTTCCTATTCTCCAATGTTTTTTAAAATCGAGCACCACAATTATTACCTTTATTTTGTTTTTTTTTCGATTTTGAGATTGTAACTGATTTCTTCTCCCTGTGTACGTTTCCTGGCGCGCACAATAAATGCTGGTCCCCACCCTCCGGCGGGCTGTGCCTCCGCTCCCGGTGCCTGGGCTGCTCTCGCAGCCTCGGGTCGAGGGTTGTTCCAGCCCCCCCCCCCCCATCACAAAACACTTCTTCTGGCCAGTCTCCATCTCCCCTCTTTCAGCTCCCAACCACGGCCCTTGTCCTGTCACTACAGGCTTCGGTAAAAAGCCTCTCTCCCTCTTTCTGCCTTCGAGGAAAGCTGCAGCCGTCCAAGCCACCCCGCTGGCCCTCGCGATCGCTGCCTGAGAGACGTGGCCAGTGCTGTCTCCGTGCTGACTGGCTGAGGGTGGCCGGTGCCCTGCGGGGGTGGCTACAGCGATGGTGGCAGAGGCAAAGCCCTCTGGGCTGCTGGGTTGTGGCAGCAGGACCTTGCTGCTGGGTAGAGCCCCTGGCTGTAAAGGTCCCCGGTGTCGCTGTCCAAGAGCCCCTGGAGGGCACCAACGCAAGGAGCAAGCAGACCAGGCAGCACGAACTGGGGTGGTTCAGGTCGACCTGGACTGGGAACGTCCTCGTGAGCTCTTCACGGCTCGGTGGGCCCGTGTGACGTCGGGGGGGAGAGACACAACGTAGGGGTTGCGATATCGGTGGCTGTGATACCACGAGTGCGAGGCCAGCAGATCAAGTGCATCGCCTCGAGGCGAGCGCCACGCCCTTCCCGTGGTGGCAGTGACAACCGGAGGGCGAGCGTCTGGCTTCGGCGCCCAAGACCCCACAGCCACGCCGGGCTCTTCCCCCCGGCCCCCGTGACCCAGTCGGCTCCTCCCCGAAGCAATTCTGCTTTATTTTGTACAAATCTCTGTCCCGACGGGAGCAGCCCCCTCCTCCTGCCCAGCTGCAGAGGCAGGAACCGGCGGCTGCTCCCCGCAGCCCATCCCCGGGGTCTCTGGCCGCCCCGCGCTGGGGGAGCGCTGCAGCAGGTGCCTGTAGGGCCCCCGGCGGCTCCGCAGCTCGGCGGGCGTCCCCATCTCGACCACAGCGCCGCGTTCCAGCACCACGACGCGGTCGGCCGCCCCCAGCATCCGCGGGCAGTGGGTGATGAGCAGCACCGTCCGGGCCCCCCTGCTCCGCACCCACTGCTGCAGCTGCGGGAGAAGCCGGCACCCATCAGCACCCGCTGTGGGGCCGGGACCCCACCACCCCAGCACCTCCCCCTGCTCACCGCCACCTCGCCCTCCCCGTCCAAGGCGCTGGTGGCTTCGTCGAGGATGAGGACGGTGGGTTGCCGCACCAGGGCCCGGGCGATGGCGATGCGCTGCTTCTCGCCTGCCGAGAGCTGCCCCCCTTTCTCCCCCACATCTGCGGGACGAAAGGCCGGGGGTGAGCGGGACCCGGATGCCTGGGTCCGTCCCCCCAGCCCCCGGCACTCACCGGTGTCGAAGCCCCGCTCCAGTGCCGAGATGAAGCCCAGGGCGCCGGCAGCGCTGGCAGCCGCCCTCACCTCCTCCTCCCCGCAGCCCTCCAGCCCGAAGGTGATGTTGTCTCGGATGGTGCCGGAGAAAAGCACGGGCTCCTGCCCCACCAACGCCACCTGCCCCCAGGCGCAGGCTGAGCCCAGGCACCGCTCGGCGCAGTTGTGCTGCCCGCCCGCCCGCCGCTGCCCTCACCTGGCGGTGCAGGTAGCGGTGCTCGTAGTCCCGCAGCGGCACCCCGTCCAGCAGCACCTCCCCGGCCCCGGGCTCGTAGAAGCGCTCCAGCAGCCCCGCGCAGGTGCTTTTCCCGCTGCCGTTGAGTCCCGCCAGCGCCGTCACCTCGCCAGGGCGCAGCTCGAAGGAGACGTCCTGGGGGTTGGGGGGGTGGGGGTGCAGTGCTGGGTGCTCAGGGACACCCCCATCCCCTCCTTGGGGACCCCTGAGACCCCCGGCTCTACCTGCAGGACGAGGTGCTCGGGGCGGGTGGGGTAGGCGAAGGAGACGCGCTGGAAGGCGACGTGGCCCCGCAGCGTGGCGGGTGCCCGGGTGCCCCCGCTGTCCCCGGTGGGTTCCCGGTCCAGGTACTCCAAGATCTTGCGTCCGGCTGCCGCTTTGCTCAGCAAGTCGCCGTGGCCGAACACGAGCGCCTGCGCAGGACAGAGCCGCTGGCACCGGGGACAGGGACAGACGGACACGGGGCACGGGGACACAGGCGTCACTGGTCTCACCTGCACGTGGCGGCCAACTTTAGCCTGGTAGAGCAGGAAGGTGACGAGGCTGCCAGTGGTGATGGTCCCCTCGCGGAGCTGCCGGTGCCCGTGGCAGAGCACCAGCACCTGCATGGCCAGCTGCAGCGCCTGCAGGGACGGGGGTCAGCGGGTGGGGCAGGGGTGGGGGGACAGGGGTGCCCAGGCGCCGGGGTCCCTCCTGCACCCGCCTCACCCGCTGAACGAGGGTGAAGAGCGCCCACTCCACGTCCATCTGATCCTTCAGCCCCAGCCTCTTGGCCAGTGCCCGGCTGTGGCGGCGCTCCTCCTCCTCCTCCCCGGCGAAGGTCCGCACTGTCTCGATGGAGGAGATGGCCTCCTGCACCACCGCCGCCGTGTTGGCTGTGGCGTCCAGCATGGCTCGCTGCAGCGCCTGGGCGGGGGCAGCCGGATTCAGCGCCCACAGGGCGGCAACGAGACATCCCCACCGGCCTGGCCCTGCCAGCCTGTCCCCGCCATCCTGTCCCCCCCCAGCCCCAAAGCTCTGTCCCCACCCCAGGGTCCCCCACTCCACTGTCCCCAACCCTGCCGACCCCACCCCATCCCCACCATCCCATCCACAGTCCCCGCCGTCCTCACTGCTCCCATCCCCACCGCCCCATCCTGTCCCACCATTCCCATCCATCCTGTCCCACCATTCCCATTGCCACCATCTCGTCCCCCTCGTCCCCATCCCACCATCCTGTCCCCACCATCCCATCCCATTCGCATCCCCTCCCGTCCCCATCCCCTCCTGTCCCCATCCCCTCCTGTCCCCATCCCATTCCCACTATCCCATCCCCTCCCCACCATCCTGTCCCATCCCCACCATCCCCTCCCGTCCCATCCCCACCCCCACCTGGTACCGGGCGTCGTAGACTTTGCGCGCGGTGATGGTGAGGGGCACCTCCAGCAGCGCCAGCAGCGCCAGGCGGGGCGAAAGCCCCACCATGAAGCCACCCAACCCCAACACCGACACCAAGCTCCGCAACGCCACGTTGACGCTCTTCACCGCCTCGCACAGCAAGGGCACGTCGTTGGCCAACCGGGCGGACAGCTCGGCTGCGGGGACGGTGAGGGGTCAGTGGTGGGGTTGGGGGTGCTGGGGGGGAGGGGGCTGGGGACCCCCCTACCTGCCGGTCTCCCCTGGAAGAAGGCCAGGTCCTGGCGCACCAGGCGGGAGAAGAGCCGGTAGCGGGTGCTCAGTTTGAGCCGGGCTTGCGCCAACATGAAGAGACCCCCGCGGCAGCCGGCGAACAGCGACCTGGGGGCACGGACGGACACAGGGACCCCCCGTCAGCCCGGCTGTGGGGGACGGACGGGCAAGGGGGACACGGGGACCCCCACCTGCCCAAATCAGCGGCGAGGACCAGGCCGACGGTGAAGGCGGTGGGTCCGTCTCCGTGCCGGATGGCGTCCAGAGCTTTGCCGGTGCAATACGGCCCCGCGGTCTCACCTGGATGGGCACCAGTGGGGGGGGGTCAGGGTGGGAGGACGGCAGCAACGCCGGGACCACCCCCCCCCCACCATGTCCGCCGTCACTCACCCAGCACGGCCAGCGCCAGGAAGAGGAAGGCACCAGCGAGGACCGGCCACTCGGGCCACACCAGCGCCAGCAGCCGCCTCATGGCCACCGGCGACTCGGTACCCACGGCCTCGCCGGGCGCCGGCGCGGCCCAAGCCAGCAGCGCCGCGGCAGCCACGCCGTGGGTCAAGGCCAACCAAGTCGGTGCGGCCGTGGCCAGCACCACCGGTGCGGCACCGTACGGCACCAGGAGGCTCCGGAGGGTGAGGAAGGCGGCGGGGCTGAGGCTGAGCACGACGGCGGCTCCCCGGGGACCCCCCGGCGCCAGCAGCCGCTCGGCCGCCATAAATGCCGGCAGACGCAGTCCGGCTTCCAGCCAGGCGGCCACCGGGCCCAACTGCGCCAGCGCCGGGGCCAGCCGGGCCAGCATCGACAGCACCGCCAGGTCAACCAGGAGCAGGAGGCAGAACAGGCGGACGGCGGGGAGCAGCGCCATGGCCGGGGGTGCTCACCAGTAAAGACCAGTGCTCCCAGTGCAGCTCCCCTCAACTGTGCTCGGCAACCTAGGGAACTCACAAGTCAACACCAGTGCTCCCAGTTCAGGCCCCCCAGCCCCAGCCCGGATCCCCAAGACCCTGCCCACCACCCTGAGGTGCTCACCAGTCAACACCAGTGCTCCCAGTCCAGCCCCCCAGCCCCAGCCCGGATCCCCAGCACCCTGCCCACCACCCTGGGGTGCTCACCAGTCAACACCAGTGCTCCCAGTACAGCTCCCTCAGCTCCCCTGCACCCTACAGCACACACCAGTGCTCCCAGTCCAGCCCCCCAGCCCCAGCCTGGATCCCCAAGACCCTGCCCACCACCCTGGGGTGCTCACCAGTCAACACCAGTGCTCCCAGTCTATCCTCCCAGTCCCAGCCTGGATCCCTGAGACCCTGCCCACCACCCTGGGGAGCTCACCAGTCAACACCAGTGCTCCCAGTACAGCTCCCTCAGCTCCCCTGCACCCCACTCAGCACCCTAGAGCACACACCAGTGCTCCCAGTCCAGCCCCCCAGCCCCAGCCCGGATCCCCAGCACCCTGCCCACCACCCTGGGGTGCTCACCAGTCAACACCAGTGCTCCCAGTACAGCTCCCTCAGCTCCCCTGCACCCCACAGCACACACCAGTGCTCCCAGTCCAGCCCCCCAGCCCCAGCCTGGATCCCCAAGACCCTGCCCACCACCCTGGGGTGCTCACCTGTCAATACCAGTGCTCCCAGTCCAGCCCCCCAGCCCCAGCCTGGATCCCTGAGACCCTGCCCAGCACCCTGGGGAGCTCACCAGTCAACACCAGTGCTCCCAGTACAGCTCCCTCAGCTCCCCTGCACCCCACTCAGCACCCTAGAGCACACACCAGTGCTCCCAGTCCAGCCCCCCAGCCCCAGCCCGGATCCCCAGCACCCTGCCCACCACCCTGGGGTGCTCACCAGTCAACACCAGTGCTCCCAGTACAGCTCCCTCAGCTCCCCTGCACCCCACAGCACACACCAGTGCTCCCAGTCCAGCCCCCCAGCCCCAGCCTGGATCCCCAAGACCCTGCCCACCACCCTGGGGTGCTCACCTGTCAATACCAGTGCTCCCAGTCTATCCTCCCAGTCCCAGCCTGGATCCCTGAGACCCTGCCCACCACCCTGGGGAGCTCACCAGTCAACACCAGTGCTCCCAGTACAGCTCCCTCAGCTCCCCTGCACCCCACTCAGCACCCTAGAGCACACACCAGTGCTCCCAGTCCAGCCCCCCAGCCCCAGCCCGGATCCCCAGCACCCTGCCCACCACCCTGGGGTGCTCACCAGTCAACACCAGTGCTCCCAGTACAGCTCCCTCAGCTCCCCTGCACCCCACAGCACACACCAGTGCTCCCAGTCCAGCCCCCCAGTCCCAGCCTGGATCCCTGAGACCCTGCCCAGCACCCTGGGGAGCTCACCAGTCAACCCCAGTGCTCCCAGTACAGCTCCCTCAGCTCCCCTGCACCCCACCCAGCACCCTAGAGCACACACCAGTGCTCCCAGTACAGCCCCCCCAGTAGCCCCAGGCCCACCCGGTGCCTCCTACCACGGTCCCGCCGCGCCGCCTTTTGGTTTCACTTTCGCGGCCCCGCCCCCCCGCCCCTCGCCCCGCCCTCAGCCCCGCCCCGACCACGCCCCTTCACAGCGCCCGTCCTTCCCCGCAGCACGCGTCGCGCCAAACTGCCCCAGCTCGATCTGCCCGGCAACTGATGACGCCGCCCCCTCGGCCAATCACCGCCGCCCGCCCGGCTCTTGCCCCTCCTTGTCCCCCCCATTCCCCAGGGACCCCCCGGGCAGGGACACGGGGGATGGGGACCCCCGGGGACCCCCCGACGGTTCCCGGAGCCCGGTGCCCTGTGCCCCCCCAGTGACGCCCGGTACCCGGAGGGACCCCCCGCCGGTGCCCGGTGCCCCCCCCCCAGTGATGCCCGGTGGCCCCCGCCGATGCCCGGTGTCGGTGCCGCCCCGGCGATTCCCGGTGCCCCCCCCCGTGCCCGGTGCCCCCCCCGTGCCCGGTGCCCCCCCCCGTGCCCGGTGCCCGGGGCTGGGCCATGCGCAGCCGCCGCCGGTCCCGCCCCTGCGCCGGGTTTCGTTTCCGAGAAACGGCGGCGGCTGCCGGGAGGGAGCGGGACCGGGCCCGGGACCAGAACCGGCGGCGGGACCGTGGAGAAGGGTCCCGGGAGCAGGAACGGGAGCGGACCGGAGCGGGGACACCGGCACCGGGAGCGCAGCGGGGCACGACCGGGACCAGGACCGGGGCACCCCGGGACCGGATCGGTCACACCGGGACGCATCGGAGCACCAAGGGGCACGACCGGGGCGGACGATGGGGGCGGCCCCCGCCCGCCGCCTCCCGGCCCTGCTGAGCCCCGAGCGCCGGCGCTGCGCGGTGGTGGCGGCGCTGATGGCGGCCTCGGTCCTCGGTACCGGGGGATGGGGGGCACCGGCGGGCACGGGGGGTGATGCTCTGGGCTTTTAGAGGTGGCAGCACCCAACTTGGGGAGGCAGCACCCAGCTGGGGGGGTGCCCTGTGGTTGGGGGGAGGGGCAGCACCCAGCATTGGAGGGGGATACTATGAGCTATGGGGGGGGGCAGCACCTAGTGGGAGGGAGCTCTGAGCTTCGGAAGAGCAGCACCCAACTTTGCGGGGGGAAGCCCCCAGTTTTGGAGGGGCAGCACCCAGCTGGGGGGGATGCCCTGAGCTTTGGGGGGGCAGCACCCAGCTTTGAGGGGCGGGGGCAGCACCCAGTTGGGGGATGCTCTGAGCTTTTGGGGGGGCAGCACCCACCTTTGGGAGCAGCACCCAGGTTTGCGGGAGATGCTATGAGCTATGGGGTGGGCAGCACCCAGCTTGGGCAGGGGAGGGATGCCCTGAGGTTTGGGGGGGACAGCACCCAGCTTTGGGGGGCAGCACCCAGTTGGGGGGTGCCCTGAGGTTTGGGGGGGGACAGCACCCAGCTTTGGGGGGAGCACCCAGTTGGGGGGGGGATGCCCTGAGCTGGGGAGAGGGACAGCACCCAGTTTTGAGGGGGGCAGCACCCAGTGAGGGGGGTGCTCTGAGCTTTTGGGGGGGCCAGCACCCAGCTTTGGGGGCAGCACCCAACTTGGGCAGAAGAGGGATGCCCTGAGCTTTGGGGGAGGGGGCAGCACCCAACTTTGGGGGGCAGCACCCAGTTGGGGGGGGCTGAAGTACCACCCTGGCGGGGGGTGACACAGATCCTGGGGGGGCCCCATCACCCTGACACCTTGTCTTCCCCCCCTGGCAGGGGAGGTGGCCGTCCCCTACTTCATGGGGCACGTCACCGACTGGGTGGCCAGCGAGGACGAGGTGGCGGCCGCCTGGCCCATGGCGCTGCTGGGGCTCGGCAGGTAGGACGGCGACACCGGGGATGTCACACACAGCAGGGGGGTGACACACGTGTCCCTACGCTAAGCCACACCGGTGCCACCACCACAGCGCCGTCACCGAATTCACCTGCGATGTCACTTACGCGGGGACGCTGAGCCGGGCGCTGGGACGTCTCCAATGTCGCGTCTTCGCCGCCGTCCTGCGACGGGATGTCACCTCCCTGCAGGTGACGGGGACCGGGGCGGTGACGGCGCGGGTGACGGGGGACGTGGAGGCCACCCATGCGGCGGTGGCTGAGGCGCTCAGCCTCTTGCTGTGGTACCTGGCGCGGGGCCTTTTTCTCCTGGTCACCATGGCGTGGTTGTCACCCCGCCTGGCCTTTGTCACCCTCCTGTCACTGCCCGTCCTCCTGCTGCTGCCCCGGGGTGTCGGCAAGATCCAGCAGGTACCGCGGGGGGGGACACACGGCTCCTTTGTCACCTCCCTATGACTGCTGTCCCCTCCCCGTGCCCACCGTCCCCTCCAAGTGCCACTGTCCCCTCCCCATGACTGCAGCCTCCTCCCTGCACCCTGTCCCCTCCATGTGCCCATTGTCCCCTCCATTTTCTTGCTGTCCCCTCCACATCCCCACTGTCACCTCCCCATCCCCACCATCCCCTCCATGTGCCCCCTGTCCCCTCCTGGCACCCCTTGTCCCCTCCCCATGCCCACTGTCCCCTCCCTGTGCCCACTGTCCCCTCCCTGCTCCCCCTGTCCCCTCCCCATGCCCACTGTCCCCTCCTGGCACCCCTTGTCCCCTCCCCGTGCTCACTGTCCCCTCCCCATGCCCACTGTCCCCTCCCCATGCCCACTGTCCCCTCCCTGTGCCACTGTCCCCTCCTGGCATCCCTTGTCCCCTCCCCGTGCTCACTGTCCCCTCCTGGCATCCCTTGTCCCCTCCCCATGCCCATTGTCCTCTCCTGGCACCCCTTGTCCCCTCCCCATGCCCACTGTCCCCTCCCTGTGCCACTGTCCCCTCCTGGCACCCCTTGTCCCCTCCCCGTGCTCACTGTCCCCTCCTGGCACCCCTTGTCCTCTCCCCATGCCCACTGTCTCCTCCCCGTGCTCACTGTCCCCTCCTGGCACCCCTTGTCCCCTTGCCATGCCTGCTGTCCCCTCCCTGCTCCCCCTGTCCCCTCCCCATGCCCGCTGCCCCCTCCCCATGCCCACTGTCCCCTCCTGGCACCCCTTGTCCCCTCCCCATGCCCGCTGTCCCCTCCCTGTGCCACTGTCCCCTCCTGGCATCCCTTGTCCCCTCCCCATGCCCGCTGTCCCCTCCCTGTGCCCACTGTCACCTCCGTGCACCTGCCATCACCTCCCAGTGCCCGCCGTCCCCTCCCTGCTCCCCCCCCCCGTCCACCCCTGAGGTGACACCGCTGTCCCCAGGGGCTGTCGCGGCGGGTGCAGGAGGCGCTGGCGGGTGCCACCAAGGTGGCGGTGGAGACCTTCCAGGCCATGGCCACCGTCCGCAGCTTCGCCCACGAGGCCGGGGCGGCCGAGCGGTACCGCCAGCGCCTGCGCCACCTCCACCGGCTGGAGGGCAAGGAGGCGGCCACCTACGCCACCACCCTCTGGGCCAGCGGGGTATGGGGACAGGGGACACGGTGGCACGAGGGACAGGGGACACGGGGCTGGGGTGGCACAGGGGCGGGGGGATGTGATGGCACGGGGGCGATGGGACGTGGGGATGAGGTGGCGTGGGGACAGGGGACATGGTGATGCGGTGGCATGGGGACGGGGTATGGGGACGTGGTGGCATGGGGCTAGGAGATGTGATGGCACGGGGGTGATGGGACATGGGAACATGGTGGTACAGGGCTGGGGGACACGGGGATGGGGTGGCACGGGGCTGGGGGACGTGATGGCACGGGGCTGGGGGACATGGAGAGCAGTGGCATGGGGACAGGGGACATGAGGATGGGGTGGCATGGGGCTGGGGGACATGAGGATGGGGTGGCATGGGGACAGGGGACATGATGGCTTGGGGGCAATGGGACATGGGTTTATGGTGGCATGGGGACAGGGGATATGGGGACATAGTGGCACGGGGCTGGGGGACATGGGGCTGCGGTGGCACGGGGATGGGGGACACAGGGATGTGGTGGCACAGGGCTGGGGGACGTGATGTCACAGGGGCAGGGGGACATGGGGACATGGTGGCATGGGGATGGGGGATGTAATGGCATGGGGGCGATGGGACACGGGGATGTGGTGGCACAGGGCTGGGGGACGTTGGCGTGGGGGCAACAGGACATGGGGATGTGGTGGCATGGGGATGGGGACGTGGTGACACGGGGCTGGAGTACATGGGGACATGGTGGCATGGAGCTGGGGGACACGGGGACGAGGTGGCACGTGGCTGGGGGATGTGGTGACGCAGGGCTCCGGGGACATGGGGACATGGTGGTACAGGGCTAGGGGACATGATGACATAGGGGTTAGGGGACATGGGGACGAGGTGGCACGCGGCTGGGGGACACGGGGACCAGGTGGCACGCGGCTGGGGGATGTGGTGACGCAGAGGTCAGGGGACACGGGAACGTGATGCTGTGGGGACATCAGGACACACACGACAGCACAGGGGCTCGGTGACAGGGGGGATGTGACATCTCGGGGACATGGGGGGGAACGTGATGGCACGGGGGAAGTGACAGAGCAAGGTTGGGACCTCGGTGTCCCTGCGGAGAGGTGGCCGTGGCGAGGAGGGTGACGGGGACCTGCCTGGCGGTGTCCCCCAGCGGTGACCTCCCTGCGGTGTCCCCAGTTCTCGGCGCTGGCCCTGAAGTTGGGGCTCCTCTGCTATGGGGGACAACTGGTGGCCGCGGGGACCATCACCACCGGGGACCTTGTCACCTTCCTCATCTACCAGATGCAGTTCACCGAGGCCCTGGAGGTGAGCCCGAGGGGATGCCATGTCCCCAGCGTCCTCCCCGCCGTGTCCCCAAGCCCGTTCCCTGTGTCCCCAATGCCACCCGTGTCCCTGTGTCCCCCTGCCATGTCCCCATGCCCTCCCCACCACGTCCCTGTGTCCTCTGAGTCCCCACACCCTCCTGGCCGTGTCCCCATGTCCCCATGTCCTCCTGGCCACATCCCTGTCCGTCCTCTGTGTCCCCAAGTCCTCCCCTCGGTGTCCCCATGCCCTGCCATCTCCCCATGGCCTCCCTGCCACGTCCCCGTGTCCCCTGCTGTGTCCCCGTATCCTCCCTGCCACGTCCCCACGCTGGTCCCACTGTGTCTCTGTGCCCTCCCATGTCCCCCCACCATGTCCCCATGTCCTCCGTGTCCCCACACCCTCCCAGCGTTGTCCCCATGCCCGTTCCCCATGTCCCCATGTCCTCCTGGACGCATCCCTGTCCCAGTCCCCTGTGTCCCCATGTCCCCACACCCTCCCCGCCATGTCCCCTCTGTGTCCCCAGGTCCTGCTCCACTACTACCCCAACATGACCAAGGCCGTGGGCTCCTCAGAGAAGATCTTTGAGTTCCTGGACCAAGAGGAGCAGGTGACACCCACGGGGACGCTGGCACCCGATGTCCTGCGGGGCCACCTCCAGCTTGAGGACGTCTGGTTCTCCTACCCCAAGCAGCAAGAGCCTGTGCTGAAGGTGGGCATGGGGACAGGGCGGGGGACGCGGGGACGTGATGGGGGGACACGGTGGGGAGGGCATGGGGACGTGGCATGGGGACATAGAGGTGTTGGGGAGGGTGTGGGGACATGGGAAGGGGACACGGGCTCGGTTGGGGAGGGTGTGGGGACATGGGGACATGGTGGGGAGGGTGTGGGGACATGGTGGGGACATGGCAGGTGGACATGGGGACATGGTGGGGAGGGTGTGGGGACATGGGGACATGGTGGGGAGGGTGTGGGGACATGGTGGGGACATGGCAGGTGGACATGGGGACATGGTGGGGAGGGTGTGGGGACATGGGGACATGGTGGGGAGGGTGTGGGGACATGGTGGGGACATGGCAGGTGGACATGGGGACATGGTGGGGAGGGTGTGGGGACATGGGAAGGGGACACGGGCTCGGTGGGGAGGGTGTGGGGACATGGTGGGGACATGGCAGGTGGACATGGGGACATGGTGGGGAGGGCATGGGGACACGGACATGGTGGGGGGACATGGGGACACGGTGGGAACAGCATGGAGACATGAAGACGGTGGGAAGGGTGTGGGGACATGGTGGGGGGACGTGGGGACATGGACGTGGTCGGGACATGGTGGGGGGCCATGGGGACACGGTGGGGACATGGCAGGGAGGGCGTGGGGAGGGCCGGGGACAGTGGGGGAGGGGTGTGAGGGTGTCACCTCTGTCCCCCCCCAGGGCGTGTCCCTGGAGCTGCGCCCCGGGGAGGTGCTGGCGGTGGTGGCCCCCCCGGGGGCGGGGAAGAGCACCCTGGTGTCCCTGGTCCTGTGCCTGCGCCCGCCGGGGGCCGGGCGGGTGCTGCTGGACGGTCACCCCCTCCCCGCCTACCAGCACCCCTACCTGCGCTGCCAGGTGCCACCACCGCCCCGTCACCAGCTGTCCCCAACGGGCCCCTGCTTCCACCCCCGTGTCACCAGCCAGACCCAACGGGTCCCCACTGCCACCCCTGCGTCACCAGCTGTCCCCAACAGGTCACCACCTCCACCCCCCGTGTCACCAGGTGTCCCCAACGGGTCACCACCTCCACCCCCTGTGTCACCAGGTGTCCCCAACGGGTCACCACCCATCTCCACCATGGCCTCGCCACCACCCCATGTCACCAGATGTCCCCACTGCGTCCCCAGACATCCTTGCCATGTCCCTGCCACATCCCCACCGCTTCTCCCACCACGTCCCCCACGAGGTCCCCAACGCATCCCTGCCGTGTCCCAGTTGTGTCCCCAGCCACGTCCCAGCCATGTCCCAGCCACGTCCCAGTTGTGTCCCCAGCCACGTCCCAGCCATGTCCCAGTTATGTCCCCAGCCATGTCCCAGCCACATCCCAGCCACGTCCCAGTTGTGTCCCCAGCCACGTCCCAGCCACGTCCCAGTTGTGTCCCAGTTGTGTCCCCAGCCACGTCCCAGCCACATCCCAGCCACGTCCCAGTTGTGTCCCAGTTGTGTCCCCAGCCACATCCCAGCCACGTCCCAGCCACGTCCCAGTTGTGTCCCCAGCCACATCCCAGCCACGTCCCTGCCATGTCCCCACTGTGTCCCCAACCACATCCCAGCCACGTCCCAGTTGTGTCCCCAGCCACGTCCCAGCCACGTCCCTGCCATGTCCCAGTTGTGTCCCCAACCACATCCCAGCCACGTCCCAGTTGTGTCCCCAGCCACATCCCAGCCACGTCCCAGCCATGTCCCAGTTGTGTCCCCAGCCACGTCCCAGCCACGTCCCAGTTGTGTCCCCAGCCACGTCCCAGCCACGTCCCAGTTGTGTCCCCAGCCACGTCCCAGCCATGTCCCAGTTGTGTCCCCAGCCACATCCCAGTTGTGTCCCCAGCCACGTCCCAGCCACGTCCCAGTTGTGTCCCCAGCCACGTCCCAGCCGTGTCCCAGTTGTGTCCCCAGCCACGTCCCTGCCAGGTCCCAGCCACGTCCCAGTTGTGTCCCCAGCCACGTCCCAGCCATGTCCCAGTTGTGTCCCCAGCCACATCCCAGTTGTGTCCCCAGCCACGTCCCAGCCATGTCCCAGTTGTGTCCCCAGCCATGTCCCAGCCATGTCCCAGTTGTGTCCCCAGCCACATCCCAGTTGTGTCCCCATCCACGTCCCAGCCATGTCCCAGTTGTGTCCCAGTTGTGTCCCCAGCCACGTCCCTGCCATGTCCCAGTTGTGTCCCTAGCCACGTCCCAGTTGTGTCCCAGTTGTGTCCCCAGCCACGTCCCTGCCATGTCCCAGTTGTGTCCCCAGCCACATGCCCACCACGTCCCTGCAGCATCCCCTGCCACATCCTCCTCACGTCCCCAGCCGTCCCCGCCACGTCCCTGCCACGTCCCACCCGCCTCCCCCGCCGCGTCCCCGCCGCGTCCCCAGCCGTCCCCTCCGCCGCAGGTGGCCGCCGTCCCCCAGGAGCCGGTGCTCTTCTCCCGCTCGCTCCACGCCAACATCGCCTACGGGCCGGGGAGCTGGAGCCGGGCGCAGGTGACGGTGGCCGCCCGCCGGGCGGGTGCCCACGCCTTCGTCACCCGCCTGCCCCGCGGCTATGACACAGGTAGGAGGTGTCCCCTTGCTCGCCGTGTCCCCGTGTCCCCGTGTCCCCGCCCTGACCCCCGTCTCACGCAGAGGTGGGCGAGCTGGGGGGGCAGCTCTCCGGGGGACAGCGGCAGGGGGTGGCCATCGCTCGTGCCCTGGTGAGGGACCCCCGTGTCCTCGTCCTCGATGAGCCCACCAGCGCCCTGGACGCCGAGAGCCAGCTGCAGGTGGGAGGTGACACCCGTGTCCCCTGGGGCCCCGTGTCTGGCAGCGCCCCGGTCCCTCGGGGTCCCCCTGGGTCCCCTCTTTCCGTTGTCACCTTGGTCCCCAACCTCAGTGTCCCCTGGTCCCCGTGTCCCCTGGGTCCCTGGTCCCTGTGTCCCGTGGGTCCCCACGTCCAGTGTCCCCTTGGTCCCTGGTCCCCGTGTCCCCTGGTCCCCACATTCCCTGGGTCCCTCTCCCAGCAGCCCCCCTGGTCCTGGGGGGGTCCCCTTGGTCCCTGGTCCCCATGTCCCCTGGGTCCCCTCTCCTGATGTCACCTGGGTCCCTGGTCTCCGTGCCCCCTTGGTCCCCAATCCCAGTGTCCCCTGGGTCTGGTTGGTTCCCAATCCTGCTGTCCCCTGGGTCCCTCTCCCAGCAAGCCCCTGGTCCTGGGGGGGTCCCCCTGGGTCCCCTCTCCTCGTGTCCCCTGGGTCCCTAGTCCCCATGTCCCCTTGGTCCCCAATCCCGGTGTCCCTTGGTCCCTGGTCCCCATGTCCCCTTGGTCCCCAATCCCGGTGTCCCCTGCTCCTTGGTCCCCATGTCCCCTTGGTCCCCAATCCCGGTGTCCCTTGGTCCCTGGTCCCCATGTCCCCTTGGTCCCCAATCCCGGTGTCCCTTGGTCCTTGGTCCCCATGTCCCCTTGGTCCCCAATCCCGGTGTCCCCTGCTCCTTGGTCCCCATGTCCCCTTGGTCCCCAATCCCGGTGTCCCCTGCTCCTTGGTCCCCATGTCCACTTGGTCCCCAATCCCAATGTCCCCTTGTCCCCATGTCCCCTTGGTCCCTGGTCCCCTTGGTCCCCAGTCCCCATGTCCCCTGGATCCCTACTCCCAGTGTCCCCTTGGTCCCCATGTCCCCTTGGTCCCTGCTCCCAGTGTCCCCATGTCCCCTTGTCCCCATGTCCCCTGGGTCCCCACTCCTCATGGCCCCTGAGTCCCTGCTCCCCGTGTCCCCTTGGTCCCTTGTCCCCATGTCCCCTTGATCCCAACTCCCCACGTCCCCTTGTCCCCATGTCCCCTTGGTCCCAACTCCCCACGTCCCCTTGTCCCCATGTCCCCTTGGTCCCAACTCCCCATGTCCCCACGTCCCCTTGTCCCCATGTCCCCTTGGTCCCAACTCCCCACGTCCCCTTGTCCCCATGTCCCCTTGGTCCCAACTCCCCATGTCCCCTGGGTCCCCATGTCCCCTTGGTCCCAACTCCCCACGTCCCCTTGTCCCCATGTCCCCTTGGTCCCAACTCCCCATGTCCCCACGTCCCCTTGTCCCCATGTCCCCTTGGTCCCAACTCCCCACGTCCCCTTGTCCCCATGTCCCCTTGGTCCCAACTCCCCACGTCCCCTTGTCCCCATGTCCCCTTGGTCCCAACTCCCCACGTCCCCTTGTCCCCATGTCCCCTTGATCCCAACTCCCCACGTCCCCTGGGTCCCCACTCCCTGGGTCCCTGCTCCCCACGTCCCCTCTGTCCCCACGCCCGGGGGGTCCCCGCTGACGATGCCACCCGCCGCAGGTGGAGCAGGAGATCTTCGGAGCCAGCGGGGCCGGGCGCGCGGTGCTGCTGGTGACGGGGCAGGTGGCCCTGGCCATGCGGGCGCAGCGGGTGGCCGTGCTGGAGGGGGGGCGACTGCACGAGCTGGGGTCCCCCGGGGAGCTCCTGCGCCCCGGCAGCCGCTACTGGCGCCTGCTGCAGGGCGGGGGACGGGGGGGGACAGCGGGGGACGGGGACACGGGGAAGGAGGGTGAGGGACAGCAGATGCTGGGGATGGGGACACCAGATGCCAGGATGGGGACACCAAGGGTTGGGGACACCGGGAGCCAGGATGGGGACATCTGGGGCAGGGATGGGGTCACTGAGAACCCGGATGGGGACACCGGGAGCAGGGATGGGGACACCGGGAGCAGGGATGGGGACAACAGAAGCTGGGATGGGGACACTGGGAGCAGGGATGGGGACACCGGGAGCAGGGTTGGGGACACTGGGAGCAGGGATGGGGACACCGGCAGCAGGGATGGGGACAACAGAAGCTGGGCTGGGGACACTGGGAGCAGGGATGGGGACACCGGGAGCAGGGATGGGGACAACAGAAGCTGGGATGGGGACACCGGGAGCAGGGATGGGGACACCGGGAGCAGGGATGGGGACAACAGAAGCTGGGATGGGGACACTGGGAGCAGGGATGGGGACACCGGGAGCAGGAATGGGGACAACAGAAGCTGGGATGGGGACACCGGGAGCAGGGATGGGGACAACAGAGCTGGGATGGGGACACTGAGAGCCAGGACACTGGGGACAAGTATGGGGACACTAAGAGGTGGGACAGGGACACCAGGAGCAGGGATGGGGACACCGGGAGCTGTGACAAGGGACCGTGAGAGCTGTGAGGGGGGAGCGCTGCGGTGACGGTCACCACGGGTGCCACCGGGTGCCACCGGGGCTGGTGACCGTCAGGGCTGGAAATAAACCCTTGTGTTTGTCCCCGGGGTGTGCTGGGGGACCCCCAGGCTGGGGGGGGAGGGGGGGCTGGGGGGAGGGGGGGTGTAGGGGTGGGGGGCTGGGATGGGGGGTGGGGGTCCGACCTGCCCATGATGTGCCAGGCACCGGGTGACGGTGGGGACGGGGTGGTGGGGGATGGGGACCGGGGGGGACAGGACGGGGTGGGGGGATGGGGTCGGCTGGGGTGGGGCCAAAGCTTTGGGGCTGGGGGGGGGGGACCTGGGGGCTCCGTGGGGCCATCGGTCACCTGGGGTGGGGCTGGGGGGACCACGGGTGACGCACGGCCTGGGTGTCCCCCGGGGTTGGGGATGCTGGGGGGGTCCCGTGACACCCCCCCCCCGCCCGTGTCTCCGGCGTCTGACCCCTCCCCCCACCCGGACGCCTGGGTCCCCCCCTCCCCCCCCCGTTACCTCATGCTGTTGATGGAGGCCGAGAAAATTCCTTGGCAGGAGCAGGCGTGGGGCTGGGCCAGGGCGGGCTCCCCCCACGCAGCCTGCGCCCCACACGCGTCCCCAGCCCCACTCGGGCCCCGTGGCCCCGTATGTGCCCCACAGCAACCCCCCAGCCCCACATCTGCCCCATCTTCCCCCCCCCCCAGCCCCACATGTGTTGCATGGACCACCCCCCCAGCCCCACACATGACTGTGACCCCCCCCCCCCCAGCCCCACATATGCCCCATGGACCCCCCCAGCCCCACACATGACTGTGACACCCCCCCCCCAGCCCCACATATGCCCCATGGACCCCCCCCAGCCCCACACATGCTCCATGGACTCCTCTGCCCCACATGTGCCCCACAGACCCTCCCAGCCTCCCCTGTCCCCCCCAGCCCCACACATCCTCCATGGACCCCCCCCAGCCCCACACCTGCCCCATGGACCTCCCAGCCCCACATGTGCGCCCCAGCTCCACGCATGCCCCCCAGCCCCACATATGCCCATGCCCCCCCCAGCCCCACACATGCCCCACATGTGCTCCCCAGCCCCTCCAGCCCCACACACACCCCCCAGCCCCACATGTGCCCCCCAGCCCCACACATGCCTGTGCCCCCCAGCCCCACACGTGCCCCCAGCCCCACACATGCCTGTGCCCCCCAGCCCCACACGTGCCCCCAGCCCCACACATCCCTGTGCCCCCCAGCCCCACACATCCCTGTGCCCCCCCAGCCCCACACGTGCCCCCCAGCCCCACACATCCCTGTGCCCCCCAGCCCCACATGTGCCCCCAGCCCCACACATCCCTGTGCCCCCCAGCCCCACACATCCCTGTGCCCCCCCAGCCCCACACGTGCCCCCCAGCCCCACACATCCCTGTGCCCCCCCAGCCCCACACGTGCCCCCTCAGCCCCACATGTGCCCCCCAGCCCCACACATCCCTGTGCCCCCCCAGCCCCACACGTGCCCCCCAGCCCCACACATCCCTGTGCCCCCCAGCCCCACACGTGCCCCCAGCCCCACACATCCCTGTGCCCCCCCAGCCCCACACGTGCCCCCCAGCCCCACACGTGTCGGGCCCGCCCAACCCGATGAGCAAAACACCGGCCCTGGCCAAGGAACCCAGGCGTCGGGGCCCCCCCAGCTCTGCCCCACACCCCCACCCCCAAGGGACCCGGGCGTCCGGGCCCCCACCCCCCGCCTGACCCTGCCAGACCTCGTGGCGAACCCACGTGCCCCCCCCTCCCCCCCCCACGCTGACTCAGGGGACGCAGAGGTCCGGGGCCCCCAAGTCCCCCCCCCTTGCACCCCACTGTCCTCAGGGGACCCGGGCAGCCGGGACCCCCAAGTCCCCCCCGCCCCGCCCCCCACTGTCCTCAGGGGACCCGGGCAGCCGGGACCCCCCTCCCCCACGTCCCCCCCCACCCCCCCACTGCCTTCTGGGGGACCCAGGCGTCCGGCTGACCCCTGACCCCCCCCTCCCCCCGCCCCCATGGCCTGCAGCAACAACAACAGCGGGGGGGGGAGGGGGAGTGGGGGGGGGAGGGGGGGCCCGGCCGGGCTGAGTCACGGCCCCACCCGGCCCCACCCGTGACTTGGCCCCACGGTGCAGCCCCACGACTCGACCTTGCAGCCCCACGGCGTGGCCCCACACCCCATGGCTCAGCCCCACTGAGACAGTGCAGGTAGCACTGTGGTTACTGGGAGCACTGGGAGCTGTGGGGCAGGTGGGACTGTGGTTATCGGGAGCACTGGGAGCCCTGGGGCAGATGGCACTGTGCATACTGGGAGCACTGGGAGCTGTGGGGCAGATGGCACCGTGGATACTGGGAGCACTGGGAGCTGTGGGGCAGCTGGGACTGTCGTTACTGGGAGCACTGGGAGCTGTGGGGCAGATGGTACCGTGGTTACTGGGAGCACTGGGAGCCCTGGGGCAGGTGGCACTTTGCCTGGTGGGAGCACTGGGAGCCATGGGGCAGGTGGCACCGTGGTTACAGGTGTTACTGGGAGCACTGGGACAGGTGGCACTGTGGATACTGGGAGCGCTGGGAGCCGTGGGGCAAGTGGCACCGTGATTCCTGGGAGCACTGGGAGCCCTGGGGCAGGTGGCACTTTGCCTGGTGGGAGCACTGGGAGCCATGGGGCAGATGGCACCGTGGTTACTGGGAGCACTGGAAGCTGTGGGGCAGGTGGCACCATGGTTACCAGTGTTACTGGGAGCACTGGGACAGGTGGCACCGTGGATACTGGGAGCACTGGGAGCTGTGGGGCAGGTGGCACTTTGGCTGGTGGGAGCACTGGGAGCCATGGGGCAGGTGGCACCGTGGTTACCAGTGTTACTGGGAGCACTGGGACAGGTGGCACCGTGGATACTGGGAGCACTGGGAGCTGTGGGGCAGGTGGCACCGTGCATACTGGGAGCACTGGGAGCTGTGGGGCAGGTGGCCCTTTGGCTGGTGGGAGCACTGGGAGTTCTGGGGCAGGTGGCACCGTGGTTACTGGGAGTACTGGGAGCCATGGGGCAGATGGCACCGTGGTTACTGGGAGCACTGGGATCTGTGGAGCATGTGGGACTGTGGTTACTGGCAGCACTGGGAGCCCTGGGGCAGGTAGCACTGTGGTTACTGGTGTTACTGTGAGCTGTGGGGCAGGTGGCACCGTTGATACTGGGAGCACTGGGAGCTGTGGGGCAGATGGCACCGTGGTTACCAGTGTTACTGGGAGCTGTGGGGCAGGTGGCACCATGGATACTGGTGTTACTGGGAGTGTGGGGCACATAGCACCGTGGTTACTGGTGTTACTGGAAGCCCTGGGGCCGGCTGTGTTTTGTTACTGGTGTTACTGGTGTTACTGGGAGTGGTCCCCCACCCCCCCCGCTCTGGCAGCTGGACCCCACATCTGGCTGCTCCCGCCCAGATGTTTGGTTACCGCGGCGACCGCCACCCTATAAACACATGGGGGGGGGGGGGGAGGGGGGGCCCGCCCGGCCGCCCGGGTCCCCTCTGGGGGGAGGGGCTGTGGGGCAGGACTTGGGGGTCGCGGAATCCCGGGTCCCCTCTGGGGGGAGGGGCTGTGGGGCAGGACTTGGGGGTCCCCAAATCCCGGGTGCCCTGTGGGGGGAGGGGCTGTGGGGCAGGACTTGGGGGTCCCCAAATTCCGGGTGCCCTGTGGGGGGAGGGGCTGTGGGGCAGGACTTGGGGGTCGCAGAATCCCGGGTGCCCTGTGGGGGGAGGGGCTGTGGGGCAGGACTTGGGGGTCCCGGAATCCCGGATGCCCTGTGGGGGGAGGGGCTGTGGGGCAGGACTTGGGGGTCCCGGAATCCCGGGTGCCCTGTGGGGGGAGGGGCTGTGGGGCAGGACTTGGGGGTCCCGGAATCCCGGGTGCCCTGTGGGGGGAGGGGCTGTGGGGCAGGACTTGGGGGTCCCCAAATTCCGGGTGCCCTGTGGGGGGAGGGGCTGTGGGGCAGGACTTGGGGGTCCCCAAATTCCGGGTGCCCTGTGGGGGGAGGGGCTGTGGGGCAGGACTTGGGGGTCGCAGAATCCCGGGTGCCCTGTGGGGGGAGGGGCTGTGGGGCAGGACTTGGGGGTCCCGGAATCCCGGGTGCCCTGTGGGGGGAGGGGCTGTGGGGCAGGACTTGGGGGTCCCGGAATCCCGGGTGCCCTGTGGGGGGAGGGGCTGTGGGGCAGGACTTGGGGGTCCCGGAATCCCGGGTGCCCTGTGGGGGGAGGGGCTGTGGGGCAGGACTTGGGGGTCCCCAAATCCCGAGGTCCCCTGAAGCTTGTGGGGTGGGAGATGTGGGGCAGGTGCGTGGGATGTGGCTCCGCCCCCCGGCCACGCCCCCCGGCCACGCCCCACCCCCGGAGCCGACCCCACCCCACCCCACAGTGGAGCCGCAGGGACAGCTCGGGGACGGGAGGTACTGGGCTTACTGGGCTTACTGGGGTTACTGGTGCTGCCGGAGTTACTGGTGTCACTGGAATTGCTGGAGTCACTGGTGTTACTGGTCTTACTGGTGTTACTGGGGTTACTGGAACTGCTGGTGTCGCTGGTGTTACTGGTGTTGCTGGAGGTGACTGGGATTGCTGGAGTTGCTGGCGTTGCTGGAGTCACTGGTGCTACTGGAGGTCACTGGAGTTACTGGTGTTACTGGAGGTGACTGGGATTGCTGGTGTTACTGGTGGTGTTGCTGTTGCTGGGGTTACGGGAGTTGCTGCTGGAAGTGACTGGAATTGGTGAAGTCACTGGTGTTACTGGACTTACTGGTGTTACTGGAATTGCTGGACTTACTGGTGTTACTGGCATTGCTGGACTTACTGGTGTTACTGGAGGAGGCTGGAGTTGCTGGTACTGCTGGTGCTGCTGAAGTTACTGGTGTTACTGGAGTTGTTGCTGGGGTTGCTGCTGTTACTAGTGTTACTGGTGTTGCTGGTGCGAGTTGCTGGACGTGCTGGTGTTACTGATGCAACTGGAGACTGGGGGTTACTGGAGTTACTGGTGTTGCTGGAGTTGTTGGAGAGTGGGGTTACTGGGGGTTTATTGGCAGGTTACTGGTGTTACTGGGGACTGGTGGGGGGGTGAAGCTACTGCAGTTAGTGAGACCTGGGGGGTTACTGGGGAGGTTACTGGTGTTACTGGGGGCTGCTGGGCGGTTACTGGGTGCAGTGGTGCCAGGGCCACACAAAGGTCGTGGGTGGGTGCCGTGGGTGGTGGGTGCCGTGGGTCAGTGTCCATGTGTCCCCTGTGGGTGTCCCCATGGGTGTCGTCCCTGTGTCCCCTGGGTGTCCCCCACGGGTGTCCATGTGTCCCCTCCCATGTCCCCCGTGGGTGTCTGGGTGTCCCCTGGGTGTCCCCCACGGGTGTCCATGTGTCCCCTCTGATGTCCCCCGTGGGTCTGTGTGTCCCTTCACAATGTCTCTGTGTCCCCTGGGTGTCCCCACGGGTGTTTGTCCCCCACTGGTGTCCGTGGTTCTCAGTCTGTCCCCCGGGGGTGTCCATGTCCCCCCCCCCCCGATGTCCGTGTGTCCCCACGGGTGTCCCTGTATCCCCTGGGTGTCCCCCATGATGTCCATGTGTCCCCCACGGGTGTGCCCGTGTCCCCTGTGTCTCCCCCGTGATGTCCGTGTGTCCCATGGGTGTCCCGTGTGTCCCCTCTGTGTCCCCCACGGGTTTCCCTGTGTCCTTGTGGATGTCCCCTATGGGTGTCCATGTGTCCCCCATGATGTCCCTGTGTCCCCTGGGTGTCTCCACGGGTGTCCCTGTGTCCCCCACGGGTGTCCCTGTGTCCTTGTGGATGTCCCCTGTGGGTGTCCATGTGTCCCCCATGATGTCCGTGTGTCCCCTGTGTGTCCCCCACGGGTGTCCGTGTGTCCCCTGGATGTCCCCATGGGTGTCCGTGTGTCCCCTGGGTGTCCCCCATGATGTCTGTGTGTCCCCTGGGTGTCCCCCACGGGTGTCCCTGTGTCCCCCACGGGTGTCCCTGTGTCCCCCGGGTGTCCCTGTGTCCTTGTGGATGTCCCCTGTGGGTGTCCATGTGTCCCCCATGATGTCCGTGTGTCCCCTGCGTGTCCCCCACGGGTGTCCGTGTGTCCCCTGGATGTCCCCATGGGTGTCCGTGTGTCCCCTGGGTGTCCCCCATGATGTCCGTGTGTCCCCTGGATGTCCCCACGGGTGTCCCTGTGTCCCCCACGGGTGTCCCTGTGTCCCCCACGGGTGTTCCTATGTCCCCTGGATGTCCCCACGGGTGTCCGTGTGCCCCCTGGATGTCCCCACGGGTGTCCCTGTGTCCCCCACGGGTGTCCCTATGTCCCCTGGATGTCCCCACGGGTGTCCGTGTGTCCCCTGGGTGTCCCCCACGGGGACCCATGTGTCCCCCATGATGTCTGTTTGTCCCCTGGGTGTCCCTGTGGGTGTCCATGTGTCCCCGTCGATGTCCCCTGTGGGTGTCTGGGTGTCATCCGCGGGTGTCTGGGTGTCCCCTGGGTGTCCCCTGGGTGTCCCCTACAATACCCCTGTGTCCCCTGGGTGTCCGCTATGGGTGTCCGCGTGTCCCCACGGGTGTCCCCAGGAGTCCCCACGGGTGCCATCTGTCCCCTCCCCGCAGGACCATGACCCCGGGGCTGCCCCTGCTGCTGCTGGCGCTGGCGCTGCGGGGGGGGACGGGGACCCCCCCCGGGTCCCCCCCGGGTCCCCCCTGTGGGGCGGCGGCGCTGGTGGCCATCCTGGGGCGCCTGCGGGAGCTGGAGGGACAAGTGCGGGCGCTGCAGGGACAGTGCGGGGACAGCCAGGGACCCCAGGCCGGCACCGGTATGTGGGGGGACATGGGGGGACCCTGGGACATGGGGCATGGGGGGGCATGGGGGGACATGGGGGGACATGGGGGGACCCTGGGACATGGGGCATGGGGGGACATGGGGGGACATGGGGGGACATGGGGGGACCCTGGGACATGGGGCATGGGGGGACATGGGGGGACATGGGGGGACCCTGGGACATGGGGCATGGGGGGACATGGGGGGACATGGGGGGACCCTGGGACATGGGGCATGTGGGGACATGGGGGGACATGGGGGGACATGGGGGGACCCTGGGACATGGGGCATGGGGGGACATGGGGGGACATGGGGGGACCCTGGGACATGGGGCATGTGGGGGGATGGGGGGACATGGGGGGACGTGGGGGGATGTGGGGGGACCCTGGGACATGGGGCATGGGGGGACATGGGGGGACATGGGGGGATGTGGGGGGACCCTGGGACATGGGGCATGGGGGGACATGGGGACATGGGGGGACATGGGGGGACCCTGGGACATGGGGCATGTGGGGGACGTGGGGGGATGGGGGGACATGGGGGGATGTGGGGGGACGTTGGGGACATGGGGGGACGCGGGGACACAGGGAAGATGTGGAGGGACATGGGGCATGTGGGGGACATGGGGGGATGTGGGGGGACATGAGGGGACGTTGGGGGACATGGGGACGTGGGGGAGATGCGGGGGGACATTGGGACATGGGGGACATGAAGGTTGTGGGGACATGGGGGGGGCATGGGGCATGTGGGGGGACATGGGGGGGATATGGGGACATAGGGGGACATGGGGACATTGGGACATAGGGCACTTGGAGGGACGTGTGGGGGACATGGGGGGTCGTGGGGGGACACTGGGGGGGACACGGGGGGCCATGGGGGTGGCACGTAGGGGGCCGCGGGGCCTTGTCACCCCCGTCTCCCTCCCGTCCCCGCAGGACGCACGCTGGCTCGGGAGCTCTGCGCCCCCGCCCCCGCCGGGGATGGCTGCGACTGCCCCTCCCCCCCCTCCCCTCCCCCCACCCCCCCCTCCCCCCCCCACCCCCCCTGTCCCCTCGGCTGCAGTGACCAGGGCCGCTGTCGGGGGGGTCGCTGCCGCTGCTTCCCCGGCTTCACCGGCCCCCACTGCGCCACCCCCGCCTGTCCCCCCGGCCGCGGCGGGCCCCGCTGCGCCCTCGGTACGTCCCCGAGGGTCCCCGAGGGTCCCCGGGTGTCCCCAGGGGTCCCCAGGGGTCCCCCAGTGTCCCCATCCCAGTGCTCCCAGTGCCCCCCCACCTCCCTCCCAAGCCGTAGTGAGCCCTGATGCCACCTTGGTAGGTCCCCAGGTGTCCCCAGGTGTCCCCAAGGGTCTCCAAGGGTCCCCAGGGGTCCCCAGTGCTCCCCCAGTGTCCCCATCCCAGTGCTCCCAGTGCCCCCCCACCTTCCTCCCCAGCCGTAGTGAGCCCTGATGCCACCTTGGTAGGTCCCCAGGTGTCCCCAGGTGTCCCCAAGGGTCCCCGAGGGTCCCCAGGGGTCCCCAGTGCTCCCCCAGTGTCCCCATCCCAGTGCTCCCAGTGCCCCCCCACCTCCCTCCCCAGCCGTAGTGAGCCCTGATGCCACCTTGGTAGGTCCCCAGGTGTCCCCAAGGGTCCCCAAGGGTCCCCGAATTTCCCCAGGTGTCCCCATGGGTCCCCATCCCAGTGCTCCCAGTGCTCCCCCGCTTCCCTTCCTGGCCATAGTGGGCCCTGATGCCACCTGGATATGTCCCCAAATGTCTCTGAGTGTCCCCAGGGGTCCCCCAGTGTCCCCATCCCAGTGCTTCCAGTACCCCCCCACCTCCCTCCCCAGCCGTAGTGAGCCCTGATGCCACCTTGGTAGGTCCCCAAATGTCCTCAAGTGTCTCCAAAGGTCCCCAAGGGTGCCCAAATTTCCCCAGGTGTCCCCAAGGGTCCCCATGGGACCCCGAATTTCCCCATGGGTCCCCATCCCAGTGCTCCCAGTGCTCCCCTGCTTCCCTTCCTGGCCGTAGTGCGCCCTGATGCCACCTGGATATGTCCCCACTTGTCCCCGAGTGTCCCCGAGTGTCCCCAGTGCTCCCCCAGTGTCCCCATCCCAGTGCTCCCCCACCTCTCTCCCCAGCTGTAGTGAGCTCTGATGCCACCTTCGTAGGTCCCCAAATGTCCCCAAGGGTCCCCAAGTGTCCCCAAATTTCCCCAAGGGTCCCCATCCCAGTGCCCCCCCCTCCTTCCCCGGCCATAGCGGGCTCTGATGCCACCTCAGTATGTCCCCACCTGTCCCCAAAGGTCCCCTAGTGTCCCCAGTGCTTCCCTGGTGCTCCCCACTGCTCCCAGTGTCCCCCAGTGTCTCCATCTCAGTGCCCCCAGTACCCCCCCTGCCTGTCCCCCCCCAGCCATGGTGGACCCTGATGCCGCTTTGGTATTTCCCTCAGTGTCCCCAGTGTCCCCTGGTGTCCTCCAGCGCTCTCCCAGTCTTCCCAGTGTCCCCCAGTGCCCTGGCCCTGAGTATCCCCGTGGTGTCCCTGTCCTGTGGGTGCTCCATATCCTGCTGTCCCCATGGCTTGGGTGGCCTTGTTCCTTGGGTGTCCCCTCCATGTCCCCGTGGTGTCCCCATCCCAGAATGTCCCCATCCCATGGTGTCTCAAGGGTGTCCTGTCCCGTGATGTCCCCAGGGTGTCCCCATCCCATGGGTGCCCTGTCCTCGTGGTGTCCCCATGTCTTGAGGGTGTCCCTGTCCTGTGCTGTCCCCAGGGTGTCTCTATCCCATGGGTGCCCCATCTGGTGGAGTCACCAGGGTGTCCCCAGGGTGTTGCTGTCCCATGGTGTCCCCATCCCCTGGGTGCCCCATCCTGTGGTGTCTCCAGGGTGTCCCCATCCCATGGGTGCCCCATCCTGTGGTGTCTCCAGGGTGTCCCCATCCCATGGGTGCCCCATCCTGTGGTGTCTCCAGGGTGTCCCCATCCCATGGGTGCCCCATCCTCTGGTGTCTCCAGGGTGTCCCCATCCCATGGGTGCCCCATCCTGTGGTGTCCCCAGGGTGTCCCCATCCCATGGGTGCCCCATCCTGTGGTGTCTCCAGGGTGTCCCTATCCTGTGTTGTCCCCATTCCCTGGGTGCTCTGTCCCCGTGGTGTCCCCAGGGTGTTCCCATCCCATGGGTGCCGCATCCTGGGGTGTCCCCAGGGTGTCCCCATCCCATGGGTGCCGCATCCTGGGGTGTCCCCAGGGTCTCCCCATCCCATGGGTGCCCCATCCTGTGGTGTCACCAGGGTATCCTCAAGGTGTCCCTGTCCTGTGGTGTCCCTAGGGTGTCCCCATCCCATGGTGCCCCAAAGTGTCCCTGTGGTGGCACCCACTGATGGGACCGTGTCCCCGCAGATATCCCCTCGGTGACACCGCGCTTGGCCACCCGCAACCAGACGTCCTTCCGTGTGACCTGGCCCCGCCCCCCCGTGCCGGTGGATGGCTACCAGGTGGCCCTCATCCCCCTGGTGAGCTGGGGACGGGGATAGGGGTGGGGACAGGTCCCCAGTGCCACGGTGGCCCCAGTGTGGTGGCCCCAACGTGGCCCCAACGTGGCCTTCATCCCCAGGATGAGGTGGCATCTGTGGCCACCTGCTGCTGCCCTGCTGGGGGTCACCATAAAGGTGTCCCTATGGTGTCCCCAACATGTCCCCAATGTGCCTGTTGTCCCCAGAGCAAGCCGGCGATCAGGCCACCTCCCGCTGCCTAACTGGGGGATGGGGACATCTCCCTAGTGTGTCTCTTGTCCCCAGGATTAGCCGTGGTGGTGTCACCCATCTGCTGCTTGACTTAGGGATGGGTCCCCCATGGTGTCCCCCCATGGTGTCCCCAATGCATCCCATGTCCCCAGGATGAGTCAGCAGCTGTGGCCGCCCTTCTGCTGCCTGGCTTGGGGACAGGGATGTGTCCCCAGTATGGTGTCCCCAGTATCCCCAACATGTCCCTTGTCCCCAGGATGAGCCACCTGCCTGCAGCCCTGCTTAGGGACCAGGACATGTCCCCACCGTGATGTCCCCAATATGTCCCCAGTGTGTCCCCAACATGTCCCCCAGCCCCAGGACAAGCCATTGGCTGTAGCGCCTGGCTCAGGGATGAGGAGGTGTCCTCACCACGTTGTCCCCCGTGTGCTCCTCCTTAGCTGTCCCCAACACGTTCCCAGCGTGTCCCCCACATGTCCCCCAGCCCTGGGAGAAGCTCTTGGCTGTGGCCACCTGCCTGCTGCCTGACTCAGGGCCAGGTCCCACCGTGGTGTCCCCAGCATGTCCTTGACTTGTCCCCAGGACGAGCCGGCGGCGATGACCACTCATGAGCTGCCTGGCTCTGCTGTCACCTTCGAGGTGGCAGGGCTGGCACCCGGACACGCCTTCGAGCTCTTCATCCAGGCCCAGCGGGACCAGCACCTCGGGGCACCCGGCACCCTGCGCGTCCGCACCCGTACGTGTCACCCTCTCAGCGCGGGGACCACGAGGGAATGGGGACACCATGGGGATGGCAGCGGGCATGAGCATGGGGACAGGGATGGGGACAACGTGGGGATGGCAATGGGTGTGGGCATGGGGACAGGGGTGGGGATGGCACATGGATGGAGTAGGGGACCGTGATGGCATGGTCATGGGTGTGGGGACAGTGATGGGGACAGCATAGACAGCATGGGGACAGGAATGGGGAGGGCATGGGCATGGGAACAGGGCTGGCATGGGGACAGGGACAGGGATGGCACAAGCATGGGGACAGAGATGACACAGGGATGGGGATAGTGACGGCATGGTCATGGGGACAGCAATGGGGATGGCATGGGCATGGGGACAAGGATGGTGTGGGCATGGGGATGGGGACAGCAACGGGGACAGCACAGGCATGGGGACAGCACAGGCATGGGGACAGGGGTGACACAGGGATGGGGATGGGGACAGTGATGGCATGGGGACGGGTGGCATGAGCAGAGGGATGGGGACAGGGATGGGGATGGCACAGGCGTGTGGACAGGGACGGCGCAGGGATGGGGTTGGGGGCGGTGACGACGTGGTCATGGGTGTGGGGACAGCGATGAGGACAGCATGGGGACAGGGATGGGGACAAGGATGGGGCAGGGATGGGGACGGCATGGGGACAGGGATGGCATGAGCACAGGGATGGGCACAGCGATAGGGACAGCCGTGGAGATGGCACGGACATGGAGATAGGGGTGGCACGAGGATGGGGACAGCATGGACACAGGCATGGTGACAGGAACAACACGGGGATGGTGATGGGGACAAGACGTGGATGGGGACAGCGTAGGGATGGGGGTGTCATGGGGATAGGGACAGCATGGTGACAGGCATGGGGACAGGGATGGTGCAAGCATGGGGATGAGGACAGCATGGACATGGGGACAGGGACGGGATGGGGACAAGCATGGGGATGGCAGAGGGATGGGGACAGGGATGGGGATGTCATGGCCACAGGAATGGGGACAGGGACTGGCATGGGGACAGGGACTGGGATGGGCATGGGGACAGGGACGGTGCCTGCAGCCTCTGTCCGTCCCCCCATGTCCATGTGTCCCTGTGGCTCTGCAGGTCCACGTGCGTCTGTCTGTCCTGGTGGGTCTGTGTGTCACCAGTCTGTCCCTGTGGGTCCGTGTTGTTCCCTTGGGCCTGTCTATCTGCGTCCGTCGCCATGTGTCCCCGCGGGTCCGTCTGTCCCCATGGGCTCCTCTGTCCCCATGGGCTCCTCTGTCCCCATGGGCGCATCTGTCCCTGTGGGTCCATGTGTCCCCATGGCTCCACGTGACCCACATCTCCTGGTGCTTCCCCGTGCGTCCCTCTGTTGCCTGGGTCCGGATGTCCCCAGTCTGTCCCCGTCAGTCAATCTGTCCTAGTCTGTTCCCATGAGTCTGGGTGTCCCCAGTCTGTCCCTATGCGTCCGTCTGTCCCTGTCCCTTCCCGTGTCCATCCATCCCTGTGTCCCCCTGTGGGTCCCCGGACTCTGGCAGACGGGGACTTTTGGGGACGGGTTGTTGACCCTGGTCCCCTTTGCTCTCGCAGTGCTTGCCCAGACTCTGCCCACCCACGGGGGGTCCCCAGGGTCCCCTCAGGGTTCCCTGGGGTCCCCGGCATCACCAGTGGCCCCAGCGTCACCATCAGCCCGAGGGTCTCCGGCATCCCCAAGGTCCCCAGTGTCACCAGCATCCCCGGGGTCACCAGGGTCCCTGGGATCACCAGCATCACCAGCGTCACCGGATGCATCCTTGGGGTCACCAGGGTCTTTGGGGTCACCAGCATCTCCGAGGTTTCCAGCGTCCCCAGTATCTCGAGGGTCTCCGGGGTCCCCGGCATCCCCGAGGTCCCCAGTGTCACCAGAGTCCCCGGCATCACCAGCGTCCCCAGAATCCCCAGGGTCACCAGTGTCCCCAAGGTTACCTGCATCTCCACGGTCCCCAGCATCACCACAGTCCCCTGTATCACCTCCCTCTCCATGGTCCCCGGTGTCCCCAGCATCCCCACTGTCCCCAGTGCTCCCGGCTGTCCCATCCCTGCATGACCTGGGGGCCAAGCTCTCCTCCTACAAGGGCTCCTTGCTGCAGCGCCTGGAGAGCCACCTCCGGGCTACAAACTTCCCCCTCCGGGGCAACCAAACGGTGCCGGCGGTGGCCCGCGCCATCCTGTCTTACCTTCTGCGCCGCAGCCCGGCCCTGTTGCGTCACCAGCTCCTCCGCCAGATGCCCCATCCCAAGCCCCAGTTGATGCCAGGGGCCGCCGGCGAGGCTCTGGTGGACCTGGATGGGCTGCGGGGCCACGCAGAGAATGTGGTGATCCGTTACCGGCTCCTGGAAGAGCCGGAGGGGGCCGAGGGGGAGCTACAGGTGCCGGGGGACACGGCGGTGGCCCGGGTGCCAGGGCTGGTGCCAGGGGCCATGTACCGGGTGGAGGTGCACGGCGTGGTGCGGGGGCACGTCTCCAAGTCCTACACATTCCTGGTGACGGCAGGTGGGTGATGGGGATGGAGACAGGGACAACATTGCACGGGGACATCCCATAACCGCCCACTCCTCTTTTGGGTGCAGGGGTAGGTGGCACCAATGAGCCCCCGCTGGACTGGGAGCACATGTATGAGATGGAGTTGACTGAGCCCCAAGGTGCCGTAGCCAAAGCAGGTACCATTAGGTGGTCCATGGCAACAGTGGGAGGGACCCAAGTGTTGAGGCTCAACTGCTCTTGGTAGACAGGTTGGGGATGGATGGATGGTTGGATGGATGGATGGTTGGATGGATGGTGGTTGGATGGTTGGTGGTTGGATGGATGGTGGTTGGATGGATGGATGGTTGGATGGATGGTGGTTGGATGGATGGTGGTTGGATGGTTGGTGGTTGGATGGATGGATGGTTGGATGGATGGTGGTTGGATGGTTGGGGTGGGTTGGTGATGGATGGATGGGTGCGTGGATGGATGGGTGGGCGGGTGGATGGATGGATGGATGGTGGTTGGGTGGTGGAGGTGGGTAGGTGGATGGATGGATGGGTGGATGGATGGATGGAAGGTCGGATGGATGGGTGGGAGGTGGATTCGAAGATTGGTGTAAGGAAAAGTCAATGGAAAAACAGGTCATTGCATGGATGGAAGCCTGGATTCTTGAATGGACAAATGAGCGGGCAGACAGCTAAATGAACTGATGGGTGGAACAACGGACAAAGAACAGATTGGATGGATGATTGGATGGATGGGTGGACACCCAGTTGGATCAATGGGAGGATGGTTGGGTGCTTGGATTGAAGGGTGCGTGATTAGATGGGGAGGTGGAATGACAGATGGTTCAGCAGAAGGATGCACGGGTGGGTGGAACTTCATGTTCTGCTTTGTGCCATCTCCATCGCAGTGCCGGCCCCGCCGTCAGAGGAACCACCACCCCGGCCCCGCCTGGGCGGGCTCATTGTTTCCCACGTCACCCCTGGCTCCGTCCAGCTGGAGTGGAGCGTCCTCGAGGGCACCTTTGACTCCTTCACGGTGCAGTACAGGGATGTGCAAGGCCAACCTCAGGCACTTGCAGTTGACGGTGGTTCCCGCACGGTGACGGTGCCTGGGCTGTCACCATCCCGCCGCTACAAGTTCAACCTGTACGGGGTGTGGGGTCGGAAACGGATTGGTCTTATCTCCACCGATGCCGTCACAGGTGAGGGCATCTCTGGGCGCTATGTCCTCTGCGGGCACTGGGTTTGGAGCAAGTCAGGAGCCTTGGCAGGTCCTTTGACCTTGAGGGATATGGGAAGAGCATCTGGGCCTTGATTTGGCGGTGGGTGTGGGTGCATGCGAGGTCAGAGGGATGGAAGGGTGGATGGTTGGGATTGGATGGTTGGGACTGGGTGGATGGATGGATGGTTGGGATTGGATGGATGGATGGGGATGGATGGGATTGGAGGGACTGATGGATGGTTGGGATTAGATGGACGGATGGACGGATGGGGATGGATGGGATTGGGTGGATGGTTGGGATTGGATGGGTGGATGGATGGATGGGATTAGATGGATGGCTGGATGGTTGGGATTGGATGGCTGGATGGTTGGGATTGGATGGCTGGATGGTTGGGATTGGAAGGATGGATGGTTGGGATTGGATGGATGGATGGATATTTGGATGGGTGGCTGGAAAAATGGTTGGTTGGACCGATTGATGGTTGGAGAGATGAATCGATGGGAGCATGGATGGATGGAAGCACGGGTGGTCAGGTGAATAATCAGACTGTTTAATGAATGAAGGGGTGGATGGTTGGGTTCATGGATCCATGGACTGATGTGAGGGAGAAGGGTCACGGAGAGATGATGGGTGAGTGGATAGAAGGAAGCATGGATGGGTGGGAAGACACATGCATGGATAGGTGGCTGGTTAGATGGGTGGAAGGCCAGATTTCTGGCAGACTGGCTGCCTGAATTGGCAGACAAAGAGAGAATTGGATGGATGAGTGGATGGGTGGACAAACAGCTGGAGGAATGGAAAATGGGTGGAAGGGTGGAGGGTTGGGTGAGTCATGTGATGGGTGGGTGATTAGATGGGTGGAGCGGCAGGCAGGATGGATGCATGAATGGATGCGTGGATAGAGGGAGGGATGTCTGTCGCCAGTGTGTCCTGCATTGTGCTGTTCCTGTTGCAGCCCCGGCCCCACCAAAGGAGGAACCACCATCCCAGCCAATCCTGGGCGAGCTCACGGCCTCCCACATCACCCCTGACTCCGTCCAGCTGGAGTGGAGCGTCCCCGAGGGCACCTTTGACTCCTTCACGGTGCAGTACAGGGATGCCCAAGGCCAGCCCCAGGTGCTGCCCGTGGACGGTGGTTCCCGCACGGTGACGGTGCCTGGGCTGTCACCGTCCCGCCGCTACAAGTTCAACCTGTACGGGGTGTGGGGTCGGAAACATCTGGGCCCCGTCTCCACCGACGCTGTCACAGGTGAGTGGGTCTGTGGGACCCTCCGTGTCCTTGCTGCCCTGGGTTTGGAGTGTGGCAGGAGCTTGGGCAGGTCCCATTCAAGGTCTTTGGCCCATCTGGGAAATGGGAACTTCTCTTGGGTGTTGATTGGGGGCTGGCTGGAGGGACGGGTGCCCGCAGGGTTTTAGGCAGTAAGGGAGGGGGAGAGCGAGGGAAGCCTGGAAGGAGGGAGTGATGGGGGTACGGGTGGTGGGATGGGTGTGCGGCTCGTTGAGTGAGGAGATGGATGGATGGATGGATGGATGGGTGATGGTGGGTGGTTGGTTAATAGGTTGATTGGGTGGACGGGTGATTGACCGGATGGTTGCCTGGATCGATGGGTGTTGTGATGGAAGAGGGGTGATAGGATGGCTGGGTAGAGGAAGGAATTCAAGGACCGATGGATGGAATAGTGCATGGAAGAATGGTTGATTGGATGGATGGAAGCATGGATGGTTGAACGGAGAAATGGAGGGAGAGAAGGTTGCATAGAAAGACAAAGGGATTGGTGGTTGGATGAAAGGAATGACGAAGACATGGATGAATGAATGGATGACGACATGGGTGACCAAAAACGTGCCTTAAGGAGTAGAAGGATGCATGTGTGGATGGTTGGAAGGCTGGTGGGTAGAAGAGTGTTAAGGATGGATGGAAGGAGAGGTGGGTGGATGCTTGGGTGAAGTGATACCTGGCGGGATGATTGGTTGCATGTATGTGTGGATGGATAGAAGGATGGTTGGGTAGAAAAATGGATGGATGGATGTTTCAAGGCATGTATGGCTGTTTATGGCTTTCATTGTGTCCTCTCTGTTACAGCTGCTTTGATGGATGGTAGGATGGATGGATGGACGGATGGATTGGTGGACGTATGTATTGGATGTTTATGCCCTGCATTGTGCCATCTCTGTTACAGCTGCAGCCGAGCCGGAGGAGGAACCACCATCCCAGCCAATCCTGGGCGAGCTCACGGCCCCTCATGTCACCCCCGACTCCGTCCAGCTGGAGTGGAGCGTCCCCGAGGGCTCCTTTGACTCCTTCACGGTGCAGTACAAGGATGCCCAAGGCCAGCCCCAGGTGCTGCCCGTGGACGGTGGTTCCCGCACGGTGACGGTGCCTGGGCTGTCACCGTCCCGCCGCTACAAGTTCAACCTGTACGGGGTGTGGGGTCGGAAACGTCTGGGCCCCGTCTCCACCGATGCTGTCACAGGTGAGGGTGTCTGTGGGCTCCGTCCTCGTTCCCTTTGGGCGCTGGGTTTGGAGTGTGGCAGGAGCTTGTCCAGGGGGGTCATCTCTTGGGTGTTGACTGTTGGCTGGATGTAGGGATGGGAGCAGGCAAGAGAGAGGGAGGGAGGGAGGGAGGGTTGGAGAGGTAGGTGGAGGGATGAAGGTGTGTCTGGTGGTTGGGTGATTGGTTTTTTGAATGGATGGAAAGAAGAGTGGTTGGATCTGTGAAGAGATGGATGGATGGATGGATGGATAACTGAACTGTTGAATGGATGCAGGGTTGGATGGCTGGGTGGATTCTTGGCCCGATGGATAGAAGTAGGTGGATGGGAAGATGAGTGTTGGGATGGATGTGTGGAGGGCTACCCCACCACCCCTCCTTCCTCGCCTGTCCCTTCTGAAGAGCTTATAGCCGTCCATTGCAGCACTCCAATCGTGAGACTCATCCCACCATGTTTCCGTGATGGCGACTAAGTCATAGCTACGCCGCTTCCAGCTCCTCCTGTTTGCCGCCCATGCTGGGTGCATTGGTGTAGATGCACTTGAGCTGGGCTGCCGATTTCTCCCCCGACATTGGCGTGCGGTCCCTAGGCTCTTCTCTAGAGAGCCTGGTTTTATCCCCTTCCCTCCTCAGCTCGATGGTAGTGATGACGAGGTCGAGCGCTTGTGGGTAAGGATGAGGGGGAAGGCCAACAAGGCAGATATCCTGCTGGGAGTCTGTTATAGACCACCTAGCCAGGACGAGGAGGCAGATGAAATATTCTACCAGAGGCTGGCAGAAGTCTCCCAGTCGCTAGCCCTTGTTCTCGTGGGGGACTTCAACTTTCCGGATGTCTGCTGGAAATACCACACGGCAGAGAGGAAACAGTCGAGGAGGTTCCTGGAGTGTGTGGAGGATAACTTCCTGACGCAGCTGGTAAGCGAGCCCACCAGGGGAGATGCCTCGCTTGACCTGCTGTTCACGAACAGAGAAGGACTGGTGGGAGATGTGGTGGTCGGAGGCCGTCTTGGGCTTAGCGACCATGAAATGACAGAATTCTCGATACTTGGTGAAGTAAGGAGGGGGGCCAGCAAAACCGCTACCATGGACTTCCGGCGGGCGGACTTTGGCCTGCTCAGGACACTGGTCGAGAGGGTCCCTTGGGAGACAGTCCTGAAGGGCAAAGGGGTCCAGGAAGGCTGGACGTTCTTCCAGAAGGAAGTCTTAAAGGCGCAGGAGCGGGCTGTCCCCATGTGCCGCAAGAAGAACGGGCGGGGAAGGCGACCGGCCTGGCTGAACGGGGAGCTCTGGCTGGGACTCAGGGAAAAAAGGAGAGTTTATCACTTGTGGAAGAAGGGGCAGGCGACTCAGGAAGAGTACAGGGATCACGTTAGGTCGTGCAGAGAGGAAATTAGAAAGGCAAAAGCCCGGCTAGAACTCAACCTGGCCACTGTCGTGAGAGACAACAAAAAATGCTTTTATAAGTATGTTAATGACAAAAGGAGAGCCAAGGAGAATCTCCATCCTCTACTGGATGCGGGGGGGAACGTTGCCACCAAGGACGAGGAAAAGGCTGAGGTACTCAACGCCTTCTTTGCCTCAGTCTTTAGTAGTCAGAGCAGTTATCCTCAGGGTACTCAGCCCCCTGAGCTGGAAGACAGGGATGGCGAGCAGGATAAACCCCCCATAATTCAAGAGGAAGAAGTTAATGACCTGCTACGCCACCTGGACGCTCACAAGTCTATGGGGCCGGATGGGATCCACCCGAGGGTGCTGAGGGAGCTGGCGGAGGAGCTTGCCGAGCCGCTCTCCATCATTTACCAGCAGTCCTGGTTAACTGGGGAGGTCCCGGACAACTGGAGGCTTGCCAAGGTGACGCCCATCTACAAGAAGGGCCGGAAGGAGGATCTGGGGAACTACAGGCCGGTCAGCCTGACCTCGGTGCCAGGGAAGATCACGGAGCGGTTGGTTTTGAGGGCGCTCAGAAGCCATGTGCGGGACAACCAGGGGATCAGGCCCAGCCAGCACGGGTTCATGGAAGGCAGGTCCTGCTTGACCAACCTGATCTCCTTCTATGACCAGGTGACCCACAGTGGATGAGGGAAAGGCTGTGGATGTGGTCTACCTGGACTTCAGTAAAGCCTTTGACACTGTCTCCCACAGCATTCTCCTAGAGAAGCTGGCGGCTCACGGCCTAGACAGGTCCACTCTTGGCTGGGTAAAAAACTGGCTGGACGGCCGAGCCCAGAGAGTTGTGGTCAACGGAGTTAAATCCAGTTGGCGGCCGGTCACGAGCGGTGTTCCCCAGGGCTCAGTACTGGGGCCGGTCCTGTTCAATCTCTTTATCAATGATCTGGACGAGGGGATCGAGTGCTCCCTCAGTCAGTCTGCAGACGACACCAAGTTGGGCGGGAGTGTTGATCTGCTGGAGGGTGGGAAGGGTCTGCAGAGGGACCTGGACAGGCTGGGTCGATGGGCCCAGGCCAATGTATGAGGTTCAACAAGGCCAAGTGCCGGGTCCTGCGCTTCGGCCACAACAACCCCAGGCAACGCTACAGGCTTGGGCAAGAGTGGCTGGAAAGCTGCCCGGAGGAAAAGGACCTGGGGATGCTGATTGACAGCCGGCTGAACATGAGCCGGCAGTGTGCCCAGGTGGCCAAGAAGGCCAACGGCATCCTGGCCTGTATCAGAAGTCGTGTGGCCAGCAGCAGCAGGGAGGTGACCGTGCCCCTGTACTGGGCACTGGTGAGGCCACACCTCGAATCCTGTGTTCAGTTTTGGGCCCCTCACCACAAGAAGGACATGGAGGTGCTGGAGCGTGTCCAGAGGAGGGCAACGAAGCTGATGAAGGGCCTGGAGCACAAGTCTGATGGGGAGCGGCTGAGGGAACTGGGGGTGTTCAGCCTGGAGAAGAGGAGGCTGAGGGGAGACCTCATCGCGCTCTACAACTACCTGAAAGGAGGTTGTAGTGAGGGGGGGGTTGGTCTCTTCTCCCAAGTAACAGCGATAGGACAAGAGGAAATGGCCTCAAGTTGCGCCAAGGGAGGTTTAGATTGGACATGAGGAGAAATTTCTTTCCTGAAAGAGTGGTCAGGCCTTGGAACAGGCTGCCCAGGGCAGTGGTGAAGTCCCCATCCCTGGAGGTATTTAAAAGACGTGTGGATGAGGCCCTTAGGGACATGGCTTAGTGGGTATGGTGGTGTTGGGTTGACGGTTGGACTCGATGATCTTAGAGGTCTTTTCCAACCTTAATGATTCTATGATTCTATGAGTCTATGACAACTGGACAGCCTGGTGGGGTGACAGACAGCACCGTTAATGGTTGTCTGTCTGGGTGAATGCATGGAGGGATGGAAGATTGTTCATGGAAAATGGGTGATGGGAGGGGTGGAGGCCTGGGTGGATGCATGGACAAAGAGCTGGATGTGTGTTTGGATGGTTAGTTGGTGTGTGGGTGATCAGCTAGATGGGTGGATGGATGGATGGTTGGATGGGTGGATGGATGGATGCTGGTGGGTGGCTGGTTAATAGGTTGATTGGATGGACGGGTGATTGAATGGATGGTTGCCTGGATCGATGGGTGTTGTGATGGAAGAGGGGTGATAGGATGGCTGGGTAGAGGAAGGAATTCAAGGACCGATGGATGGAATAGTGCATGGAAGAATGGTTGATTGGATGGATGGAAGCATGGATGGTTGGATGGAGAAATGGAGGGAGAGAAGGTCGCATGGACAGACAAAGGGATCGGTGGTTGGATGAAAGGAATGACGAAGACATGGATGAATGAATGGATGACGACATGGGTGACCAAAAACGTGCCTTAAGGAGTAGAAGGATGCATGTGTGGATGGATGGAAGGCTGGTGGGTAGAAGAGTGTTAAGGATGGATGGAAGGAGAGGTGGGTGGATGCTTGGGTGAAGTGATACCTGGAGGGATGATTGGTTGCATGTATGTGTGGATGGATAGAGGGATGGTTGGGTAGAAAAATGGATGGATGGATGTTTCAAGGCATGTATGGCTGTTTATGGCTTTCATTGTGTCCTCTCTGTTACAGCTGCTTTGATGGATGGTGGGATGGATGGATGGACGGATGGATTGGTGGACGTATGTATTGGATGTTTATGCCCTGCATTGTGCCATCTCTGTTACAGCTGCAGCCGAGCCGGAGGAGGAACCACCATCCCAGCCAATCCTGGGCGAGCTCACGGCCCCTCATGTCACCCCCGACTCCGTCCAGCTGGAGTGGAGCGTCCCCGAGGGCACCTTTGACTCCTTCACGGTGCAGTACAAGGATGCCCAAGGCCAGCCCCAGGTGCTGCCCGTGGACGGTGGTTCCCGCACGGTGACGGTGCCTGGGCTGTCACCGTCCCGCCGCTACAAGTTCAACCTGTACGGGGTGTGGGGTCGGAAACGTCTGGGCCCCGTCTCCACCGATGCTGTCACAGGTGAGGGCGTCTGTGGGCTCCGTCCACGTTCCCTTTGGGCGCTGGGTTTGGAGTGTGGCAGGAGCTTGTCCAGGGGGGTCATCTCTTGGGTGTTGACTGTTGGCTGGACGTAGGGATGGGAGCAGGCAAGAGAGAGGGAGGGAGGGAGGAAGAGTTGGAGAGGTAGGTGGAGGGATGAATGTGGTTGGGTGATTGGTTTTTGAATGGATGGAAAGAAGGGTGGTTGGATCTGTGAACAGATGGGTAGATGGGTGGGTGGGTGGGTGGGTGGATGGATGAATAACTGAACGGTTGAATGGATGCAGGGTTGGATGGCTTTGTGGATTGTTGGCTTGATGAGAAGCAGGTGGATGGGAAGATGAGTGTTGGGATGGATGTTTGGAAGCATGGCTGCACGGAGGGTGAAATACATGGATGAATGCTTGCGTGGACAGATAGAGAGATGAATGGATGGAGGGGTGCATGGATGAATGGTCCAAAAGATGGATGTATGGATGGACGGATGGATGGAGGGATGGAGGCATGGATGGAGAGATGGATGGGTGGACGGACAGACAGACAGGTGGTCACATGAATGGCTAAGAGACTGGTGAACGGATGAATGCATTGATGAGAAGCAGAGGGACAACTGGACAGACTGGTGGGGTGACAGATGGCACCGTTAATGGTTGTCTGTCTGGGTGAATGCATGGAGGGATGGAAGATTGTTCATGGAAAATGGGTGATGGGAGGGGTGGAGGCCTGGGTGGATGCATGGACAAAGAGCTGGATGTGTGTTTGGATGGTTAGTTGGTGTGTGGGTGATCAGCTAGATGGATGGATGGATGGATGGATGGATGGATGGGTGGATGGATGGGTGGATGGATGGATGCTGGTGGGTGGCTGGTTAATAGGTTGATTGGTGGATAGATGGTTGAACGGATGGTTGCCTGGATTGATGGGTGTTTTGATGGAAGATGGGTGATAGGATGGTTGGGTAGAGGAATGGATTCAAGAACCGATGGATGGAATAGTGCACAGAAAAATGGTTGATTGGATGGATGGAAGCATGGATGGTTGGACGGAGAAATGGAGGGAGAGAAGGTTGCATGGAAAGACAAAGGGATTGGTGGTTGGATGAAAGGAATGACGAAGACATGGATGAATGAATGGATGACGACCTGGGTGACCATAAACCTGCCTTAAGGAGCAGAGAGGTGGCTGGTAAGGTGTTTGTTTGGGTGACTTGGCTGCTGGTTGGATGATTAGGTGGATGAATGGACAGGCAGATGGTGAGTGGAAGGATGCCTGTGTGGATGGTTGGAAGGCTGATGGGTGGAACGGTGTTAAGGATGGATGGAAGGAGAGGTGGGTGGATGGTTGGGTGAGCTGATACCTGGAGGGATGATTGGTTGAATGTATGTGTGGGTGGATGGATAGAGGGATGGTTGGGTAGAAAAATGGATGGACGGACGGACAGACATGTGGATGTTTATGCCCTGCATTGTGCCCTTTCTGTTATGGCTGCAGCCGAGAAGGAACCACCATCCCAGCCAATCCTGGGCGAGCTCACGGCCCCTCATGTCACCCCTGACTCCATCCAGCTGGAGTGGAGTGTCCGCGAGGGCACCTTTGACTCCTTCACGGTGCAGTACAAGGATGCCCAAGGCCAGCCCCAGGTGCTGCCCGTGGACGGTGGTTCCCGCACGGTGACGGTGCCTGGGCTGTCACCGTCCCGCCGCTACAAGTTCAACCTGTACGGGGTGTGGGGTCGGAAACGTCTGGGCCCCATCTCCACCGACGCTGTCACAGGTGAGTGGGTCTGTGGGACCCTCCGTGTCCTTGCTGCCCTGGGTTTCGAGTGTGGCAGGAGCTTGGGCAGGGCCCGCTCAAGGTCTTTGGCCCATCTGGGAAATGGGAACTTCTCTTGGGTGTTGATTGGGGGCTGGCTGGAGGGACGGGTGCAGGCAGGGTTTTAGGCAGTCAGGGAGGGGGAGAGCGAGGGAAGCCTGGAGGGAGGGAGTGATGGGGGTGCGGGTGGTGGGATGGGTGTGCGGCTCGTTGGGTGAGGAGATGGATGGATGGGTGGGTGGGTGGATGCTGGTGGGTGGTTGGTTAATAGGTTGATTGGGTGGATGGGTGATTGACCGGATGGTTGCCTGGATCGATGGGTGTTTTGATGGAAGAGGGGTGATAGGAAGGCTGGGTAGAGGAAGGAATTCAAGGACCGATGGATGGAATAGTGCACGGAAGAATGGTTGATTGCATGGATGGAAGCATGGATGGTTGAACGGAGAAATGGAGGGAGAGAAGGTTGCATGGACAGACAAAGGGATCGGTGGTTGGATGAAAGGAATGACGAAGACATGGATGAATGAATGGATGACGACCTGGGTGACCAAAAAGGTGCCATAATGAGTAGAAGGATGCATGTGTGGATGGTTGGAAGGCTGATGGGTGGAACGGTGTTAAGGATGGATGGAAGGAGAGGTGGGTGGATGCTTGGGTGAAGTGATACTTGGAGAGATGGTTTCTTAAGTGGATGGATGGATGGATAGAAGGATGGTTGGGTAGAAAAATGGTTGGAAGGAGAAAGGGATGGATGAATGTTTCGAGGCCTGTATGGATGTTTGTTCCCTCTCTGTTATAGCTGCAGCGGAGCCTGAGGAGAAACCACCGACTCAGCCAATGCTGGGCGAGCTCACGGCCTCCCACATCACCCCCGGCTCCGTCCAGCTGGAGTGGAGCGTCCCCGAGGGCACCTTTGACTCCTTCACGGTGCAGTACAAGGATGCCCAAGGCCAGCCCCAGGTGCTGCCCGTGGACGGTGGTTCCCGCACGGTGACGGTGCCTGGGCTGTCACCGTCCCGCCGCTACAAGTTCAACCTGTACGGGGTGTGGGGTCGGAAACGTCTGGGCCCCGTCTCCACCGACGCTGTCACAGGTGAGGGTGTCTGTGGGTCCTCTCCGTGTCCCCTTTGGACACTGGTTTTGGAGTGTGGCAGGAGCTGGGACAGGGCCCGTGCTGGTACCTTGGGTCTTTTGGGAAATGGGAACAGTTTTCTAGTGCTTCCTCGGGGATGTATGGATGGGAACATGCAACGTTGGAGGGGTGGAGGAATGGCGGGGCGGGGGGAAGGTTGGGTGGATGGATGGATGGATGGAAGATCAGACAGCAGGGTATTTAGAATCACAGAATCATTTAGGTTGGAAAAGACCTTTCAGGTCATGGAGTCCAACATTTATGTGGTTGAACAGATGCAGGGCTGGTTAGGTGGCTGTGTGGTATGGAGCTGCATCCAGGGAAGTTCAGGTTGGACATTAAGCAAACGTTCTTCACTGAGATGGTGGTCGGTCAGTGGAACAGGCTCCCCAGGGAAGCGCTCACGGCACCAAGCCTGTCAGAGTTCAAGGAGTGTCTGGACGATGCTCTTAGTCATGTGGTTTAGTGCTAGGTAGTCCTGTGAGGAGCAGGGGGTCGGACTCGATGATCCTTACGGGTCCCTTCCAGCTCGAGCTATTCTGTGATTTTATGATCATATGGAAGGTTTTTTTGATGGATTAATGGATGCATGGATGGCTTTTTGGGTGTATGGATGGTTGGATGGATGGATGGATGGATGGTTGGATGGACGGGTGGTTGGATCGATAGATGAATTAGCGGAAGCGTGGACAGATGGCAGGATTACTGAATGGATCTGGTGTGGATGGGTCTGTGGCATTTTAAAGAGGAAATGATGGTTCGGATGGTTGGATGGAGGCACGATTGTATGGGAGGGTGGAAGAATGGATAATGGGTGGAGAGATGGCCAGCTGGCTGGGCAGTGGTATGGCTGGGGGCTTAAATGAGCGGGTAAGTGGTTGGCCGGTTGATGGGTAGAGTGGATTCAAGGACTGACTGAAGGAAAGGGGTGAGGATGGATGGACGGATGGATGGACATGCATGCATGGATGGTTGGATGGATGGATGGATGGACGGGTGGATTGATTGGTGGTTGTTTATGCCCTGTGTTGTGCCCTGTGTTGCAGCTACAGCTGAGCCGGAGGAGGAACCACCATCCCAGCCAATCCTGGGCGAGCTCACGGTCCCTCATGTCACCCCCGACTCCGTCCAGCTGGAGTGGAGCATCCCCGAGGGCACCTTTGACTCCTTCACGGTGCAGTACAAGGATGCCCAAGGCCAGCCCCAGGTGCTGCCCGTGGACGGTGGTTCCCGCACGGTGACGGTGCCTGGGCTGTCACCGTCCCGCCGCTACAAGTTCAACCTGTACGGGGTGTGGGGTCGGAAACGTCTGGGCCCCATCTCCACCGATGCTGTCACAGGTGAGAGCATCTATGGGCCCCATCTGTGTCCCTTGTGGGCCCTGGGTTTGCTGTGGGGCTGGAGCCCGTTGAGTGGGAACATCTCTTAGACGTTGACTTGGGGAGGGATGTAGGGAAGGGCAGGTGCACGGTCGGAGAGTGGAATGGATGGATGGAGAATGGATTGGAGGAATGGAGGGATGGATGGATGGGTGAATAGATGGAATCAAGGACTGAGAGATGGGAAGAGGTGCACTGGGAAATGCATGATAGGACGGTCCGAACTATGAGTGGATGGATGGACCAATGGTTGTGTGTACATACCGGTAGGACGTTGCGTGGGTGATAGGATGGAAGCTGATGAAATGATGGGGTAGTTGAATGGATGTATGGATGGATGTATGGATGGTTAAGTAAATGGACCTGGAAATGGAAGGATAACTAGATGGATGAAGGGAATTGTGGTCCAAAATCTGGTTTAATGGGAGGAGAGATGGATGGGTGGGTGGATGGATGGATCAGTGTTGGTTGGGTGGATGGGAGGGTAAGTGGATGGGAGGACATATGGGTGTATGGTGAAACCGATTGACGGATGGATGAATGATGTAATTGAGGAAGAAATTTGCCAACGGATGGTTGGCGAGGCTTCAAATGGCATTAGGAAAGGTGGGATGGGTGGCAGTGGGGAGGAATGGGTGTCGGGATGGGTAAGTGGATTGCTGGTTGGATGGTTGAATTTGTGGGCCGATGGATGGAAAATGGTTGGATGGTTGGCTGAGTTTATTGGGTGGGTGGGTGGATGGATGGATGGATGGACTGATGGATGGATGGATGGACTGATGGATGGTTGTTCCTCTGTGTGCCCTACATTGTGCCTCTCTATTGCAGCTCCAGCCCCACCGTCGGAGGAACTGCCATCAGAGGAACCACCATCCCAGCCAATCCTGGGCGAGCTCACGGCCTCCCACGTCACCCTCGACTCCGTCCAGCTGGAGTGGAGCGTCCCCGAGGGCACCTTTGACTCCTTCACGGTGCAGTACAAGGATGCCCAAGGCCAGCCCCAGGTGCTGCCCGTGGACGGTGGTTCCCGCACGGTGACGGTGCCTGGGCTGTCACCGTCCCGCCGCTACAAGTTCAACCTGTACGGGGTGTGGGGTCGGAAACGTCTGGGCCCCGTCTCCACCGATGCTGTCACAGGTGAGGGTGTCTTCAGGCCTCACGTGTGCCCCCTTGGGACCCTGCGTATGCTGGAGGGCATGAGCTGGAGCTGGGTCTGTCCTGATCCCCTGGGGCCTTGTGGGAAGTGGGAACATCTCTTGGGTGCTGACTGGGTTGGAGGGATGTGAGCATGCAAGGTTGGAGGGGTGGAGGGGCAGATTGGTGGATGGAAGGATGGATGGAAGGATGGATGGATGGATGGATGGAGGGCAGGCTATTTCGTTGGTTGAATGGATGAATGGCTAGATAGATGGTTGTGTGGAAGGGTGTCTTGTGTCTTGATGGATGGATGATTTGGGTGATTGGATGGATGGATGGTTGCATCAGCGGATGAATTAGAGGAAGCATGGGTAGATGGTGGTATTACTGAATGGATCCAGTATGGATGGGTTTGTGGCAGTTTCAGAGGTGGGCTGGTGGTTTGGATGGTTGGATGGAAGCACTATTGGGCAGATGGAGGGATGTTTGAATGGATGGATCGGTGGGTTGGTTGGATGGTTGGGTTGGTTGTATGTCTGGAGGCTTAAATGAACACTTAAGCGATTGGTTGGTTGATGGGTGGAATGGATTGGAGGACTGACTGAAGGAAAAAATTGTGTATTGTTGGATGGCTGGCTGGTTGGTGGGATGGATGGATGGGCTGGTGGATGTTTATGACCTGCATTGTGTCCTCTCTATTGCAGCTGCAGCTGAGCCTGAGGAGGAACCACCATCCCAGCCAATCCTGGGCGAGCTCACGGCCTCCCAGGTCACCCCCGACTCCGTCCAGCTGGAGTGGAGCGTCCCCGAGGGCACCTTTGACTCCTTCACGGTGCAGTACAAGGATGCCCAAGGCCAGCCCCAGGTGCTGCCCGTGGACGGTGGTTCCCGCACGGTGACGGTGCCTGGGCTGTCACCGTCCCGCCGCTACAAGTTCAACCTGTACGGGGTGTGGGGTCGGAAACGTCTGGGCCCCGTCTCCACCGACGCTGTCACAGGTGAGTGGGTCTGTGGGACCCTCCGTGTCCTTGCTGCCCTGGGTTTGGAGTGTGGCAGGAGCTGGGGCAGGGCCCGCTCAAGGTCTTTGGCCCATCTGGGAAATGGGAACTTCTCTTGGGTGTTGATTGGGGGCTGGCTGGAGGGACGGGTGCAGGCAGGGTTTTAGGCAGTAAGGGAGGGGGAGAGCGAGGGAAGCCTGGAGGGAGGGAGTGATGGGGGTACGGGTGGTGGGATGGGTGTGCGGCTCGTTGGGTGAGGAGATGGATGGATGGGTGGGTGGGTGGGTGGATGGATGGATGGATGCTGGTGGGTGGTTAGTTAATAGGTTGATTGGATGGACGGGTGATTGACCGGATGGTTGCCTGGATCGATGGGTGTTTTGATGGAAGAGGGGTGATAGGATGGCTGGGTAGAGGAAGGAATTCAAGGATCAATGGATGGAATAGTGCATGGAAGAATGGTTGATTGGATGGATGGAAGCATGGATGGTTGGATGGAGAAATGGAGGGAGAGGAGGTTGCATGGACAAAGGGATTGGTGGTTGGATGAAAGGATGACGAAGACATGGATGAATGAATGGATGACGATGTGGGTGACCAAAAACCTGCCTTAAGGAGCAGAGAGGTGGCTGGTAAGGTGTTTGTTTGGGTGACTTGGCTGCTGGTTGGATGATTAGGTGGATGAATGGACAGGCAGATGGTGAGTGGAAGGATGCCTGTGTGGATGGATGGAAGGCTGAAGGGTGGAACGGTGTTAAGGATGGATGGAAGGAGCGGTGGGTGGATGGTTGGGTGAGCTGATACCTGGTGGGATGATTGGTTGAATTTATGCGTGGGATTGATAGAGGGATGGTGTCGTGGTTTAATCTGGCAGGCAGCCAAATACCACGCAGCCGCTCACTCACTCCCCCCGCCCCCGCAGTGGGACAGGGAGAGAATCGGAAGGGTAAGAGTGAGAAAAACTCGTGGGTTGAGATAAAGACAGTTTAATAGAACAGAAAAGGGAGAATAATGATAATAAATAATGATAGAATATACAAAATGAGTGATGCACAATGCAATTGCTCACCACCCGCGCTGACCGATAACCAAGTAGCGATCGGCCCTTCCTGGATCATGCCTACCCTTCATATACTGAGCATGACGTCACATGGTATGGAATACCCCATTGGCCAGCTGGGCTGGCTGTCCTGATTATGTTCCCTCCCACCTTGTGTACCTAGCTCAGTCAGTAGGCACGGGAGCTGTCCTTGGACTAGGAGGGCACTTAGCAACAACTGAAAACATCAGTGTGTTATCAACATTCTCCTCATACTAAATCCAAAACACAGCACTAGGAAGAAATTTAACCCTATCCCAGCCGAAACTAGGACAGATGGTTGGGTAGAAAAATGGATGGATGGATGCATGGATGGATGAATGTTTCAAGAGACGTATGGATGTTTATCCCCTGCATTGTGTCCTCTCTGTTGCAGCTGCAGCCGAGCCGGAGGAGGAACCACCATCCCAGCCAATGCTGGGCGAGCTCACGGCCTCCCAGGTCACCCCCGACTCCGTCCAGCTGGAGTGGAGCATCCCCGAGGGCACCTTTGACTCCTTCACGGTGCAGTACAAGGATGCCCAAGGCCAGCCCCAGGTGCTGCCCGTGGACGGTGGTTCCCGCACGGTGACGGTGCCTGGGCTGTCACCGTCCCGCCGCTACAAGTTCAACCTGTACGGGGTGTGGGGTCGGAAACGTCTGGGCCCCGTCTCCACCGATGCCGTCACAGGTGAGGGGGCATTGGGGACCCTGTGGACCATGGGTTTGCATTGGGCAGAACCTTGGACAGTGCCCATGGTCAGTTGCTTGGGCCTCTTGGGAAATAGGAATAGCTTTTGGGTGCCGATTTGGGGCTGGATGTATGGATGGGTGCATGGAAGTTGGAAGGATGAAGGGATAGGTCGATGGACAGAAAGATGGGTACTTGGATGAGTTTGTGGCTCTTTGGGTGAGTACCTGGTTGGATGCATGTCTGTCTGTACCGCTGGACTAATGTATGGATGGTTGGATGAATGAAGAATGGCTCCATGATCGATAGGTTGAGTGGGTAGATACATGGATGGATGGATGAAAGTTGGGATAATTGTGTGTCTGGCTCGTGGACTGGGTGAGTGATTGGATGATTGTGTGGACACGTGGCTGAGTGGATGGATGGTGGGGTGGTTGGTTGGATGTCTTGTTGCTTGGAGGAATAAAGGAGAGTCTGGTTGGATGGTTAAAAGGAGGAGTGAATTCAAAGACTGATGGATAGAAGAAGGTGCATGGAGAGACGGGTGATTTGAGGAATGGAAGGATAGACAGATGGAGGGTGAACGGATGTACGGATGGATGGATGGATGTACTGGTGGAGGGATGTATGGGATGTTTATGCCCTGTGTTGCAGCTACAGGCGAGCCGGAGGAGGAACCACCATCTCAGCCAATCCTGGGCGAGCTCACGGCCTCCCAAGTCACCCCTGACTCCGTCCAGCTGGAGTGGAGCGTCCCCGAGGGCACCTTTGACTCCTTCACGGTGCAGTACAAGGATGCCCAAGGCCAGCCCCAGGTGCTGCCCGTGGACGGTGGTTCCCGCACGGTGACGGTGCCTGGGCTGTCACCGTCCCGCCGCTACAAGTTCAACCTGTACGGGGCGTGGGGTCGGAAACGTCTGGGCCCCATCTCCACCGATGCCGTCACAGGTGAGGGCATCTATGGGCCCCATCTGTGTCCCTTGTAGGCCCTGGGTTTGCTGTGGGGCTGGAGCCCGTTGAGTGGGAACATCTCTTAGACGTTGACTTGGGGAGGGATGTAGGGAAGGGCAGGTGCACGGTCGGAGAGTGGAACGGATGGATGGAGAATGGATTGGAGGAATGGAGGGATGGATGGATGGGTGAATAGATGAAATCAAGGACTGAGAGATGGGAAGAGGTGCACTGGGAAAAGGATGATGGGATGGTCGAAACTGTAAATGGATGGATGGACCAACGGTTGTGTGTACCTAATGATAGGACAGAAGCTGATGAAATGATTGGGTAGCTGAATGGATGTATGGATGGATGTATGGATGGTTAAGTAAATGGACCTGGAAATGGAAGGATAACTAGATGGATGAAGGGAATTGTGGTCCAAAATCTGGTTTAATGGGAGGAGAGCGGATGGGTGGGTGGATGGATGGATCAGTGGAGGTTGGGTGGATGGGAGGGTAAGTGGATGGGAGGACATATGGGTGTATGGTGAAACCGATTGACGGATGGATGAATGATGTAATTGAGGAAGAAATTTGCCAACGGATGGCTGGCGAGGCTTCAGATGGCATTAGGAAAGGTGGGATGGGTGGCAGTGGGGAGGAATGGGTGTCGGGATGGGTAAGTGGATTGCTGGTTGGATGGTTGAATTTGGGGCTGATGGATGGAAAATGGTTGGATGGTTGGCTGAGTTTATTGGGTGAGTGGATGGATGGATGGATGGATGGACTGATGGATGGATGGATGGACTGATGGATGGATGGACTGATGGATGGATGGATGGATGGACTGATGGATGGATGGACTGATGGATGGATGATCCTCTGTGTGCCCTACATTGGGCCTCTCTATTGTAGCTCAAGCCCCACCATCGGAGGAACTGCCATCAGAGGAACCACCATCCCAGCCAATCCTGGGCGAGCTCATGGCCTCCCACGTCACCCCCGGCTCTGTCCAGCTGGAGTGGAGCGTCCCCGAGGGCACCTTTGACTCCTTCACGGTGCAGTACAGGGATGCCCAAGGCCAGCCCCAGGTGCTGCCCGTGGACGGTGGTTCCCGCACGGTGACGGTGCCTGGGCTGTCACCGTCCCGCCGCTACAAGTTCAACCTGTACGGGGTGTGGGGTCGGAAACGTCTGGGCCCCGTCTCCACCGATGCCGTCACAGGTGAGAGCATCTGTGGGTCCTCTCCGTGTCCCCTTTGGACACTGGTTTTGGAGTGTGGCAGGAGCTGGGACAGGGCCCGTGCTGGTACCTTGGGCCTTTTGGGAAATGGGAACAGTTTTCTAGTGCTTCCTCGGGGATGTATGGATGGGAACATGCAACGTTGGAGGGGTGGAGGAATGGCGGGGCGGGGGGAAGGTTGGGTGGATGGATGGATGGATGGAAGATCAGACAGCAGGGTATTTAGAATCACAGAATCATTTGGGTTGGAAAAGACCTCTCAGATCATGGAGTCCAACATTTATGTGGTTGAATAGATGCAGGGCTGGTTAGGTGGCTGTGTGGTATGGAGCTGCATCCAGGGAAGTTCAGGTTGGGCATTAAGCAAACGTTCTTCACTGAGATGGTGGTCGGTCAGTGGAACAGGCTCCCCAGGGAAGCGCTCACGGCACCAAGCCTGTCCGAGTTCAAGGAGTGTCTGGACGATGCTCTTAGTCATGTGGTTTAGTGCTAGGTAGTCCTGTGAGGAGCAGGGTGTCGGACTCGATGATCCTTATGGGTCCCTTCCAACTCGAGCTCTTCTGTGATTTTATGATCATATGGAAGGTTTTTTGATGGATTAATGGATGCATGGATGACTTTTTGGGTGTATGGATGGATGGATGGTTGGATGGATGGATTGTTGGATGGTTGGATGGATGGATGGTTGGATGGATGGATGCCGTCACAGGTGAGGGCATCTATGGGCCCCATCTGTGTCCCTTGTGGGCCCTGGGTTTGCTGTGGGGCTGGAGCCCCTTGAGTGGGAACATCTCTTAGACGTTGACTTGGGGAGGGATGTAGGGAAGGGCAGGTGCACGGTCGGAGAGTGGAACGGATGGATGGAGAGTGGATTGGAGGAATGGAGGGATGGATGGATGGATGGATGGGTGAATAGATGGAATCAAGGACTGAGAGATGGGAAGAGGTGCACTGGGAAATGCATGATAGGACGGTCCGAACTATGAGTGGATGGATGGACCAATGGTTGTGTGTACATACCGGTAGGACGTTGCGTGGGTGATAGGACAGAAGCTGATGAAATGATGGGGTAGCTGAATGGATGTATGGATGGATGTATGGATGGTTAAGTAAATGGACCTGGAAATGGAAGGATAACTAGGTGGATGAAGGGAATTGTGGTCCAAAATCTGGTTTAATGGGAGGAGAGATGGATGGGTGGGTGGATGGATGGATCAGTGGAGGTTGGGTGGATGGGAGGGTAAGTGGATGGGAGGACATATGGGTGGATGGTGAAACCGATTGACGGATGGATGAATGATGTAATTGAGGAAGAAATTTGCCAACGGATGGCTGGCGAGGCTTCAGATGGCATTAGGAAAGGTGGGATGGGTGGCAGTGGGGAGGAATGGGTGTCGGGATGGGTAAGTGGATTGCTGGTTGGATGGTTGAATTTGTGGGCCGATGGATGGAAAATGGTTGGATGGTTGGCTGAGTTTATTGGGTGGGTGGGTGGATGGATGGATGGATGGACTGATGGATGGATGGATGGACTGATGGATGGATGTTCCTCTGTGTGCCCTACATTGTGCCTCTCTATTGCAGCTCCAGCCCCACCGTCGGAGGAACTGCCATCAGAGGAACCACCATCCCAGCCAATCCTGGGCGAGCTCACGGCCTCCCACGTCACCCTCGACTCCGTCCAGCTGGAGTGGAGCGTCCCCGAGGGCACCTTTGACTCCTTCACGGTGCAGTACAAGGATGCCCAAGGCCAGCCCCAGGTGCTGCCCGTGGACGGTGGTTCCCGCACGGTGACGGTGCCTGGGCTGTCACCGTCCCGCCGCTACAAGTTCAACCTGTACGGGGTGTGGGGTCGGAAACGTCTGGGCCCCGCCTCCACCGATGCTGTCACAGGTGAGGGTGTCTTCAGGCCTCACGTGTGCCCCCTTGGGACCCTGCGTATGCTGGAGGGCATGAGCTGGAGCTGGGTCTGTCCTGATCCCCTGGGGCCTTGTGGGAAGTGGGAACATCTCTTGGGTGCTGACTGGGTTGGAGGGATGTGAGCATGCAAGGTTGGAGGGGTGGAGGGGCAGATTGGTGGATGGAAGGATGGATGGAAGGATGGATGGATGGATGGATGGAGGGCAGGCTATTTCGTTGGTTGAATGGATGAATGGCTAGATAGATGGTTGTGTGGAAGGGTGTCTTGTGTCTTGATGGATGGATGATTTGGGTGATTGGATGGATGGATGGTTGCATCAGCGGATGAATTAGAGGAAGCATGGGTAGATGGTGGTATTACTGAATGGATCCAGTATGGATGGGTTTGTGGCAGTTTCAGAGGTGGGCTGGTGGTTTGGATGGTTGGATGGAAGCACTATTGGGCAGATGGAGGGATGTTTGAATGGATGGATCGGTGGGTTGGTTGGATGGTTGGGTTGGTTGTATGTCTGGAGGCTTAAATGAACACTTAAGCGATTGGTTGGTTGATGGGTGGAATGGATTGGAGGACTGACTGAAGGAAAAAATTGTGTATTGTTGGATGGCTGGCTGGTTGGTGGGATGGATGGATGGGCTGGTGGATGTTTATGACCTGCATTGTGTCCTCTCTATTGCAGCTGCAGCTGAGCCTGAGGAGGAACCACCATCCCAGCCAATCCTGGGCGAGCTCACGGCCTCCCAGGTCACCCCCGACTCCGTCCAGCTGGAGTGGAGCGTCCCCGAGGGCACCTTTGACTCCTTCACGGTGCAGTACAAGGATGCCCAAGGCCAGCCCCAGGTGCTGCCCGTGGACGGTGGTTCCCGCACGGTGACGGTGCCTGGGCTGTCACCGTCCCGCCGCTACAAGTTCAACCTGTACGGGGTGTGGGGTCGGAAACGTCTGGGCCCCGTCTCCACCGACGCTGTCACAGGTGAGTGGGTCTGTGGGACCCTCCGTGTCCTTGCTGCCCTGGGTTTGGAGTGTGGCAGGAGCTGGGGCAGGGCCCGCTCAAGGTCTTTGGCCCATCTGGGAAATGGGAACTTCTCTTGGGTGTTGATTGGGGGCTGGATGGAGGGACGGGTGCAGGCAGGGTTTTAGGCAGTAAGGGAGGGGGAGAGCGAGGGAAGCCTGGAGGGAGGGAGTGATGGGGGTACGGGTGGTGGGATGGGTGTGCGGCTCGTTGGGTGAGGAGATGGATGGATGGGTGGGTGGGTGGGTGGATGGATGGATGGATGCTGGTGGGTGGTTAGTTAATAGGTTGATTGGATGGACGGGTGATTGAACGGATGGTTGCCTGGATCGATGGGTGTTTTGATGGAAGAGGGGTGATAGGATGGCTGGGTAGAGGAAGGAATTCAAGGATCGATGGATGGAATAGTGCACGGAAGAATGGTTGATTGGGTGGATGGAAGCATGGATGGTTGGATGGAGAAATGGAGGGAGAGAAGGTTGCATGGACAGACAAAGGGATCGGTGGTTGGATGAAAGGAATGACGAAGACATGGATGAATGAATGGATGTCGACCTGGGTGACCAAAAACCTGCCTTAAGGAGCAGAGAGGTGGCTGGTAAGGTGTTTGTTTGGGTGACTTGGCTGCTAGTTGGATGATTAGGTGGATGAATGGACAGGCAGATGGTGAGTGGAAGGATGCCTGTGTGGATGGATGGAAGGCTGAAGGGTGGAACGGTGTTAAGGATGGATGGAAGGAGAGGTGGGTGGATGCTTGGGTGAGCTGATACCTGGTGGGATGATCGGTTGAATTTATGCGTGGGATTGATAGAGGGATGGTGTCGTGGTTTAATCTGGCAGGCAGCCAAATACCACGCAGCCGCTCACTCACTCCCCCCGCCCCCGCAGTGGGACAGGGAGAGAATCGGAAGGGTAAGAGTGAGAAAAACTCGTGGGTTGAGATAAAGACAGTTTAATAGAACAGAAAAGGGAGAATAATGATAATAAATAATGATAGAATATACAAAATGAGTGATGCACAATGCAATTGCTCACCACCCGCGCTGACCGATAACCAAGTAGCGATCGGCCCTTCCTGGATCACGCCTACCCTTCATATACTGAGCATGACGTCACATGGTATGGAATACCCCATTGGCCAGCTGGGCTGGCTGTCCTGATTATGTTCCCTCCCACCTTGTGTACCTAGCTCAGTCAGTAGGCACGGGAGCTGTCCTTGGACTAGGAGGGCACTTAGCAACAACTGAAAACATCAGTGTGTTATCAACATTCTCCTCATACTAAATCCAAAACACAGCACTAGGAAGAAATTTAACCCTATCCCAGCCGAAACTAGGACAGATGGTTGGGTAGAAAAATGGATGGATGGATGCATGGATGGATGAATGTTTCAAGAGACGTATGGATGTTTATCCCCTGCATTGTGTCCTCTCTGTTGCAGCTGCAGCCGAGCCGGAGGAGGAACCACCATCCCAGCCAATCCTGGGCGAGCTCACGGCCTCCCAGGTCACCCCCGACTCCGTCCAGCTGGAGTGGAGCGTCCCCGAGGGCACCTTTGACTCCTTCACGGTGCAGTACAAGGATGCCCAAGGCCAGCCCCAGGTGCTGCCCGTGGACGGTGGTTCCCGCACGGTGACGGTGCCTGGGCTGTCACCGTCCCGCCGCTACAAGTTCAACCTGTACGGGGTGTGGGGTCGGAAACGTCTGGGCCCTGTCTCCACCGATGCCGTCACAGGTGAGGGGGCATTGGGGACCCTGTGGACCATGGGTTTGCATTGGGCAGAACCTTGGACAGTGCCCATGGTCAGTTGCTTGGGCCTCTTGGGAAATAGGAATAGCTTTTGGGTGCCGATTTGGGGCTGGATGTATGGATGGGTGCATGGAAGTTGGAAGGATGAAGGGATAGGTCGATGGACAGAAAGATGGGTACTTGGATGAGTTTGTGGCTCTTTGGGTGAGTACCTGGTTGGATGCATGTCTGTCTGTACCGCTGGACTAATGTAAGGATGGTTGGATGAATGAAGAATGGCTCCATGATCGATAGGTTGAGTGGGTAGATACATGGATGGATGGATGAAAGTTGGGATAATTGTGTGTCTGGCTCGTGGACTGGGTGAGTGATTGGATGATTGTGTGGACACGTGGCTGAGTGGATGGATGGTGGGGTGGTTGGTTGGATGTCTTGTTGCTTGGAGGAATAAAGGAGAGTCTGGTTGGATGGTTAAAAGGAGGAGTGAATTCAAAGACTGATGGATAGAAGAAGGTGCATGGAGAGACGGGTGATTTGAGGAATGGAAGGATAGACAGATGGAGGGTGAACGGATGTACGGATGGATGGATGGATGTACTGGTGGAGGGTTGTATGGGATGTTTATGCCCTGTGTTGCAGCTACAGGCGAGCCGGAGGAGGAACCACCATCTCAGCCAATCCTGGGCGAGCTCACGGCCTCCCAAGTCACCCCCGACTCCGTCCAGCTGGAGTGGAGCGTCCCCGAGGGCACCTTTGACTCCTTCACGGTGCAGTACAGGGATGCCCAAGGCCAGCCCCAGGTGCTGCCCGTGGACGGTGGTTCCCGCACGGTGACGGTGCCTGGGCTGTCACCGTCCCGCCGCTACAAGTTCAACCTGTACGGGGCGTGGGGTCGGAAACGTCTGGGCCCCATCTCCACCGATGCCGTCACAGGTGAGGGCATCTATGGGCCCCATCTGTGTCCCTTGTAGGCCCTGGGTTTGTTGTGGGGCTGGAGCCCCTTGAGTGGGAACATCTCTTAGACGTTGACTTGGGGAGGGATGTAGGGAAGGGCAGGTGCACGGTCGGAGAGTGGAACGGATGGATGGAGAGTGGATTGGAGGAATGGAGGGATGGATGGATGGGTGAATAGGTGAAATCAAGGACTGAGAGATGGGAAGAGGTGCACTGGGAAAAGGATGATGGGATGGTCGGAACTGTAAATGGATGGATGGACCAACGGTTGTGTGTACCTAATGATAGGACAGAAGCTGATGAAATGATTGGGTAGCTGAATGGATGTATGGATGGATGTATGGATGGTTAAGTAAATGGACCTGGAAATGGAAGGATAACTAGATGGATGAAGGGAATTGTGGTCCAAAATCTGGTTTAATGGGAGGAGAGCGGATGGGTGGGTGGATGGATGGATCAGTGGAGGTTGGGTGGATGGGAGGGTAAGTGGATGGGAGGACATATGGGTGGATGGTGAAACCGATTGACGGATGGATGAATGATGTAATTGAGGAAGAAATTTGCCAACGGATGGTTGGCGAGGCTTCAGATGGCATTAGGAAAGGTGGGATGGGTGGCAGTGGGGAGGAATGGGTGTCGGGATGGGTAAGTGGATTGCTGGTTGGATGGTTGAATTTGGGGCTGATGGATGGAAAATGGTTGGATGGTTGGCTGGGTTTATTGGGTGAGTGGATGGATGGATGGATGGATGGACTGATGGATGGATGGATGGACTGATGGATGGATGGACTGATGGATGGATGGATGGATGGACTGATGGATGGATGGACTGATGGATGGATGATCCTCTGTGTGCCCTACATTGGGCCTCTCTATTGTAGCTCAAGCCCCACCATTGGAGGAACTGCCATCAGAGGAACCACCATCCCAGCCAATCCTGGGCGAGCTCATGGCCTCCCACGTCACCCCCGGCTCTGTCCAGCTGGAGTGGAGCGTCCCCGAGGGCACCTTTGACTCCTTCACGGTGCAGTACAGGGATGCCCAAGGCCAGCCCCAGGTGCTGCCCGTGGACGGTGGTTCCCGCACGGTGACGGTGCCTGGGCTGTCACCGTCCCGCCGCTACAAGTTCAACCTGTACGGGGTGTGGGGTCGGAAACGTCTGGGCCCCGTCTCCACCGATGCCGTCACAGGTGAGAGCATCTATGGGTCCTCTCGGTGTCCCCTTTGGACACTGGTTTTGGAGTGTGGCAGGAGCTGGGACAGGGCCCGTGCTGGTACCTTGGGCCTTTTGGGAAATGGGAACAGTTTTCTAGTGCTTCCTCGGGGATGTATGGATGGGAACATGCAACGTTGGAGGGGTGGAGGAATGGCGGGGCGGGGGGAAGGTTGGGTGGATGGATGGATGGATGGAAGATCAGACAGCAGGGTATTTAGAATCACAGAATCATTTGGGTTGGAAAAGACTTCAGGTCATGGAGTCCAACATTTATGTGGTTGAACAGATGCAGGGCTGGTTAGGTGGCTGTGTGGTATGGAGCTGCATCCAGGGAAGTTCAGGTTGGACATTAAGCAAACGTTCTTCACTGAGATGGTGGTCGGTCAGTGGAACAGGCTCCCCAAGGAAGCGCTCACGGCACCAAGCCTCTCAGAGTTCAAGGAGTGTCTGGACGATGCTCTTAGTCATGTGGTTTAGTGCTAGGTAGTCCTGTGAGGAGCAGGGGGTCGGACTCGATGATCCTTATGGATTCCTTCCAACTCGAGCTCTTCTGTGATTTTATGATCATATGGAAGGTTTTTTGATGGATTAATGGATGCATGGATGGCTTTTTGGGTGTATGGATGGTTGGATGGATGGATGGTTGGATGGATGGATGGTTGGATGGATGGATTGTTGGATGGTTGGATGGATGGATGGTTGGATGGATGGATGCCGTCACAGGTGAGGGCATCTATGGGCCCCATCTGTGTCCCTTGTGGGCCCTGGGTTTGCTGTGGGGCTGGAGCCCCTTGAGTGGGAACATCTCTTAGACGTTGACTTGGGGAGGGATGTAGGGAAGGGCAGGTGCACGGTCGGAGAGTGGAACGGATGGATGGAGAGTGGATTGGAGGAATGGAGGGATGGATGGATGGATGGATGGGTGAATAGATGGAATCAAGGACTGAGAGATGGGAAGAGGTGCACTGGGAAATGCATGATAGGACGGTCCGAACTATGAGTGGATGGATGGACCAATGGTTGTGTGTACATACCGGTAGGACGTTGCGTGGGTGATAGGACAGAAGCTGATGAAATGATGGGGTAGCTGAATGGATGTATGGATGGATGTATGGATGGTTAAGTAAATGGACCTGGAAATGGAAGGATAACTAGATGGATGAAGGGAATTGTGGTCCAAAATCTGGTTTAATGGGAGGAGAGCGGATGGGTGGGTGGATGGATGGATCAGTGGAGGTTGGGTGGATGGGAGGGTAAGTGGATGGGAGGACATATGGGTGGATGGTGAAACCGATTGACGGATGGATGAATGATGTAATTGAGGAAGAAATTTGCCAACGGATGGCTGGCGAGGCTTCAGATGGCATTAGGAAAGGTGGGATGGGTGGCAGTGGGGAGGAATGGGTGTCGGGATGGGTAAGTGGATTGCTGGTTGGATGGTTGAATTTGTGGGCCGATGGATGGAAAATGGTTGGATGGTTGGCTGAGTTTATTGGGTGGGTGGGTGGGTGGAGGGATGGATGGACTGATGGATGGATGGATGGACTGATGGATGGTTGTTCCTCTGTGTGCCCTACATTGTGCCTCTCTATTGCAGCTCCAGCCCCACCGTCGGAGGAACTGCCATCAGAGGAACCACCATCCCAGCCAATCCTGGGCGAGCTCACGGCCTCCCACGTCACTCCCAATTCCATCCAGCTGGAGTGGAGCGTCCCCGAGGGCACCTTTGACTCCTTCACGGTGCAGTACAAGGATGCCCAAGGCCAGCCCCAGGTGCTGCCCGTGGACGGTGGTTCCCGCACGGTGACGGTGCCTGGGCTGTCACCGTCCCGCCGCTACAAGTTCAACCTGTACGGGGTGTGGGGTCGGAAACGTCTGGGCCCCGCCTCCACCGATGCTGTCACAGGTGAGGGTGTCTTCAGGCCTCACGTGTGCCCCCTTGGGACCCTGCGTATGGTGGAGGGCATGAGCTGGGGCGGGGTCTGTCCTGATCCCCTGGGGCCTTGTGGGAAGTGGGAACATCTCTTGGGTGCTGACTGGGTTGGAGGGATGTGAGCATGCAAGGTTGGAGGGGTGGAGGGGCAGATTGGTGGATGGAAGGATGGATGGATGGAAGGATGGATGGATGGATGGATGGAGGGCAGGCTATTTCGTTGGTTGAATGGATGAATGGCTAGATAGATGGTTGTGTGGAAGGGTGTCTTGTGTCTTGATGGATGGATGATTTGGGTGATTGGATGGATGGATGGTTGCATCAGCGGATGAATTAGAGGAAGCATGGGTAGATGGTGGTATTACTGAATGGATCCAGTATGGATGGGTTTGTGGCAGTTTCAGAGGTGGGCTGGTGGTTTGGATGGTTGGATGGAAGCACGATTGGGCGGATGGAGGGATGTTTGAATGGATGGATCGGTGGGTTGGTTGGATGGTTGGGTTGGTTGTATGTCTGGAGGCTTAAATGAACACTTAGGCGGTTGGTTGGTTGATGGGTGGAATGGATTGGAGGACTGACTGAAGGAAAAAATTGTGTATTGTTGGATGGCTGGCTGGTTGGTGGGATGGATGGATGGGCTGGTGGATGTTTATGACCTGCATTGTGTCCTCTCTGTTGCAGCTGCAGCTGAGCCTGAGGAGGAACCACCATCTCAGCCAATCCTGGGCGAGCTCACGGCCTCCCAGGTCACCCCCGACTCCGTCCAGCTGGAGTGGAGCGTCCCCGAGGGCACCTTTGACTCCTTCACGGTGCAGTACAAGGATGCCCAAGGCCAGCCCCAGGTGCTGCCCGTGGACGGTGGTTCCCGCACGGTGACGGTGCCTGGGCTGTCACCGTCCCGCCGCTACAAGTTCAACCTGTACGGGGTGTGGGGTCGGAAACGTCTGGGCCCCGCCTCCACCGACGCTGTCACAGGTGAGTGGGTCTGTGGGACCCTCCGTGTCCTTGCTGCCCTGGGTTTGGAGTGTGGCAGGAGCTTGGGCAGGGCCCGTTCAAGGTCTTTGGCCCATCTGGGAAATGGGAACTTCTCTTGGGTGTTGATTGGGGGCTGGATGGAGGGACGGGTGCAGGCAGGGTTTTAGGCAGTAAGGGAGGGGGAGAGCGAGGGAAGCCTGGAGGGAGGGAGTGATGGGGGTACGGGTGGTGGGATGGGTGTGCGGCTTGTTGGGTGAGGAGATGGATGGATGGATGGATGGATGGGTGGGTGGGTGGGTGGATGGATGGATGGGTGATGGTGGGTGGTTAGTTAATAGGTTGATTGGATGGACGGGTGATTGAATGGATGGTTGCCTGGATCGATGGGTGTTTTGATGGAAGAGGGGTGATAGGATGGCTGGGTAGAGGAAGGAATTCAAGGATCGATGGATGGAATAGTGCACGGAAGAATGGTTGATTGGGTGGATGGAAGCATGGATGGTTGGATGGAGAAATGGAGGGAGAGAAGGTTGCATGGACAGACAAAGGGATCGGTGGTTGGATGAAAGGAATGACGAAGACATGGATGAATGAATGGATGACGACCTGGGTGACCAAAAACCTGCCTTAAGGAGCAGAGAGGTGGCTGGTAAGGTGTTTGTTTGGGTGACTTGGCTGCTGGTTGGATGATTAGGTGGATGAATGGACAGGCAGATGGTGAGTGGAAGGATGCCTGTGTGGATGGATGGAAGGCTGAAGGGTGGAACGGTGTTAAGGATGGATGGAAGGAGAGGTGGGTGGATGCTTGGGTGAGCTGATACCTGGTGGGATGATCGGTTGAATTTATGCGTGGGATTGATAGAGGGATGGTGTCGTGGTTTAATCTGGCAGGCAGCCAAATACCACGCAGCCGCTCACTCACTCCCCCCGCCCCCGCAGTGGGACAGGTAGAGAATCGGAAGGGTAAGAGTGAGAAAAACTCGTGGGTTGAGATAAAGACAGTTTAATGGAACAGAAAAGGGAGAATAATGATAATAAATAATGATAGAATATACAAAATGAGTGATGCACAATGCAATTGCTCACCACCCGCGCTGACCGATAACCAAGTAGCGATCGGCCCTTCCTGGATCACGCCTACCCTTCATATACTGAGCATGACGTCACATGGTATGGAATACCCCGTTGGCCAGCTGGGCTGGCTGTCCTGATTATGTTCCCTCCCACCTTGTGTACCTAGCTCAGTCAGTAGGCACGGGAGCTGTCCTTGGACTAGGAGGGCACTTAGCAACAACTGAAAACATCAGTGTGTTATCAACATTCTCCTCATACTAAATCCAAAACACAGCACTAGGAAGAAATTTAACCCTATCCCAGCCGAAACCAGGACAGTATCCACCCCTTACTCCATACCATTTACGTTATGCTTAGGTCTCACATTTTTCGATACCTTTCAATTAATCACCACTATCTTTTTTATATATATACATATATAATACATATACATACATATATACATATAATACATATACATATATATATATACATAAATATATATAAATGTCCATTGAGTTCTTTTAGTCCACAACTTTGGGCTCCATCTGTCATAACAGTCTTTCAGGGCCAGAAGGATGGTGTGTGGTGTTGGGCTGTTGCATCCTGAAGCCAGTTCTCATTTCGGTACTGCTGCACTCGTTCAGTTCTATCATCGTTGCACTTTGCTCGGTTTCATCGGAGTTAGTTCATTCTTCATTAATCTGGGTGATTTTCACTGCTATACCATTGATAGCAACCATAGAAATAATGATATACAATATCATATAACAATTGACATCATAAAATTCAGTTCATTGGCTATTTTCACCCAAAATCAAATCCCCTTGAGGTACACACCGGACTTGCCCATCCTTTCGCATCACCCACCAAGTGCACCCGGGTCCTTGAGCAAAAGCAATCCCATGGATGGGTTTTCCCTTGCCAGAGGCAGGAGTAACCCAGACTGTCTTCCCCAGCATATTTCTTATGTGCACGACAGGGACTTTATCTGCATCTACAGCACGTAAGGGTTTGGATTGGGCAGGGCCAGCTCGATTAACAGACCCCCTAGTGTTGACTAACCAGGTGGCTTTTGCTAAATGTGTATCCCAATGCTTGAATGTCCCACCACCCATTGCCCTCAGTGTTGTCTTTAGCAGCCCGTTGTATCGTTCGATTTTCCCGGAGGCTGGTGCATGGTAGGGGATGTGATAGACCCACTCAATGCCATGCTCTTTGGCCCAGGTGTCTATGAGGGCGTTTCGGAAGTGAGTCCCATTGTCTGACTCAATTCTTTCTGGGGTGCCATGTCGCCACAGGACTTGCTTTTCAAGGCCCAGGATGGTGTTCCGGGCAGTGGCATGGGGCACAGGGTATGTTTCTAGCCAGCCGGTGGTTGCTTCCACCATGGTGAGCACATAGCGCTTGCCGTGGCGGGTTTGTGGGAGTGTGATATAATCAATCTGCCAGGCCTCCCCATATTTGTATTTCAACCATCGTCCTCCATACCAAAGAGGCCTTACTCTCTTGGCTTGTTTGATTGCAGCGCATGTTTCACATTCATGGATAACCTGTGCAATAGCGTCCGTGGTTAAGTCCACCCCTCGATCACGAGCCCATCTATATGTTGCATCTCTCCCTTGACGGCCTGAGGCATCATGGGCCCACCGAGCTATAAATAATTCACCCTTATGTTGCCAGTCCAGATCCACCTGAGCCACTTCAATCTTAGCAGCCTGGTCCACCTGCTGGTTGTTTTGTTGTTCTTCACTGGCCCGACTCTTGGGTACGTGAGCATCTACGTGACGTACTTTTACAACCAGGTTCTCTACTCGGGCAGCAATATCTTGCCACAACGCGGCAGCCCAGATGGGTTTACCTCTGCGCTGCCAGTTGTTCTGCTTCCACTGCTGCAACCAACTCCACAGGGCATTTGCCACCATCCATGAGTCAGTATAGAGAGAAAGTACTGGCCATTTTTCTCGTTCAGCAATGTCCAAGGCCAGCTGGATGGCTTTCACCTCTGCAAACTGGCTCGATTCACCTTCTCCTTCAGCAGTTTCTGCAACTTGGCGTATAGGACTCCATACAGCAGCTTTCCACCTCCGATGCTTTCCCACAAGGCGACAGGACCCATCAGTGAACAGGGCATATTGCTTCTCGTTTTCTGGTAGTTTATTATACAGTGGGGCTTCTTCAGCACGTGTCACCTCTTCCTCTGGGGATATTCCGAAATCTTTGCCTTCTGGCCAGTTCGTGATCACCTCCAAGATTCCTGGGCGACTGGGGTTTCCTATTCGGGCCCGTTGTGTGATCAGCGCGACCCACTTACTCCACGTAGCATCAGTTGCATGATGTGTAGAGGGGACGCTCCCTTTGAACATCCAGCCCAGCACCGGCAGTCGGGGTGCCAGGAGGAGCTGTGCTTCAGTGCCAACCACTTCCGAAGCAGCTCGAACCCCTTCATATGCTGCCAATATCTCCTTCTCAGTTGGAGTGTAGCGGGCCTCGGATCCTCTGTATCCCCGACTCCAGAACCCTAAGGGTCGACCTCGAGTCTCCCCTGGTGCTTTCTGCCAGAGGCTCCAAGTAGGACCATTCTCCCCGGCTGCGGTGTAGAGCACATTCTTCACATCTTGTCCTGCCCGGACTGGCCCAAGGGCTACTGCATGAACTATCTCCTGTTTAATTTGTTCAAAGGCTTGTTGTTGCTCAGCCCCATCTGAAGTTGCTTCAGCCCCATCTGAAGTCGTTCTTCTTCCTGGTCACGTGATAGAGAGGGCTTACGATCTGACTGTAATTTGGAATATGCATTCTCCAAAAGCCCACCACGCCTAAGAAAGCTTGTGTTTCCTTTTTGCTAGTTGGTGGGGACATGGCTGTTATTTTGTTGATCACATCCATTGGGATCTGACGACGTCCGTCTTGCCATTTTATTCCTAAAAACTGGATCTCCTGTGCAGGTCCCTTGACCTTACTTTGTTTTATGGCAAAACCGGCTTTCAGAAGGATTTGAATTATTCTCTCCCCTTTCTCAAAAACTTCCTCTGCTGTGTTGCCCCACACGATGATGTCATCAATGTATTGCAGGTGTTCTGGAGCCTCACCCTGTTCCAGTGCGGTGTGGATCAGTCCATGGCAAATGGTAGGGCTGTGTTTCCACCCCTGGGGCAGTCGGTTCCAGGTGTACTGGACACCCCTCCAAGTGAAAGCAAACTGTGGCCTGCACTCTGCTGCCAAAGGGATGGAGAAGAAGGCATTAGCGATGTCAGTTGTGGCGTACCACTTGGCTGCCTTCGACTCCAGTTCGTATTGAAGTTCTAGCATGTCCGGCACGGCAGCACTCAGTGGCGGCGTGACTTCGTTCAGGCCACGGTAGTCTACTGTTAGTCTCCACTCTCCATTAGACTTTGGCACTGGCCATATGGGACTGTTGAAGGGTGAGCGAGTCTTGCTGATCACTCCTTGGCTCTCCAGTCAACGAATCAGCTCATGGATAGGGATCAGGGAATCTCGGTTGGTGCGATATTGTCGCCGGTGCACTGTTGTGGTAGCGATTGGTACCTGTTGTTCTTCAACCCTCAACAACCCCACAACAGAAGAGTCCTCCGAGAGACCAGGCAAGGTGGACAGCTGTTTGATTTCCTCTGTCTCCAAGGCAGCTATACCAAAAGCCCACCGGTACCCTTTTGGGTCCTTGAAATGCCCTCTCCTGAGGTAGTCTATGCCAAGGATGCACGGAGCCTCTGGGCCAGTCACAATGGGGTGCTTCTGCCACTCGTTCCCAGTCAGGCTCACTTCGGCCTCCAACACAGTTAACTCTTGGGATCCCCCTGTCACTCCAGAAATACAAATGGGTTCTGCCCCTTTATAGCTTGATGGCATCAGGGTGCACTGTGCACCGGTGTCTGCTAGAGCCTTATACTCCTGTGGGTCTGATGTGCCAGGCCATCGAATCCACACAGTCCAGTAAACCCGGTTGTCCCTTTCCTCCACCTGGCCGGAGGCAGGGCCCCTCTAGTCCTGGTCATAGTATCCGCTTCTCACTTCTTGCAAACGTGAGTCAAGAATTTCTTCATTACAGTCCAAAGTAAGATCAGCCCTTCTACTCTGTCTGGGGAACTGTTCACTGGAAACTGGACCGTCGTGAGACAGGTTTTTCCTGAAAACTGGAGCAGCATTTTTCCTGAGAGAACCCCCTTGTGTGATTTTTTTCCTTGCAACTCACGTACCCGTGCCTCTAGGGTCAAGGTAGGTTTTCCATCCCACTGCCTCATGTCCTCTCCGTGGTCACGCAGGTAAAACCACAGGGTGCCCCGTGGTGTGTACTTTCGATATAGAATCATAGAATCATAGAATCATACAGGTTGGAAAAGACCTCTAAGATCATCGTGTCCAACCGTCAACCCAACACCACCATGCCCACTACACCATGTCCCTAAGGGCCTCATCTACACGTCTTTTAAATACCTCCAGGGATGGGGACTCCACCACTTCCCTGGGCAGCCTGTTCCAAGGCCTGACCACTCTTTCAGGAAAGAAATTTCTCCTCATGTCCAATCTAAACCTCCCTTGGCACAACTTGAGGCCATTTCCTCTCGTCCTATCGCTGTTACTTGGCAGAAGAGACCAACCCCCACCTCGCTACAACCTCCCTTTCAGGTAGTTGTAGAGCGCGATGAGGTCTCCCCTCAGCCTCCTCTTCTCCAGGCTAAACAACCCCAGTTCCCTCAGCCGCTCCTCATCAGACTTGTGCTCCAGGCCCTTCACCAGCTTCGTTGCCCTTCTCTGGACACGCTCCAGCACCTCCATGTCCTTCTTGTAGTGAGGGGCCCAAAACTGAACACAGGATTCGAGGTGCGGCCTCACCAGTGCCCAGTACAGGGGCACGATCACCTCCCTGCTCCTGCTGGCCACACTATTTCTGATACAGGCCAGGATGCCGTTGGCCTTCTTGGCCACCTGGGCACACTGCCGGCTCATGTTTAGCGGCTGTCGACCAGCACCCCCAGGTCCTTTTCCTCTGGGCACTTTCCAGCCACTCTTCCCCAAGCCTGTAGCGTTGCCTGGGGTTGTTGTGGCCGAAGTGCAGGACCCGGCACTTGGCCTTGTTGAACCTCATACATTGGCCTCGGCCCATCGATCCAGCCTGTCCAGGTCCCTCTGCAGAGCCTTCCTACCCTCGAGCAGATCAACACTCCCGCCCAGCTTGGTGTCGTCTGCAAACTGACTGAGGGAGCACTCGATCCCCTCGTCCAGATCGTTGATAAAGATATTGAACAGGACCGGCCCCAGTACTGAGCCCTGGGGAACACCGCTCGTGACCGGCCGCCAACTGGATTTAACTCCGTTGACCACAACTCTCTGGGCTCGGCCGTCCAGCCAGTTTTTTACCCAGCGAAGAGTGCACCTGTCTAGGCCGTGAGCCGCCAGCTTCTCTAGGAGAATGCTGTGGGAGACAGTGTCAAAGGCCTTACTGAAGTCCAGGTAGACCACATCCACTGCCTTTCCCTCATCCATAGGCGGGTCACCTGGTCATAGAAGGAGATCAGGTTGGTCAAGCAGGACCTGCCTTCCATGAACCCGTGCTGGCTGGGCCTGATCCCCTGGTTGTCCCGGACATGGCTTCTGAGCACCCTCAAAATGAACCGCTCCATGATCTTCCCCGGCACCGAGGTCAGGCTGACCGGCCTATAGTTCCCCGGATCCTCCTTCCGGCCCTTCTTGTAGATGGGCGTCACCTTGGCAAGCCTCCAGTCGTCCGGGACCTCCCCAGTTAACCAGGACTGCTGGTAAATGATGGAGAGTGGCTCGGCAAGCTCCTCTGCCAGCTCCCTCAGTACCCTCGGGTGGATCCCATCCGGCCCCATAGACTTGTGAACGTCCAGGTGGCATAGCAGCTCATTAACTTCATCCTCTTGAATTATGGGGGGTTTATCCTGCTCGTCGTCCCTGTCTTCCAGCTCAGGGGGCTGAGTACCCTGAGGATAACCACTCTGACTACTAAAGACTGAGGCAAAGAAGGCGTTGAGTACCTCAGCCTTTTCCTCGTCCTTGGTGGCAACGTTCCCCCCCGCATCCAATAGAGGATGGAGATTCTCCTTGGCTCTCCTTTTGTCATTAACATACTTATAAAAGCATTTTTTGTTGTCTCTCACGACAGTGGCCAGGTTGAGTTCTAGCCGGGCTTTTGCCTTTCTAATTTCCTCTCTGCGCGACCTAACGCGATCCCTGTACTCTTCTTGAGTTGCCTGCCCCTTCTTCCAAAGGTGATAAACTCTCCTTTTTTCCTGAGTCCCAGCCAGAGCTCCCCATTCAGCCAGGCCGGTCGCCTTCCCCGCCCGTTCTTCTTGCGGCACATGGGGACAGCCCGCTCCTGCGCCTTTGAGACTTCCTTCTTGAAGAACGTCCAGCCTTCCCGGACCCCTTTGCCCTTCAGGACTGTCTCCCAAGGGACCCTCTCGACCAATGTCCTGAGCAGGCCAAAGTCCGCCCTCTGGAAGTCCATGGTAGCGGTTTTGCTGGCCCCCCTCTTTACTTCACCAAGTATCGAGAATTCTACCATTTCATGGTCGCTAAGCCCAAGCCGGCCTCCAACCACCACATCTCCCACCAGCCCTTCTCTGTTCGTGAACAGCAGGTCAAGCGAGGCATCTCCCCTGGTGGGCTCGCTCACCAGCTGCGTCAGGAAGTTATCCTCCACACACTCCAGGAACCTCCTCGACTGTTTCCTCTCTGCCGTGTGGTATTTCCAGCAGACATCCGGAAAGTTGAAGTCCCCCACGAGAACAAGGGCTAGCGACTGGGAGACTTCTGCCAGCCTCTGGTAGAATATTTCATCTGCCTCCTCGTCCTGGCTAGGTGGTCTATAACAGACTCCCAGCAGGATATCTGCCTTGTTGGCCTTCCCCCTCATCCTTACCCACAAGCACTCGACCTCGTCATCACTACCATCGAGCTCTAGACAGTCGAAGCATTCCCTAACATACAGGGCTACTCCACCGCCTCTCCTTCCTCGCCTGTCCCTTCTGAAGAGCTTATAGCCATCCATTGCAGCACTCCAATCGTGCGACTCATCCCACCACGTTTCCGTGATGGCGACTAAGTCATAGCTACCCCGCTGCACAATGGCTTCCAGCTCCTCCTGTTTGCCGCCCATGCTGGGTGCATTGGTGTAGATGCACTTGAGCTGGGCTGCCGATTTCTCCCCCGACAATGGCGTGCGGTCCCTAGGCTCTTCTCTAGAGAGCCTGGTTTTGTCCCCTTCCCCCTTCGAACCTAGTTTAAAGCCCTCTCGATGAGCCCGGCCAACTCACACGCGAGAATCCTTTTCCCCCTGCGAGACAGCTGAACTCCGTCCATCGCCAGCAGCCCCGGTGCCGTGTAAACCTCCCCGTGGTCAAAGAAGCCAAAATTCTGCCGATGGCACCAGCCCCTGAGCCACGTGTTGATCCGATGAGTTTTCCTGTTCCTTTCGGTGTTCTGCCCTGCCACTAAAGGGATCGAGGAAAACACCACCTGTGCTCCCGATCCTCCCACCAGTCGCCCCAGCGCCCTGAAGTCCCTTTTGATCCCTTCGGGACTTCTCCCTGCAACCTCCTCACTGCCAGCCTGTATAACCAGTAGTGGGTAGTAATCGGAGGCCTGGACCAGACTAGGGAGCTTCCTAGTAACGTCCTTCACCCGGGCCCCAGGGAGGCAGCAGACTTCCCTGTGGGATGGGTCCGGCCGACAAATTGGGCCCTCTCTCTTGAGGAGAAAAACGCTGACTCCTAATGGCTGAGATACTGGTCCGTACAGGTGGAGAATAGGACCTATCGTCTTTGAGTTGCTGGACCTCTCGGGACAGTTTCTCTACAGCCGAGACAAGGGAGGAGGAGATAGTTTCTTCAAAATCCCAAAGTCTGTTAACCACCTCATCCACCGTTGGTGCTTCTTCCTCTTTCCAGCACAGTACTGCCAACAAACTGGCGTACGATGCTGGTGCGCTCCGTACCAACTTCCGCCACATGGGTCGGGTGCACTGGACGTCATCTGGATCTTTGGGTGTTCGGGTGTCGTCCAGGTCACTATAAACCACCTCCAGCACGCCTAGTTCTCTCAGGTACTGGATACCTCTCTCCATAATGGTCCATTTGCCTGGGCGATATATAACATCTTCCTTGAAGGGATACCTTTCCTTCACGCCTGACAGCAGTCGCCTCCAGAGGCTGAGGACCTGTGTCCCTTTTCCGATTGCTTTGTCAATACCCGCTTCCCTAGCAAGGGATCCCAGCTGTTTGGCCTCCTTCCCCTCTAATTCCAGGCTACTGGCCCCATTATCCCAGCATCGGAGCAGCCAGGTAACAATATGCTCGCCTGGACGACGGCTGAAATCTTTCCGCATATCTCGCAGCTCACTCGGGGATAGGGATCGGGTGGTTTCCGTCTCGTTTATGAGTTCTTCCTCTTCCTCCTCCTCTCCTCGTGATGTCCCTGCTCTTCCACCATCCCTTTCTAAACGACCTGACCTCCGCTTCCAAGATTTCCTCTTCTGTACAGGGGCAACGGATACCAGCAAGGGTTGGTCCTCTGGTTCAGCTGTAGTGCCTGTTGCTGGGGTTTGGGTAGCTGCAGTGCCTGTCGCGGAGGCTGGAGTAACTGTAGTGCCTGTTGCCGGAGCTTGAGTGGCTGCAGTGCTTGTCGCAGGGGTTGGAGAAGCTACGGTGACTGTTGCCGGGGTTTGAGTAGCCACAGGGGTTGTCGTGGGGGTTGGAGTAGCTGCAGTGCCTGTCGTGGGGTTTTGAGTAGCCACCGTGTCTGTAGCCGCCCCCGAGACTCGCCGCTCCGCCCGCCCCGATGAGGCACCGCTGCTTGCCCTCCCTCTTTTCTTGTTGCTGAGGGTTGATCTCTGGACAGTATTCCTGAAGAGTTGTTTAACCCTAAACAAGGCCTGAACCACATTCAGGAGACATAGCAATATGAACATGCTTGTTTGAACATCCCAAGGATATTCAAAATTCTCAGGGAATATTGTGGACATCTTTGTGAAGAGGATAGAAGAAAAAGCAGTTTCTGATGATATGGAAGGGAAGATGAACAAGTGGGAGAGAGTGTCCCATCCCGTCTCCCCCTTAAATTCATTCTCCAAGGAGAAGCAAGTGCAATTACCAATAATTTCTAAGAGGTGGTTCCCGAGGTACAGAAATGACGGCAGTGCCGAGTACAGATACCAGATTAGACTTACGACCAATGATTTTATCACCTCATAAAACAGCAACAAAATGATAATCTTGGCCCAGTTCCGACTGATGATAAACAGCACAAACGGGAACACATACTGCAAACAAGGTATTACATGACCCAACATTGAGAGCCAGCCCCACAACTTTGACAGCCAATACATCAACATTGTGACCAATCAATATAATGGATGCTTATAACAATTTTGCCTTAACACACTTTGGTCACATCTATCGTTATCTCAACCCTTCGAGCCCCACGTTGGGCGCCAAAAAGGACTGTCGTGGTTTAACCTGGCAGGCAGCCAAATACCACGCAGCCGCTCACTCACTCCCCCCGCCCCCCCAGTGGGACGGGGAGAGAATCGGAAGGGTAAGAGTGAGAAAAACTCGTGGGTTGAGATAAAGACAGTTTAATAGAACAGAAAAGGGAGAATAATGATAATAAATAATGATAGAATATACAAAATGAGTGATACACAATGCAATTGCTCACCACCCGCGCTGACCGATAACCAAGTAGCGATCGGTACTTCCAGGATCACGCCTACCGTTCATATACTGAGCATGATGTCACATGGTATGGAATACCCCATTGGCCAGCTGGGCTGGCTGTCCTGATTATGTTCCCTCCCACCTTGTGTACCTAGCTCAGTCAGTAGGCACGGGAGCTGTCCTTGGACTAGGAGGGCACTTAGCAACAACTGAAAACATCGGTGTGTTATCAACATTCTTCTGGTACTAAATCCAAAACACAGCACTAGGAAGAAATTTAACCCTATCCCAGCCGAAACCAGGACAGATGGTTGGGTAGAAAAATGGATGGATGGATGCATGGATGGATGAATGTTTCAAGAGACGTATGGATGTTTATCCCCTGCATTGTGTCCTCTCTGTTGCAGCTGCAGCCAAGCCGGAGGAGGAACCACCATCCCAGCCAATCCTGGGCGAGCTCATGGCCTCCCAGGTCACCCCTGGCTCTGTCCAGCTGGAGTGGAGCGTCCCCGAGGGCACCTTTGACTCCTTCACGGTGCAGTACAAGGATGCCCAAGGCCAGCCCCAGGTGCTGCCCGTGGACGGTGGTTCCCGCACGGTGACGGTGCCTGGGCTGTCACCGTCCCGCCGCTACAAGTTCAACCTGTACGGGGTGTGGGGTCGGAAACGTCTGGGCCCCGTCTCCACCGATGCCGTCACAGGTGAGGGCATCTATGGGCCCCATCTGTGTCCCTTGTAGGCCCTGGGTTTGCTGTGGGGCTGGAGCCCCTTGAGTGGGAACATCTCTTAGACGTTGACTTGAGGAGGGATGTAGGGAAGGGCAGGTGCACGGTTGGAGAGTGGAACGGATGGATGGAGAAAGGATTGGAGGAATGGACCGATGGATGGACTGATGGATGGTTGTTCCTCTGTGTGCCCTGCATTGTGCCTCTCTATTGCAGCTCCAGCCCCACCGTCGGAGGAACTGCCATCAGAGGAACCACCATCCCAGCCAATCCTGGGCGAGCTCACGGCCTCCCAGGTCACCCCCGACTCCGTCCAGCTGGAGTGGAGCGTCCCCGAGGGCTCCTTTGACTCCTTCACGGTGCAGTACAAGGATGCCCAAGGCCAGCCCCAGGTGCTGCCCGTGGACGGTGGTTCCCGCACGGTGACGGTGCCTGGGCTGTCACCGTCCCGCCGCTACAAGTTCAACCTGTACGGGGTGTGGGGTCGGAAACGTCTGGGCCCCGTCTCCACCGACGCTGTCACAGGTGAGTGGGTCTGTGGGACCCTCCGTGTCCTTGCTGCCCTGGGTTTGGAGTGTGGCAGGAGGTTGGGCAGGGCCCATTCAAGGTCTTTGGCCCATCTGGGAAATGGGAACTTCTCCTGGGTGTTGATTGGGGGCTGGATGGAGGGACGGGTGCAGGCAGGGTTTTAGGCAGTAAGGGAGGAGAGCGAGGGAAGCCTGGAGGGAGGGAGTGATGGGGGTACGGGTGGTGGGATGGGTGTGCGGCTCGTTGAGTGAGGAGATGGGTGGATGGATGGGTGATGGTGGGTGGTTGGTTAATAGGTTGATTGGGTGGACGGGTGATTGACCGGATGGTTGCCTGGATCGACGGGTGTTGTGATGGAAGAGGGGTGATAGGATGGCTGGGTAGAGGAAGGAATTCAAGGATCAATGGATGGAATAGTGCACGGAAGAATGGTTGATTGGATGGATGGAAGCATGGATGGTTGGATGGAGAAATGGAGGGAGAGAAGGTTGCATGGACAGACAAAGGGATCGGTGGTTGGATGAAAGGAATGACAAAGACATGGATGAATGAATTGATGTCGACGTGGGTGACCAAAAACCTGCCTTAAGGAGTAGAAGGATGCATGTGTGGATGGATGGAAGGCTGGTGGGTAGAAGAGTGTTGAGGATGGATGGAAGGGGAGGAGAGTGGATGCTTGGGTGATGTGATACCTGGAGGGATGGTTTCTTAAGTGTATGGATGGATGGATAGAGGGATGGTTGGGTAGAAAAATGGATGGATGGATGCATGGATGGATGAATATTTCAAGAAATGTATGGATGTTTATGCCCTGCATTGTGTCCTTTCTGTTGCAGCTGCAGCCGAGCCTGTGGAGGAACCACCATCCCAGCCAATCCTGGGCGAGCTCACGGCCTCCCAGGTCACCCCCGACTCCGTCCAGCTGGAGTGGAGCGTCCCCGAGGGCACCTTTGACTCCTTCACGGTGCAGTACAAGGATGCCCAAGGCCAGCCCCAGGTGCTGCCCGTGGATGGTGGTTCCCGCACGGTGACGGTGCCTGGGCTGTCACCGTCCCGCCGCTACAAGTTCAACCTGTACGGGGTGTGGGGTCGGAAACGTCTGGGCCCCATCTCCACCGATGCCGTCACAGGTGAGGGCATCTATGGGCCCCATCTGTGTCCCTTGTAGGCCCTAGGTTTGCTGTGGGGCTGGAGCCCCTTGAGTGGGAACATCTCTTAGACGTTGACTTGGGGAGGGATGTAGGGAAGGGCAGGTGCACGGTCGGAGAGTGGAACGGATGGATGGAGAATGGATTGGAGGAATGGAGGGATGGATGGATGGATGGATGGATGGATGGATGGATGGACTGATGGATGGATGTTCCCCCGTGTACCCTACATTGTGCCTCTCTATTGCAGCCTCAGCCCCACCGTCGGAGGAACTGCCATCAGAGGAACCACCATCCCAGCCAATCCTGGGCAAGCTCACGGCCTCCCACGTCACCCCCGACTCCGTCCAGCTGGAGTGGAGCGTCCCCGAGGGCTCCTTTGACTCCTTCACGGTGCAGTACAAGGATGCCCAAGGCCAGCCCCAGGTGCTGCCCGTGGACGGTGGTTCCCGCACGGTGACGGTGCCTGGGCTGTCACCGTCCCGCCGCTACAAGTTCAACCTGTACGGGGTGTGGGGTCGGAATCATCTGGGCCCCGTCTCCACTGATGCCGTCACAGGTGAGTGGGTCTGTGGGTCCTCTCCGTGTCCCCTTTGGACACTGGTTTTGGAGTGTGGCAGGAGCTGGGACAGGGCCCGTGCTGGTACCTTGGGCCTTTTGGGAAATGGGAACAGTTTTCTAGTGCTTCCTCGGGGATGTATGGATGGGAACATGCAACGTTGGAGGGGTGGAGGAATGGCGGGGCGGGGGGAAGGTTGGGTGGATGGATGGATGGATGGACGGGTGGATTGATTGGTGGTTGTTTATGCCCTGTGTTGTGCCCTGTGTTGCAGCTACAGCTGAGCCGGAGGAGGAACCACCATCCCAGCCAATCCTGGGCGAGCTCACGGCCTCCCAGGTCACCCCCGACTCCGTCCAGCTGGAGTGGAGCATCCCCGAGGGCACCTTTGACTCCTTCACGGTGCAGTACAAGGATGCCCAAGGCCAGCCCCAGGTGCTGCCCGTGGACGGTGGTTCCCGCACGGTGACGGTGCCTGGGCTGTCACCGTCCCGCCGCTACAAGTTCAACCTGTACGGGGTGTGGGGTCGGAAACGTCTGGGCCCCATCTCCACCGATGCCGTCACAGGTGAGGGCATCTATGGGCCCCATCTGTGTCCCTTGTGGACCCTGGGTTTGCTGTGGGGCTGGAGCCCCTTGAGTGGGAACATCTCTTAGACGTTGACTTGGGGAGGGATGTAGGGAAGGGCAGGTGCACGGTCGGAGAGTGGAACGGATGGATGGAGAATGGATTGGAGGAATGGACCGATGGATGGATGGACTGATGGATGGATGTTCCTCTGTGTGCCCTGCATTGTGCCTCTCTATTGCAGCCTCAGCCCCACCATCGGAGGAACTGCCATCAGAGGAACCACCATCCCAGCCAATCCTGGGCGAGCTCACGGCCTCCCAGGTCACCCCCGACTCCGTCCAGCTGGAGTGGAGCGTCCCCGAGGGCTCCTTTGACTCCTTCACGGTGCAGTACAAGGATGCCCAAGGCCAGCCCCAGGTGCTGCCCGTGGACGGTGGTTCCCGCACGGTGACGGTGCCTGGGCTGTCACCGTCCCGCCGCTACAAGTTCAACCTGTACGGGGTGTGGGGTCGGAAACGTCTGGGCCCCGTCTCCACCGATGCTGTCACAGGTGAGTGGGTCTGTGGGACCCTCCGTGTCCTTGCTGCCCTGGGTTTGGAGTGTGGCAGGAGCTTGGGCAGGTCCCGTTCAAGGTCTTTGGCCCATCTGGGAAATGGGAACTTCTCTTGGGTGTTGATTGGGGGCTGGATGGAGGGACGGGTGCAGGCAGGGTTTTAGGCAGTAAGGGAGGGGGAGAGCGAGGGAAGCCTGGAGGGAGGGAGTGATGGGGGTGCGGGTGGTGGGATGGGTGTGTGGCTCGTTGGGTGAGGAGATGGATGGATGGATGGTTGGATGGGTGGATGGATGGGTGATGGTGGGTGGTTGGGTAATAGGTTGATTGGGTGGACGGGTGATTGACCGGATGGTTGCCTGGATCGATGGGTGTTTTGATGGAAGAGGGGTGATAGGATGGCTGGGTAGAGGAAGGAATTCGAGGACCGATGGATGGAATAGTGCATGGAAGAATGGTTGATTGGATGGATGGAAGCATGGATGGTTGGATGGAGAAATGGAGGGAGAGAAGGTTGCATGGACAGACAAAGGGATCGGTGGTTGGATGAAAGGAATGACAAAGACATGGATGAATGAATGGATGTCGACGTGGGTGACCAAAAACCTGCCTTAAGGAGTACAAGGATGCATGTGTGGATGGATGGAAGGCTGGTGGGTAGAAGAGTGTTGAGGATGGATGGAAGGGGAGGAGAGTGGATGCTTGGGTGATGTGATACCTGGAGGGATGGTTTCTTAAGTGTATGGATGGATGGATAGAGGGATGGTTGGGTAGAAAAATGGATGGATGGATGCATGGATGGATGAATATTTCAAGAAATGTATGGATGTTTATGCCCTGCATTGTGTCCTTTCTGTTGCAGCTGCAGCCGAGCCTGTGGAGGAACCACCATCCCAGCCAATCCTGGGCGAGCTCACGGCCTCCCACGTCACCCACGACTCCGTCCAGCTGGAGTGGAGCGTCCCCGAGGGCACCTTTGACTCCTTCACGGTGCAGTACAAGGATGCCCAAGGCCAGCCCCAGGTGCTGCCCGTGGACGGTGGTTCCCGCACGGTGACGGTGCCTGGGCTGTCACCGTCCCGCCGCTACAAGTTCAACCTGTACGGGGTGTGGGGTCGGAAACGTCTGGGCCCCGTCTCCACCGATGCCGTCACAGGTGAGGGCATCTATGGGCCCCATCTGTGTCCCTTGTAGGCCCTGGGTTTGCTGTGGGGCTGGAGCCCCTTGAGTGGGAACACCTCTTAGACGTTGACTTGGGGAGGGATGTAGGGAAGGGCAGGTGCACGGTCGGAGAGTGGAACGGATGGATGGAGAATGGATTGGAGGAATGGAGGGATGGACGGATGGATGGATGGATGGATGGATGGATGGACTGATGGATGGATGTTCCCCCGTGTACCCTACATTGTGCCTCTCTATTGCAGCCTCAGCCCCACCGTCGGAGGAACTGCCATCAGAGGAACCACCATCCCAGCCAATCCTGGGCGAGCTCACGGCCTCCCACGTCACCCCTGACTCCGTCCAGCTGGAGTGGAGCGTCCCCGAGGGCACCTTTGACTCCTTCACGGTGCAGTACAGGGACACCCAAGGCCAGCCCGAGTCACTGCTTGTGGACGGTGGTTCCCGCACGGTGACGGTGCCTGGGCTGTCACCGTCCCGCCGCTACAAGTTCAACCTGTACGGGGTGTGGGGTCGGAATCATCTGGGCCCCGTCTCCACTCATGCCGTCACAGGTGAGTGGGTCTGTGGGTCCTCTCCGTGTCCCCTTTGGACACTGGTTTTGGAGTGTGGCAGGAGCTGGGACAGGGCCCGTGCTGGTACCTTGGGCCTTTTGGGAAATGGGAACAGTTTTCTAGTGCTTCCTCGGGGATGTATGGATGGGAACATGCAACGTTGGAGGGGTGGAGGAATGGCGGGGCGGGGGGAAGGTTGGGTGGATGGATGGATGGATGGAAGATCAGACAGCAGGGTATTTAGAATCACAGAATCATTTGGGTTGGAAAAGACCTCTCAGATCATGGAGTCCAACATTTATGTGGTTGAACAGATGCAGGGCTGGTTAGGTGGCTGTGTGGTATGGAGCTGCATCCAGGGAAGTTCAGGTTGGACATTAAGCAAACGTTCTTCACTGAGATGGTGGTCGGTCAGTGGAACAGGCTCCCAAGGGAAGCGCTCACGGCACCAAGCCTGTCAGAGTTCAGGGAGTGTCTGGACGATGCTCTTAGTCATGTGGTTTAGTGCTAGGTAGTCCTGTGAGGAGCAGGGGGTCGGACTCGATGATCCTTATGGGTCCCTTCCAAATCGAGCTCTTCTGTGATTCTGTGATTGTATGGAAGGGTTTTTTGATGGATTAATGGATGCATGGATGGCTTTTTGGATGTATGGATGGTTGGATGGATGGATGGTTGGATGGATGGATGGTTGGATGGACGGGTGGTTGGATCGATAGATGAATTAGCGGAAGCGTGGACAGATGGCAGGATTACTGAATGGATCTGGTGTGGATGGGTCTGTGGCATTTTAAAGAGGAAATGATGGTTCGGATGGTTGGATGGAGGCACGATTGTATGGGAGGGTGGAAGAATGGATAATGGGTGGAGAGATGGCCAGCTGGCTGGGCAGTGGTATGGCTGGGGGCTTAAATGAGCGGGTAAGTGGTTGGCCGGTTGATGGGTAGAGTGGATTCAAGGACTGACTGAAGGAAAGGGGTGAGGATGGATGGACGGATGGATGGACATGCATGCATGGATGGTTGGTTGGTTGGATGGATGGATGGACGGGTGGATTGATTGGTGGTTGTTTATGCCCTGTGTTGTGCCCTGTGTTGCAGCTACAGCTGAGCCGGAGGAGGAACCACCATCCCAGCCAATCCTGGGCGAGCTCACGGCCTCCCACGTCACCCCCGATTCCATCCAGCTGGAGTGGAGCATCCCCGAGGGCACCTTTGACTCCTTCACGGTGCAGTACAAGGATGCCCAAGGCCAGCCCCAGGTGCTGCCCGTGGACGGTGGTTCCCGCACGGTGACGGTGCCTGGGCTGTCACCGTCCCGCCGCTACAAGTTCAACCTGTACGGGGTGTGGGGTCGGAAACGTCTGGGCCCCGTCTCCACCGATGCTGTCACAGGTGAGTGGGTCTGTGGGACCCTCCGTGTCCTTGCTGCCCTGGGTTTGGAGTGTGGCAGGAGCTTGGGCAGGTCCCGTTCAAGGTCTTTGGCCCATCTGGGAAATGGGAACTTCTCTTGGGTGTTGATTGGGGGCTGGATGGAGGGACGGGTGCAGGCAGGGTTTTAGGCAGTAAGGGAGGGGGAGAGTGAGGGAAGCCTGGAGGGAGGGAATGATGGGGGTACGGGTGGTGGGATGGGTGTGCGGCTCGTTGGGTGAGGAGATGGATGGATGGGTGGGTGGGTGGGTGGATGGATGGATGGGTGATGGTGGGTGGTTGGGTAATAGGTTGATTGGATGGACGGGTGATTGAATGGATGGTTGCCTGGATCGATGGGTGTTGTGATGGAAGGTGGGTGATAGGATGGCTGGGTAGAGGAAGGAATTCAAGGACCGATGGATGGAATAGTGCATGGAAGAATGGTTGATTGGATGGATGGAAGCATGGATGGTTGGATGGAGAAATGGAGGGAGAGAAGGTTGCATGGACAGACAAAGGGATTGGTGGTTGGATGAAAGGATGACGAAGACATGGATGAATGAATTGATGTCGACGTGGGTGACCAAAAACCTGCCTTAAAGAGTAGAAGGATGCATGTGTGCATGGTTGGAAGGCTGATGGGTAGAAGAGTGTTGAGGATGGATGGAAGGGGAGGAGAGTGGATGCTTGGGTGATGTGATACCTGGAGGGATGGTTTCTTAAGTGTATGGATGGATGGATAGAGGGATGGTTGGGTAGAAAAATGGATGGATGGATGCATGGATGGATGAGTATTTCAAGAAATGTATGGATGTTTATACCCTGCATTGTGTCCTTTCTGTTGCAGCTGCAGCCGAGCCTGTGGAGGAAGCACCATCCCAGCCAATCCTGGGCGAGCTCACGGCCCCTCATGTCACCCCCGACTCCGTCCAGCTGGAGTGGAGCGTCCCCGAGGGCACCTTTGACTCCTTCACGGTGCAGTACAAGGATGCCCAAGGCCAGCCCCAGGTGCTGCCCGTGGACGGTGGTTCCCGCATGGTGACGGTGCCTGGGCTGTCACCGTCCCGCCGCTACAAGTTCAACCTGTACGGGGTGTGGGGTCGGAAACGTCTGGGCCCCGCCTCCACCGACGCTGTCACAGGTGAGAGCATCTATGGGCCCCATCTGTGTCCCTTGTGGGCCCTGGGTTTGCTGTGGGGCTGGAGCCCGTTGAGTGGGAACATCTCTTAGACGTTGACTTGGGGAGGGATGTAGGGAAGGGCAGGTGCACGGTCGGAGAGTGGAATGGATGGGTGGAGAGTGGATTGGAGGAATGGAGGGATGGATGGACTGATGGATGGATGGACTGATGGATGGTTGTTCCTCTGTGTGCCCTACATTGTGCCTCTCTATTGCAGCCTCAGCCCCACCGTCGGAGGAACTGCCATCAGAGGAACCACCATCCCAGCCAATCCTGGGCGAGCTCACGGCCCCTCATGTCACCCCCGACTCCGTCCAGCTGGAGTGGAGCGTCCCCGAGGGCACCTTTGACTCCTTCACGGTGCAGTACAAGGATGCCCAAGGCCAGCCCCAGGTGCTGCCCGTGGACGGTGGTTCCCGCACGGTGACGGTGCCTGGGCTGTCACCGTCCCGCCGCTACAAGTTCAACCTCTACGGGGTGTGGGGTCGGAAACGTCTGGGCCCCATCTCCACCGATGCCGTCACAGGTGAGGGTGTCTGTGGGTCCTGTCCATGTCCCCTTTGGAACTGGGTTGATATGGGGCAGGAGCTGGGGCAGGGTCTGTCCTGGGTGTGTTTGGTCTCTTGGGAAGTGGGAACATCTCTTGGGTGCTGAGTGGGTTGGCGGCAGGGGAGCATGCAACGTTGGAGTCGTGAGCCGATGGATGGATGGATGGATGGAAGGTTGGACAGCAGGATATTTCATTAGTTGAATGGATGAATGAAGAGATAGATGGTTGTGTGGAAGGGTGTCTTGTGTCTTGATGGCTTCACGGATGGATGAGTTGGGTGGGTAATTGGATGTATGGTTGGATGTATGGCTGGGTGAATCAATCAATGGATTAGCGGAAGCGTGGATAGATGGTGGGGTTCCTGACTGGATCGAGTGTGGTTGAGTTCATGGCAGTTTCAGAGACGGAATGGCCGTTCAGGTGGTTGGATGGAGGCACAATTGGATGGGAGGACGAAGGGGTGGTTTGGATGGAGGGAATCTGTGGATAAGTGGGTCGATGGAGGGCTGAATAGTGGGCGGGTTGGTTGATGTCTGGTTGTTGGAGGCTTAAAGGAACGGTTAAGTAGTTGGATGGATGAGGGGTAGAATGAATTCAGGAAATGACTGAAGGAAAAAGGTGTGGATGGAGGTTTGGCTGGCTGGCTGGATGACAGATGGATAGACGGATGAGTGTATTGGTGGATGTTTATTCCAAGCATTTTGTCCTCTCTGTTGTAGCTTCAGCAGAGCCTGAGAAGGAACCACCATCCCAGCCAATGCTGGGCGAGCTCACGGCCTCCCAGGTCACCCCCGACTCCGTCCAGCTGGAGTGGAGCGTCCCCGAGGGCTCCTTTGACTCCTTCACGGTGCAGTACAAGGATGCCCAAGGCCAGCCCCAGGTGCTGCCCGTGGACGGTGGTTCCCGCACGGTGACGGTGCCTGGGCTGTCACCGTCCCGCCGCTACAAGTTCAACCTGTACGGGGTGTGGGGTCGGAAACGTCTGGGCCCCGTCTCCACCGACGCTGTCACAGGTGAGTGGGTCTGTGGGACCCTCCGTGAACTTGCTGCCCTGGGTTTGGAGTGTGGCAGGAGCTTGGGCAGGTCCCATTCAAGGTCTTTGGCCCATCTGGGAAATGGGAACTTCTCTTGGGTGTTGATTGGGGGCTGGATGGAGGGACGGGTGCAGGCAGGGTTTTAGGCAGTAAGGGAGGGGGAGAGCGAGGGAAGCCTGGAGGGAGGGAGTGATGGGGGTACGGGTGGTGGGATGGGTGTGCGGCTCGTTGAGTGAGGAGATGGATGGATGGATGGGTGGATGGGTGATGGTGGGTGGTTGGGTAATAGGTTGATTGGGTGGACGGGTGATTGACCGGATGGTTGCCTGGATCGATGGGTGTTTTGATGGAAGAGGGGTGATAGGATGGCTGGGTAGAGGAAGGAATTCAAGGACCGATGGATGGAATAGTGCATGGAAGAATGGTTGATTGGATGGATGGAAGCATGGATGGTTGGATGGAGAAATGGAGGGAGAGGAGGTTGCATGGACAGATAAAGGGATCGGTGGTTGGATGAAAGGAATGACGAAGACATGGATGAATGAATGGATGTCGACGTGGGTGACCAAAAACCTGCCTTAAGGAGCAGAGAGGTGGCTGGTAAGGTGTTTGTTTGGGTGACTTGGCTGCTGGTTGGATGATTATGTGGATGAATGGACAGGCAGATGGTGAGTGGAAGGATGCCTGTGTGGATGGATGGAAGGCTGATGGGTGGAACGGTGTTAAGGATGGATGGAAGGAGAGGTGGGTGGATGCTTGGGTGAGCTGATACCTGGCGGGATGATTGGTTGCATGTATGTGTGGGTGGATGGATAGAGGGATGGTTGGGTAGAAAAATGGATGGATGGATGGGTGGACGGACGGACAGAGATGTGGATGTTTAAATCCTGCATTGTGTCCTCTCTGTTGCAGCTGCAGCCGAGCCGGAGGAGGAACCTCCATCCCAGCCAATCCTGGGCGAGCTCACGGCCTCCCAGGTCACCCCCGACTCCGTCCAGCTGGAGTGGAGCGTCCCCGAGGGCACCTTTGACTCCTTCACGGTGCAGTACAGGGATGCCCAAGGCCAGCCCCAGGTGCTGCCCGTGGACGGTGGTTCCCGCACGGTGACAGTGCCTGGGCTGTCACCGTCCCGCCGCTACAAGTTCAACCTGTACGGGGTGTGGGGTCGGAAACGTCTGGGCCCCGTCTCCACCGATGCCGTCACAGGTGAGTGGGTCTGTGGGACCCTCCGTGTCCTTGCTGCCCTGGGTTTGGAGTGTGGCAGGAGCTGGGGCAGGGCCCGCTCAAGGTCTTTGGCCCATCTGGGAAATGGGAACTTCTCTTGGGTGTTGATTGGGGGCTGGATGGAGGGACGGGTGCAGGCAGGGTTTTAGGCAGTAAGGGAGGGGGAGAGCGAGGGAAGCCTGGAGGGAGGGAGTGATGGGGGTACGGGTGGTGGGATGGGTGTGCGGCTCGTTGAGTGAGGAGATGGATGGATGGATGGTTGGATGGGTGGATGGATGGATGGATGGGTGATGGTGGGTGGTTGGTTAATAGGTTGATTGGATGGACGGGTGATTGACCGGATGGTTGCCTGGATCGATGGGTGTTGTGATGGAAGATGGGTGATAGGATGGCTGGGTAGAGGGATCACACAAAGGGATTGGTGGTTGGATGAAAGGAATGACGAAGACATGGATGAATGAATGGATGACAACCTTGGTGACCAAAAACCTGCCTTAAGGAGTAGAAGGATGCATGTGTGGATGGATGGAAGGCTGGTGGGTAGAAGAGTGTTAAGGATGGATGGAAGGAGAGGTGGGTGGACGCTTGGGTGATGTGATACCTGGAGGGATGGTTTCTTAAGTGTATGGATGGATGGATAGAGGGATGGTTGGAGAAATGGATGGATGAATGTTTTGAGGGCTGTATGGATGTTTATGCCCTGCATTGTTCCCTCTCTGTTGCAGCTGCAGCCGAGCCTGAGAAGGAACCACCATCCCAGCCAATCCTGGGCGAGCTCACGGCCCCTCATGTCACCCCCGACTCCGTCCAGCTGGAGTGGAGCGTCCCCCAGGGCACCTTTGACTCCTTCACGGTGCAGTACAAGGATGCCCAAGGCCAGCCCCAGGTGCTGCCCGTGGACGGTGGTTCCCGCACGGTGACGGTGCCTGGGCTGTCACCGTCCCGCCGCTACAAGTTCAACCTGTACGGGGTGTGGGGTCGGAAACGTCTGGGCCCCGCCTCCACCGACGCTGTCACAGGTGAGGACAGCTGTGGGTCCTGTCCGTGTCCCCTTTGGAACTGGGTTGATGTGGGGCAGGAGCTGGGGCAGGGTCTGTCCTGGGTGTGTTTGGCCTCTTGGGAAGTGGGAACATCTCTTGGGTGCTGAGTGGGTTGGAGGGATGGGAGCATGCAAGGTTGGAGGGGTGGAGGGGCAGATTGTGGATGGATGGGCTGATGTTTATGTCCTGCATTGTGCCCTCTCCGTTGCAGCCCCAGCTCCACAAGAGGAGGAGCCACCGTCCCAGCCCCGCCTGGGCGAGCTCACGGCCTCCCAGGTCACCCCCGACTCCGTCCAGCTGGAGTGGAGCGTCCCCGAGGGCACCTTTGACTCCTTCACGGTGCAGTACAGGGACACCCAAGGCCAGCCTGAGTCACTGCTTGTGGACGGTGGTTCCCGCACGGTGACGGTGCCTGGGCTGTCACCGTCCCGCCGCTACAATTTCTACCTGTACGGGGTGTTGGGGCAGAAACGTCTGGGTCCCATCTCATTTGACACCATCACAGGTGAGGGCCTGTGCAGGATCCACCCATGGCCCCTTTGGGTGTGGGTTTGGAGTGTGGCAGGAGCTTGGGCAGGGCCCGTCCTGGTCCCTTGGGCTTGGTTGGAAATGGGAACTTCTCTTGGGCGCTGACTGGGGGATGAACGGAGAGGTGGGAGCGTGCAAGGTTGGAGGGATGGAGGGACAGGTTGATGGAAGAGTGTTAGTTGGATGGACGGAGGGATGGATGGATGGATAGAAGGTTGGATGGAGGGTTGGATGGATTAATGGATGGAAGGTTGGGTGGCTGGGTGGCTGGATGGAAGCATGCAAGGATTGGGGGGTATTGAAGGATGGGTGGTTTATTGATTGGATGAATGGACACACGGTTTGATGGAGGGAGGGATGGTTGGATGGACGGACACACAGGTGGATGGAGGGATTCAGGGAGGGTGGGATGGTGGCATGGATAGATGGATGGGTAGAGGAATGTTTAGTTGGTTGTTGAACATCAACCCACCCATCCATCCATCTGTTCATGTCCTGCATTGCAGCCCCAGCTCCACCAAAGGAGGAACCACCATCCCAGCCCCGCCTGGGCGAGCTCACGGCCCCTCACGTCACCCCCGACTCCGTCCAGCTGGAGTGGAGCGTCCCCGAGGGCACCTTTGACTCCTTCACGGTGCAGTACAGGGATGCCCAAGGCCAGCCCCAGGTGCTGCCCGTGGACGGTGGTTCCCGCACGGTGACGGTGCCTGGGCTGTCACCGTCCCGCCGCTACAAGTTCAACCTGTACGGGGTGTGGGGTCGGAAACGTCTGGGCCCCGTCTCCATCGACACAGTCACAGGTGAGGACAACTGTGGACCATTTCTGTGTCCCTTTTGGGTGCTGGTTTTGGGGTGGTGGCAGGAGCTTGGACCGGGCCCGTCCTGGTTCCTTGGGATCACCTCTTGGGTGCTAACAAGGGTGTGGATGATGGGATGGGTGCATGCAAGTTTGGAGGGTTGGGTGAGTGGATGGATGGGTGGAAGGATGGATGAATGGTTGATGGTTGGATGGTTGATGGGTGGCTGGGTGGATGGGTGGCTGGGTGGATGGGTGGCTGGGTGGATGGATGGATGGGTGGGTGGATGGGTGGGTGGATGGATGAGTGGGTGAATGGGTGGATGGGTGGGTGAATGGGTGGGTGGGTGGGTAGGTGGATGGGTGCATGGTGGATGGGTGGGTAGGTGGATGGGTGGGTGGGTGGCTGGATGGGTGGGTGGCTGGATGGGTGGGTAGGTGGATGGGTGGGTGGGTGGCTGGGTGGGTGGGTGGATGGGTGGGTGGGTGGTGGGTGGGTGGATGGTTGATGGGTGGGTTGGTGGATGGATGGGTGGGCGGGTGGTGGGTGGGTGGATGGTTGATGGGTGGGTTGGTGGATGGATGGGTGGGTGGGTGGATGGTTGATGGGTGGGTTGGTGGATGGATGGGTGGGTGGGTGGTGGGTGGGTGGATGGTTGATGGGTGGGTGGTTGCTGACTGGACACCTGGATGGTTGGTTGGAGCGATGGTGTGTTGGAGTCCTGGCTGGGGTGTCCTTGGCGTGGAGAGTTCCCTGGGGGCTGCGGGTGGGGGACCCTGGGGTGCTACGGGGGATCTGGGTGTGGGGAGGCCCATGGGGGGGACTATGGTGGTCAGGTGGGGGGGCCTCTGATTGTCCATTGGGGAGCAGTTGGTGGGCGGGTCCTTGGGGGGCTGTGGGGAGTTTCGGGGTGTCAGCGGCCATGCCCCTCCCCCACGCAGGTGCCCCAGGGACCCTCTGGGTGGGGACCTTGTGGCCACGCAGTGCCCGGCTGCACTGGGCGCCCCCTCGCCCCCCCACTGACGGCTACGACCTTGTCTACGGCCGCCCTGGAGGACCCCAGCAGGTAACGACCCCCCCCCCCCAAGCACCCTGAAACCCCAGAACACCCCTGGGAACCCCAATATCCCCCTGGGGCACCCTGTAACCCCCATGGGGACCCCAATATTCCTTGTGGGACCCCAATAGCCCCCCACAGACCCCAATAACCCCTTGGGGGCCTCAATCTCCCTCTGGAGACCCCAACTTTCCTTGTAGGACCCCAATTAATCCCTCAGGGACCCCAATACCCCCAGGTCCACCCCGATATGCCTTGTGGGACCCCCAGTACTCCCTTAGGGCACCCCAGTGCCCCCATGAGACCTAAATAAGCCCCTGGGAACCCCAATAATGCCCAGGGGACCCCAATAAACCCTGGAGGACCCCAGTAACACCTGCAGGACCTCAGTATTCCTTGTGGGACCCCAATACCCTCACAGGGACCCCAATAACCCCTTGGGGACCCCAATATTCCTTGTAGGACCCCAATAATACCTTGGGGACCCCAATAAACCCTCAGGGACCCCACTATCCCCCCATGCACCCCAATATCCTTTGTGAGACCCCTAATACTCCCTTAGGGCACCCCAATATACCCACTGGGACCCCAGTAACCCCTTGGGGAAGCCAATAACACCCTGGGGACCCCAATAATGCCCAGGGGACCCCAACAATGCCTCGGGGGAGCCCAACACCCGCCCTGTGCCCCCCAGACGCTGCGGCTGCCCCCCGAGGCGACGTCCCATCAGCTGTGGGATCTGGAGCCGACAGGGCGCTATGGGGTGCAGCTGTGGGGCCGGGGGGGGGGCACCCCCCCTACCCCCCTGGAGGCCACCTTTGATACCCGTGAGCCAGACGCCTCGGTGGCTGGGTGGGGGGATCTGGGACCTTGGGCGGGGGCACCCGGACGCCTGGGTCCCTGGGTGGTGGGGGGCTGGGTTCTTGGGCGGGGGGCACCCGGACGCCTGGGTCCATGGGCGGGGGGAGATCTGGGTCCCTGGGTGGGGGGCACCCGGACGCCTGGGTCCCTGGGTGATGGGGGGCTGGGTTCTTGGGTGGGGGGCACCCGGACGCCTGGGTCCCTGGGTGGTGGGGGGCTGGGTCCCTGGGTGGGGGGCACCTGGACGCCTGGGTCCATGGGCGGGGGGAGATCTGGGTCCCTGGGTGGGGGGCACCCGGACGCCTGGGTCCCTGGGTGATGGGGGGCTGGGTTCTTGGGCGGGGGGCACCCGGATGCCTGGGTCCATGGGCGGGGGGGATCTGGGTCCCTGGGTGGGGGGCACCCGGACGCCTGGGTCCCTGGGTGATGGGGGGCTGGGTCCCTGGGTGGGGGGCACCCGGACGCCTGGGTCCTTGGGCGGGGGGGATCTGGGTCCCTGGGTGGGGGGCACCCGGACGCCTGGGTCCCTGGGTGATGGGGGGCTGGGTTCTTGGGTGGGGGGCACCCGGACGCCTGGGTCCTTGGGCGGGGGGGGATCTGGGTGCCTGGGTCCCTGGTTGCTGGGTCCCTGGGTGGGGGGCACCCGGACGCCTGGGTCCCCAGAAGTCCATAGGGTGACTTGGGGGGGGATCCCCGGACGCCTGGGTCCCCACACCCCCTCCCTCCCCCAGCTCCCCTCCCCCACCCGCACCCCCGAGACTGCGCTGAGGAGCAGCTGAACGGGCCAGGGCCTTCGCGCGAGACCCTCGTCTTCCTCGGGGGAGACCCCGGGAGACCCCTGCGCGTCTTCTGCGACATGGAGACTGACGGCGGTGGATGGCTGGTGGGGCAACTGGGGGGAACTGGGGGACGCTGGGAGGGGCTGGGGAGCACTGGGAGGGGCTGGGGGCTTCTATAGGGAGTTATGGGGGGTTTTATGGGGGGAAATGGGGATTTTATGGGGGGAAATGGGGGTTTTGGGGAGTCTTGAGGAGGACTGGGGGGCACTGGGAGGACACTGGGCGGCACTGGGAGAGGCTGGGGGGCTTCTATAGGGGGATATTGGGGAGATATAGGGGGTTTTATGGGGGGAAATGGGGGTCTTGGGGGGCAATAGGGGGTCTTGGGGGCATTGGGGGGGTTGGGGGGGAACTATGAAGGGCTGGGGGGGTCGTATGGGGGGGGTTTGGGGGGATATGGGGGGGAATGGGTGGTCTTGGGGGGAAATAGGGGGTCCTGGGGGGTATTGGGGGGGTCTGGTGGGGAACTGGGGAGCACTGGGAGGGGCTGCCCTTTGGGGGGTCGCTTGGGGGTGTATTGGGAGGATATAGGGTGTTCTGTGGGGGGAAATGGGGGTCTTAGGGGGCAATAGGGGGTCTTAGGGGGCATTGGGGGGTTTAGGGGGCAATAGGGGGACTGGTGGGGAACTGGGGGACACTGAGAGGCACTGGGAGGGGCTGGGAGGGTCGTATGGGGGGTATTGGGGGGTTTTATGGGGGGCAATGGTGGACAATGGGGGGGTCAGTGGGGGGTCTTGGGGGTCAATGGGGAGTCCTGGGGGGGACAATGGGTGTCCTGGGGGGCACTGGGGGGGTCTGGGGGGAAATGGGGGGGTCCTGGGGGTCTCTATGGGGTCAGTGGGGGATGAGGGGTGTTGGGATCACCCCTGACCCCCCCCAAGGTGTTCCAGCGCCGCCAGGACGGGGGCATTGATTTCTGGCGGGGGTGGGACGCCTACGCCCACGGCTTCGGCAACGTCACCGGGGAGTTCTGGCTGGGTGAGGACCCCGGTGTCTGGGGGGGGACCCTGCAGTCCGGGGGGGACCCAGGAGTCCGCGGGGGGAGCCAGGTGTTGGGGGGACCCAGGCATCCGGGTGGGCTCAGGGGAGGGGACCCAGGCGTCTGGGTGGGCTTGGGTGGGGGGAGGCCCGGGTGTCCGGGTGGGTGACCAGGGGGGACCCAGGCGTCCGGGTGGTCCTGGGTGGCCCCCAGGGAGGGACCCAGGCGTCCGGGGGGGACCCAGGGAGGGACCCAGGCGTCCAGGGGGACCGAGGGGCGGTGGCGGTGGCCAGACGCAAGCGTTGGGGGCACAGGGAACGAGGCGCTGCACGCCTTGACGTTGGGGACCCCCACGGAGCTGCGGGTGGATCTCCGCACCCCGCGGGACGCCGCCTTCGCCCGCTATCGCGACTTTGCCGTCGCCGGCGCCGAGGAGCATTACCGCCTCCGCCTCGGCGCCTACAGTGGCACCGCCGGTACTGGGGGGGGATGGGGGGGTCCTGGGGGGATCCTGAGATGGTTTTGGGGGTCCCTTGGACCATGAATGGGGTCCCTGGGGGGCACTGGGGGGTCTTGGGGGGGTCCTGAGGGGGGTCTTGGGGGTCGTGAGGGGTCTTGGGGAGTCCTGGAGGGGGCTTGGAGCGTCCCGGGGGGTTCTGAGTGATCTTTGGGGGGTCCTGGAGGGGGCTAGGGTCATCCTGGAGGGGTCTTGAGGGATCCTTGGGGTCCTGGAGGGATCTTGGGAAGTCCTGGGGGGGGGGCTTGGGTGGTCCTGGAAGGGCCTTGGGGAATCCTGAGGGGTCCTGGAGGAATCTTGGGGGGGTCCTGAGTGGTCTTGGGGGGGTCCTGAAGGGGGCTGGGGGGTCCTGGAGGGGTTTTGAGGGGTCTTAGGGGGTCCTGGTGGGGGGGAGTTGGGGGTCCCTTGGCCCATGAAGGGGATCCTAGGGGGAATATTGGGGGTCTCGTGGCCCATGTGGGGGGCTGGGGGGGTCTTGGAGAGGGTCTTGGGGGTCCTGATAGGTCTTGGAGGGGTCCTGGAGGGCATGGGGGTGTCCAGGGGGGGTTCTGGAGGGGTCTGCGTGGTCCCTTGGCCCATGGGGGAGTCCTGGGTGGGTCTTGGGGGATCCTGAAGGATCTTAAGAGGGTCTTGGGGGGTCCTGGAGGGGTCCTGGGGTGTCTTGGGGGGGGATATTTGGGGTCCTGAGGGTTCTTGGGGGGTTCTGGGGGGATCTTGGGGGTCTCTTGGCCCATGAGGGAGTCCTGGGGGGTCTTGGGGGGGTCCTGAGTGGGTCCTGGGGGGTCCTGAGGGGGTCTTGAGGGAACCTTGGCTCATGGAACTGGTTCTGGAGGGGTCTTGGGGGTCCCTTGGCCCACGGGGAGGGTTCTGGAGGCTCTTGGGGGTCTTTTGGCCCATGAAGGGGATCCTGGGGGGGCTTGGAGGGGTCCTGAGGGGTCTTTGGGTGCTCCTGAGGGATGTTGGGGGGTCTTGGAGGGGTCCTGGAGGATTCTGAGGGGATCTTGGGGGGTGTTGGGATGTCCTGGAGGGGTCTTGGGAGTCCTGAGGGGATATTGGGAGGGTCCTAGAGGGGTCTTAGGGGGTCATGGGGGTCCTGGAGGGGTTTTGGGGGGTCCTGGAGGGGTCTTGGGGGTCCTGGAGGGGTCTTAGGGGGGTCATGGGGGTCTTGGGGGGTCCTGGAGGGATCTTGGGAGTCCTGAGGGGGGCTTGGAGGGTCCTGGGGGGGGTCTTATGGGGTCCTGAGGGGGTTCTGGGCGGGCCTAAGGAAGTATTGGGGGTCCCTTGGCCCATGAGGGGTCCTGGAGGGGTTCTGGGGGGTCTTGGGGGTCTCCAGCCCTGGGGAGGGGGGTCCCTGGGGGCTCCTGGGCAGGTCTCTGGGGGTTCCCTTGAGGGTCTCTGGACTGTGGGGGAGTTGCAGGGGAGTTCCCGGGGGTGTGTGTGTTTGTCCCTGTGGGGGTCTTGGGGGTCCCTGTGGGGGGTCTTGGGGGTCTCCAGTCCTTGTGGTGTTCCTTGGGGGGGTCTCTGGAAGATGTCTGGAGGTTCTGGGGGGGATCTCTGGGGGCGTCTTTGGAGTCTCTTGGCCCTGGGGCTCCCTAGGGGGATTCCTGGGGGGGTCTGGGGGTCTCTGGATCATGGGGGGGTCCCTGGGGGGGTCTGACGGTGTCTGAGGGGAGGTCCCTGAGTGTCCCTGGGGGGTCTCATGGGGGTTCCCTTAGTGGTCACTGCAGGGGGTTCATGGGGTGTTCCTGGGGGTGTCTTGGGGGTCCCTTGGCCCTGGGCAATCCTGGGGGGTCCTAGGGGGGGTTTCTGGGGATCATTGGGGGGATCCCCAGAGGGTCCTGGGGGTTGTTGGGGGGATGTCCCCGGGGGGTCCCTGGGGGGTCTGATGGGGTCCGACGGGGTTCTCTGACTGAGGGGATCTTTCGGGGGTTCCTGGGGGGTCCCTGGGGGTTCCCTGGGGTGGTCTTGTGGATCACTGGGGGTCCCTGGGGGGTCTGAAGGGGTGGGCTGGAGGGACGCTGGGGGGGTCCCTGGGGGGGGTCTGGGGTCTCTGGACCATGGGGCGGGGGGGGTGTCCCTCTAGGGGTCCCGGGGGGGTCCCGGGGGGGTCCTTGGGGGGGTCTGACGGGGGGGTCCCGCAGGGGACGCGCTCTCCTATCACGCCGGCAGCCCCTTCTCCACGCGGGACCGGGACCCCCGGGGCCGCCCCCGTCCCTGCGCCGTCTCCTACACCGGGGCCTGGTGGTACCACAACTGCCACTACGCCAACCTCAACGGGCGCTACGGGACCCCCAGCCACCACCAGGCAAGCTATAGGGGCCGGGGACCTATAGGAGGCCATAGAGGGCAACTAGAGGGGGTCAATGGGGCCAGAATGGGGTTAACGGGGGCTACAGGGGGTCTGTAGAGGCCACAAGGGAGTTTATAGGAGCCATAATGGGGTCTATAGAGGCCATAGGGAGCCTATAGGGGCCAGGTGGTCCTATCGGGGGACCTATAGGGGGCCATAGTGGACAACTGGAGGGGGTTAATGGGGCCAGAGTGCAGTTAATGGAGACTATAGGGGACCATGATGGGGTCTATAGGGGCCATAGAGGGGGTATAGAAGCCATAGGGGGCCTATAGGAGCTGGGGGGACCTATAGGGGGACCTATAGGGCACCTATAGGGGGCAACTGGAGGGGGCCTATGGGGCCAGAGTGCAGTTAATGGGGACTATAGGGACTATAATGGAGTCTACAGGTGCCATAGGGGACCTATAGGGGCCGTTGGGGAGACCTATAGGGAGCCATAGGGCCAAAAGAGGGGACTACAGGGGCCACCAGGGCCTAAAGCGGCCATAAGGGCGGTCTATAGGGACTAGAGGAGAGCTCTATGGGCCACAGGGAGGCCTCTAGGGGCATACAGGTGTCTAAAGGGGCCATGGAGGGGGCCTGCAGGGGCATACAGGCACCTATAGGGGCTATATGGGGGTCTATAAGGGGCATAGAGAGGCCTTAGGGGCTATATGAGCCATATATGGTTCTTTATGGGTTATAGGAGGGTTTATAGGGGCACACAGATGTTTATAAGGGGCCACAGGGAGACCTATAGGGGCATATGGGGGGTCCTATGGACCAAGGGGACTTATAATGGGGTTATAGTTACTATAGGAAGTTCTATAGGGGCTATGGGGGAGGATGTCCTATGGGGGACACCTATATGGGCACTATGGAGCACAGGACGCCTATGGCACTGCCCACAACAGCGAGTACCTATGGGTGACTGGGGCCCTATGGGGACCAATGGGGACCCTATGGTGGCTATGTGGGCCACATGACCACGCACCCTATAGGCTCCATAGGGCCCAAAACCCTATAGAGGCTAGCCCCAGATCCCCTCTGTCTGGGCGTGGGGCCCCTATAGGAGCAATAGGGCTTGGGGCAGGGCAGAGGGGGGGTCTCTAGAGCCCCTATAGGGATCTATAGGGTTCTATAGGGGTCTATAGGGTGCCTATAGGGTACCTATAGGGCCTGATGAATCCCCCCTGGATCTCCCCAGGGCATCAACTGGTTTCCCTGGAAAGGCTTCGAGTTCTCCATCCCCTTCACCGAGATGAAGCTGCGGCCGCAACGTGACTGAGGGCACCCGGGCGTCCGGGGGGGCCCCCAGGAAGGAGGCGGGACTTGCGGGGGGCGGGGTCAGAGGCGAAGCTTTTATAGGGGGTGGAGGGGTAATAAAAGCTGCCTATAACCCCCTCCCCCCAGTGAACCCAGGTGTCCGGGGGGCGGGGGAGGGGAAGGGGGGGACACGGGCGTCTGGGGGCGACCCAGACGTCTGGGTGTGTTGGGAAGCATGGCGGGACCCCGGCGGCCGGGGGTGCAGGCAGGAGGTGACCCAGGCAGCCAGAGGTGCAGGCAGCTCCAGGCAGCCAGGGGTGCAGGCAGCAGGCAGCCAGGGGAGCAGGCAGCTCCAGGCAGCCAGGGGTGCAGGCAGCTCCAGGCAGCCAGGGGAGCAGGCAGCTCCAGGCAGCCAGGGGAGCAGGCAGCAGGCAGCCAGGGGAGCAGGCAGCTCCAGGCAGCCAGGGGAGCAGGCAGCAGGCAGCCAGGGGAGCAGGCAGCTCCAGGCAGCCAGGGGAGCAGGCAGCAGGCAGCCAGGGGAGCAGGCAGCTCCAGGCAGCCAGGGGTGCAGGCAGCAGGCAGCCAGGGGAGCAGGCAGCTCCAGGCAGCCAGGGGTGCAGGCAGCAGGCAGCCAGGGGTGCCGGCAGCTCCAGGCAGCCAGGGGAGCAGGCAGCAGGCAGCCAGGGGTGCAGGCAGCTCCAGGCAGCCAGGGGTGCAGGCAGCAGGGGGTGCAGGCAGCAGGCAGCCCCAGGCGTACCGGGCCCATCCCAGGCACCCATGCTGGGTTAGGCAGGGGGCTGGCAGGGCACCATGCGGACGCGGAAGGGCGGGCAGCGCAGGACGGTGCCTGCCGACACCTCCAGGGAGGGCAGGACCCCCGGGGCGGGGGGCTCCAGGCGGAATTCCTGCAGGATCTGGCCCAGGAAGACGAAGAGCTCGGCCCGGGCCAGCCCCTCCCCCAGGCAGGATCGGGCCCCGCAGCCAAAGGGCACCAGCGCCCGCCAGGGAGCCCCCGGCTCCAGGAACCGCTCTGGGGGGGGAGGGGGTTGTCAGGGGACCCAGGCATCCAGGGAGGGGACCCACCCCGAGGGGTTCAGGGGACCCAGGTGTTCGGGAGGGGACCCAGCCCAACGGGATCAGGGGACCCGAGCGTCTGGGGAGGGGACCCACCCCAACGGGTTTAGGGGACCCAGGTGTTCAGGCAGGGGACGCACCCCAAGGGGCTCAGGGGACCCAGGGGTCCAGGAGGTCACCCAGGCATCCAAGGAGAGGGACCCACCCCAAAGGGTTCAGGGGACCCAGGTGTCCGTGAGGGGACCCACCTGCACAGGGGTCAGGGGATTGGAGCGTTTCGGCAGGGGACCCACCCCGAGGGGTTCAGGGGACCCAGGCGTCCAGGAGGGGACCCACCCCGAGGGGTTCAGGGGACCCCGGTGTCCATGAGGGGACTCACCCCGAGGGGTTCAGGGGACCCAGGTGTCCATGAGGGGACCCAGGCGTCCAGGAGGGGACCCACCCCGAGGGGTTCAGGGGACCCAGGTGTCCATGAGGGGACCCAGGCGTCCAGGAGGGGACCCACCCTGAGGGGTTCAGGGGACCCAGGTGTCCATGAGGGGACCCAGGCGTCCAGGAGGGGACCCACCCCGAGGGGTTCAGGGGACCCAGGCGTCCAGGAGGGGACCCAGCCTGAGGGGTTCAGGGGACCCAGGTGTCCATGAGGGGACCCAGGCATCCAGGAGGGGACCCACCCCGAGGGGTTCAGGGGACCCAGGCGTCCAGGAGGGGACCCACCCCGAGGGGTTCAGGGGACCCCGGTGTCTAGGAGGGGACCCACCCGCATAGGGGTCAGGGGATTGGAGTGTTTGGGCAGGGGGTGCACCCCAAGGGGTTCAGGGCACCCAAGTGTCTGGGGAGGGGACCCACCCCAAGGGGTTCAGGGCACCCAGGTGTCCGGGGGGGACCCCGGAGTCGGGGCGTACCGGGCAGGAAGGCCTCGGGGTGGTGCCAGGTGTCGGGGTCCTGGTGGGCAGCCAGGAGGTTGGGGACCAGGATGGAGCCAGCCGGCACCGGGATGCCTCCGAGACTGGGAGGGGACAGGGGGGTGCTGGGATGTACTGGGACGTACTGGGACGCGCTAGGGCTCTGCTGGGATGTACTGGCGCTTACTGGGCTCTGCTGGGCCTGCTGCGACCTCCTGGGGCCTACTGGGGTCTGTTGGGGTTTACTGAGACCTGCTGGGGTGTACTGGGGCCTACTGAGGTCTGGGGGCTACTGGGATGTACTGGGGTCTACTGGAGCCTGCTGAGACCTGTTGGGGGCTACTGTGGCCTAATAGGGCCTATTGGGGGCTACTGGGATGTACTGGAGTCTACTGTGACCTCCTTGAGCCTACTGGGGCCTACTGGGGTTTACTGAGACCTACTGGGGTCTGCTGGGGCCTACTGGGACCTCCTGGGGCCTACTGGCCTCTGCTGGGATCTACTGGGATCTACTGGAATCTCCTGGGGTCTGCTTGGGCCTACTGGGGTCTGTTGAGGCCTACTGGGGTCTATAGGGGTCTACTGGGACATACCGGGCTCTGCAGGGGTCTTCTGGGGCCCACTGGGGTTTGCTGAGGCGTGCTGGGACCTCCTGGGGTCTACTGGGGTCTACTGGGGTCTATTGGGATTTACTGGACTCTGCTGGGATTTACTGCGATGCACTAGGGTTTACTGGAGCCTACTGGGGCCTGTTGGGACCTACTGGGCTCTGCTGGGGCTAGTGGGGTCTATTGGGGTCTACTGGGAACTGCTGGGGCCTACTGGGCTCTGCTGGGGTCTACTGGGGCCTACTGGGCTCTGCTGGAGCTACTGGGGTCTATTGGGGTCTATTGGGAGCTGCTGGAGCTACTGGGGTCTATTGGGATCTACTGGGAGCCGCTGGGGCCTACGGGGCCTGCTGGGACATACTGGGGCCTACTGGGAGATACTGAGACCTGCTGGGACATGCTGAGCCCTGCTGGGATCTACTGGAATCTACTGGGCCCTACTTGGGTCTGTTGGGGTCCACTGGGGTCTACTGGACCTGGCTCTGCTGGGGCTACTGGGGTCTATTGGAGTCTGCTGGGAGCTGCTGGGATCTACTGGGGCCTACTAGGACCTGCTGGGGGCCTATGGGCTCTGCTGGGATCTACTGGGCCCTGCTTGGGTCTGTTGGGATTCACTGGGGTCTACTGGACCTACTGGGCTCTGCTGGGGTTACTGGGGTCTGTTGGGGTCTACTGGGAGCTGCTGGGACCTACTGGGACCTGCTGGGGCCCTATGGGCTCTGCTGGGATCTACTGGGCCCTACTTGGGTCTATTGGGGTCAACTGGGACCTACTGGGACCTGCTGGGATCTACTAGGCCCTACTCGGCCCTGCTTGGGTCTACTGGGTCCTACTGGGACATACTGGGCTCTGCTGGGACTACTGGGGTCTATCAGGGTCTACTGGGAACTGCTGGGGCCTTCTAAGGCTTACTGGGGTCTATTGGGATCTAGTGGGGCCTACTGAGGCCTACTGGGACCTGCTGGGCTCTACTGGGGCCTACTGGGAAATACTGGTTTGTACTGGGCCACAATGGTTGTTTTCTTTCTTACTGGGGCTGTACTGAGATGCACTGGGCTATACTGGGTTATACTGGGCCAAAGTGGTCTCTGCTGGGACCAATTTATACTGGTTTGGAGTGGTGTAAAGCAGTGCCAGGCACTAGTGCACAGCGCTGCCACCTGAGGCCCTGTCCTCCATATTGGTCTATACTGGTTTATACTGGTCTATACTGCTTTAAAACATGGATGCACAGTGAGCTGACACTGACTTGTCCAGTCTATACTGGTTTACACTGGATTATACTGCTATGTATTGGCTTATACTGGTCCATACTGGTCTCCTCTGGATCAAAACACTGATACACACGGTGCTGCAACCTAATGACCATGGGTCCATACTGGTCTATAGCGGTTCCTACTAGTCCATACTGGTCTAAACTGGTCCATACTGGTCTAAACTGGTCAAAACTGGTTCATACCGGTCTAAACTGGTTCAAAACACTGATACACATTGGTGTGCAGTGCCGCAAATGGATGCCCAGTTGTCCTTACTGGTCTATAGTGTTTTATGTTGGTTTGTTCTAGTCCATACTGGTTCGTACTGGTCCATACTGGTCTATATTGGTTCATACTGGTCCATACTGGTCTAAACTCATGCTAAACACTGATACACATTGGTGCAAGGTGCTGTAAATGGATGCCCAGTGGTCCATACTGGTTCATGCTGGTTCATACAAGTCCATACTAGTCCATAGTCATCTAAACTGGTCTATACTGGTTCATACTCATCTGAGCTGGTTCATACTGGTCCATACTGGTCTAAACTTCTGCAAAACACTGATACACATTGGTGCACAGTGCTGCAACCTGAGCCCAGTTGTCCCTAACTGGTCTGTAGTGGTTCATGCTGGCTCATACTAGTACACGCTCATCAATACTGGTTCGTACTGGTGCATGCTGGTTTCTACTGGCCGTACCTGGTGTGGCGGCGGGCGCAGTGAGGCAGGGCGAGGGGGGCTGGGGGCCGGAGGCGCAGGGTCTCGGTGACGGTGGCGTGGAGGAGGGGCAGGCGCCCGGTGTCCCCCGCCTGGGGGGTCCCGGTGGGACCCAGCTCCCGCCACAGCTCCTCCCGCAGCCGCTCCTGCAGCTGGGGACACGCGGGGCACATGCGTGTCACACACGTGGCACCGTGTCCCAGGGTGACACGTGTGTCGTGGGGCATCGTGGGGGGTCCCACCCCGGGGACCCAATGCCAACGGGGGGGACATAAAGGGGACGAAGGAGCCGCGTGGAGACATGGACACGCGTGTGACACACGTGTGGCACCTTGGGGTGGCGCAAGGGGACAGCGATGGCCACGGGGAGGGGGACAAGGGGGACACATAGGACACAGGTGGGGACACAGGACCCCCTGGGGACATTCATGGGCACCTGAGACCCCCCCCCCCCCCCCCCCGGGGACAAGTGTGGGGACGTGGACATGGATGTGACATCGTTGTGACATGCGTGTGGCACCTGACGGTGGTGAAAGGGAGCGGTGATGGACACGGGGAGAGGGACACAGGGGCACACAGGACACGGTGGGGACATGGGACCCCCTGGGGACACGCATGGGGACTTGGACACGGCTGCGGCACACGTGTGGCACCTTGGGGTGGAGCGGGGGGATGGTGATGGCCATGGGGAGGGGGACACTGGGGACACAGATGACATGTGGGGGGACATGGGACCCCCGTGGGGACTCGGGGACACAGACGCGGCTGTGACACGTGTGGCACCTCGGGGTGGTGCAAGGGAATGGTGACGGCCAGAGGAAGGGGGACACAAGGGACACGTAGGACACGTGTGGGGACATGGGACACGTGTGGGGACATGGGACACCCATGGGGACATGGGACACCCATGGGGACACGCACGGGGATGCGGACACGGCTGTGACACGCGTGTGGCACCTCGGGGATGGTGATGGCCAGGGGGAGGCAGACACGGGGGGGGGCACACAGGACACGGGACCCCCTGGGGACATGCGTGGGGACTCGGGGACACGCGTGGGGCCACGGACACGGCAGTGACACGCGTGTGGCACCTCGGGGCGGTGCAGCAGGAAGGCGACGGCCCAGGCCAGGGCGGCGGCGGTGGTCTCGGTGCCCCCGATGAAGAGGTCGACCAGGGCCATGTGGAGGCGGGGGGGGCTCAGGGGGCCCCCCGGGACGCCTGGGTCCCTTCCCTGCAGCGCCCCCAGGACCGTGTCCCCTGGGGGGGATGGGCACTCCTGCGGGGACGCCTGTCATTCCCTCCTGGATGCCGGGGTCCCCCCCACCCCCGGACCCCTGGGTCCCCCCCCCCCCAGACACGTGGGTCCCCCCCGACCTCGTGCCGCCGGATCTGGGCCTCCACGAAGGCGTCGCGGAGCTCGACGAGGCGCAGCAGCTCCCGCAGCCCCGGGTTGGGCAGGACCTGGGACGTATAGATCCCATAGGGACCCCCAGACCCTATAGGGCCCTATAGATGCTCCCTCCATAGATACCCTATAACTCCCCTCAGCCCCATATAAACCCTATAGCTGCCTCCCCCCCCCCCCCCCCCCGGCCATGTAGACCCTATAGGCCACCCTCCCAGACCATATAGACCCTCCCCACCCTGCTATAGACTCTCCCAGCCCCATATAGACCATATAACCCCTCATGGCCATATAGACCCTTTACCCTCCCACCCCCATATAGATCATCTCAGCCCCATAAAACCCCCATAACCTCCCCTTCCAGCCCCATACAGCCCCCCCAACCCCATATAGAACACCCATCTCCATATAGAACCTATACCCCCAGCCCCTCCCACACCTTATACATCCTCCCCAAGCTCATATAGGCACCTCCCCAGCCTCATATAGACCCTATAACACCCTCCCAGCCCCATGTAGACCCTGTAAGGCCCCTCCCAGAGCCGTAGAGCCCCTTCCCAGTTCCATTTATACCCCTCCAGGGCCCACATAGATCCCAGAAACCCTCTCCCCAGCCCCATATAGACCCCCCCCAGCCCCATATAGACCCTGTAACACACTCCCCAGCCACATATAAACCCTATAAGACCCCTCCCAGGGGCATATAGCCGCTCCCCAGCCCCATATAGACTCCTCCAAGGTCCCATAGATCCTAGAAATCCTCTCCCCAGCCCCATATAAACCCCATAACACACCTCCTAGCCCCATATAGACCCTCAAACACCCTCCCAGTCCCATATAGACCCCTCCAAGGCCCATATGGATTCTAGAAACCCTCTCCCGAGCCCCATATAGACCCTAAAACACCCTCCCAGCCCGTATAGACCCCTCCAAGGCCCACATGGATTCTAGAAACCCTCTCCCGAGCCCCATATAGACCCTCAAACACCCTCCCAGCCCCATACAGACCCCTCCAAGGCCCATATGGATTCTAGAAACCCTCTCCCGAGCCCCATATAGACCCTAAAACACCCTCCCAGCCCGTATAGACCCCTCCAAGGCCCATATGGATTCTAGAAACCCTCTCCCGAGCCCCATATAGACCCTAAAACACGCTCCCAGCCCCATATAGGCCCTATAACACTCCCCCAGCCCCACGTACCCCACCCCCAGGGCCAAATAGTCCCTATAACACCCCTCCCAGCCCCATATAGTGCCTATAACACCCCCTCCTGAGGCCATATAGCTCCTCCCCAGTCCCATACAGACCCCTCCAAGGCCCATATGGATTCTAGAAACCTTCTCCCGACCCCCATATAGACCCTAAAACACCCTCCCAGCCCCGTATAGACCCCTCCAAGGCCCATATGGATTCTAGAAACCCTCTCCCGAGCCCCATAGAGACCCTAAAACACCCTCCCAGCCCCGTATAGACCCCTCCAAGGCCCATATGGATTCTAGAAACCCTCTCTCGAGCCCCATATAGACCCTAAAACACCCTCCCAGCCCGTATAGACCCCTCCAAGGCCCACATGGATTCTAGAAACCCTCTCCCGAGCCCCATATAGACCCTAAAACACCCTCCCAGCCCCATACAGACCCCTCCAAGGCCCATATGGATTCTAGAAACCCTCTCCCGAGCCCCATATAGACCCTAAAACACCCTCCCAGCCCCATATAGACCCCTCCAAGGCCCATATGGATTCTAGAAACCCTCTCCCGAGCCCCATATAGACCCTAAAACACCCTCCCAGACCCATATAGACCCCTCCAAGGCCCATATGGATTCTAGAAACCCTCTCCCGAGCCCCATATAGACCCTAAAACACGCTCCCAGACCCATATAGACCCTATAACACTCCCCCAGCCCCACGTACCCCACCCCCAGGGCCAAATAGTCCCTATAACACCCCTCCCAGCCCCATATAGTGCCTATAACACCCCCTCCTGAGGCCATATAGCTCCTCCCCAGTCCCATATAGACCCCTCCAAGGCCCATATAGGTCCTAGAAACCCTCTCCCCAGCCCCATATAGACCTTATACGCCCGCCCTCCCAGCCCCACATCCTCACCTCCCAGCCTCATATACCCCCCCCCACCCCCCATATGGCCCCCCCGCCGCCGGGGCCATATAGCCCCCATAGGGCCCGGCCCCACGGCAGGGCTCACCCGCAGCACGGGGAGCAGGTCGAGGGCGCGGACGCTGGCCCTGCCCCACACCTCCAGCAGCTCCACCACGCAGCGGGTGAAGGCCCGGACCTCCGCCTCGGGGGGCAGCTGGGGGGGGCCCCGACGCCTGGGTCCCCTCCGGGTCCCCTCCTGGGCGCCTGGGTCCCCCCAGAACCCAAAAAAGCAGCACCCCCCCCCCCCAAAAAGACACAGCCCCAGGCACCTGGGAGCCCCCAGCACATCTGGGTTTCCCATCCCCCCCCCCCCCCCCAAACTACTGGGTACCCCCCCGGATGCCTGGGACCCCCAAACACCTGGGCCCCCTTTCCTGGGTGCCTGGGTCCCCCCAGAACCCAAAAAAGCACCGCCCCCCCACCAAAAGACACAGCCCCGGGCACCTGGGAGCCCCCAGCACGTCTGGGTTTCCCATCCCCCCCCTCCCCCAAACTACTGGGTACCCCCCCGGATGCCTGGGACCCCCAAACACCTGGGTCCCCTTTCCTGGATGCCTGGGTCCCCCTGGATGCCTGGGTCCCCCCAATACCTGGGTGCCCCCCTGAACTCTTGGGTCCCCCATCCCGGACACCTGGGTGTCCCCCCTCCAGATGCCTGGGTTCCCCCCCCCAAACTCCCCGGGTCCCCCCCAGATGCCGGGGTCCCCTACCAGGTCCCCGAAGAGGAGGCGGCCGATGGTGCTGCAGGTGTGGAAGGGGAAAACCTCAAAGGGGTCCAGGGGGGCCCCCCCGTGGGAACGCAGCTCCTGGGCGGGGAGGGGGGATCAGAGGGGGGATGGGCGGGAACCTGGGGGTATTGGGGTGTCCTAGGGGGTATTGTGGGGCTCTAAGGGGGATTTGGGGTGTCCTGGGGGGGTATGTGGGACTCTGAGGGGGTTTTGGGTTCCCTGTAGGGGGGTATTGGGGTGTCCTAGGGGGATATAGGGGACCCTAAGGGGGTACTGAGGAACCCCAGGGGGTCCTGAGGGGGTACTGGGGTTCAAAAGATGGTTTTGGGGGGCACTAAGGGTGTATTGGGAGCTCTAAGGGGGGTTTTGGGGTCTCCAGGTGGATATTGGGGTGTCCTAGGGGGATATAGGGGGGCCCCAAGGGGGTTGTGGGGTCCCTAAGGGGGCGTTAGGGCCCCTAGAGAGGATATTGGGGTGTCCCAGGGGGATGGGGGGCTCCCTAAGGGGGTACTGGGGGGCCCTAAGGGGATTTTGGGGTCCCTTAAAGGGGTTTTGGGGTGTCCCGGGGAGGTACAGGGTCCCCAAGGGGATATTGCCCATGGAGGGTATTGGGGGGCCCTAAGTGGGTTTTGGGGGGGGCTAAGGGGGGTTTCTGGGTCCCTAAGATTGAGGAAGCCCTGGGGGGGGGGTTGGGGAGCCCTTAGAGGGCTTTTGGGGGGAGGGTAAAGGGGTATTGGGGTGTCCCACGGCGATATATACGACACCTAAGAGGGTTTTGGGGGTCCCCAGGGGAGTATTGGGGGGTCCTAAGGGGGGGGTTTAGGTGGGGGTCTAAGGGGGGGTTGGGGTTCCCAGGGAGGTGTTCGGGTGCCCTAAGAGGGGTTGGGGGTCCTAAGGGGGTTTTAGGGTGCCCCGGGGGGATATAGGGGGTCCCTAAGGGGTCCGGGGAGGCCCCCCTGTGGGAATGCAGCTCCTGAGGGGCAAGGGGGGGTGTCAGAGGGAGGTTTTGGGGTCCCTTGGGGGGTATAGGGTGCCCTAAGAGGGTTTGGGGAGACCTGGGGGGGTATTGGGGTCCCCAGAGGGATATAGGGGGGCACTAAGGTCGATTTCGGGGTGCAGGGTTTTGGGGTGCAGGGTGACTTTTGGGGTGCAGGGGTGTATTTCAGGGTGCAGGGTTTGGGGGTGCAGGGTTTTGGGTACAGGGTGATTTTGAGGTGCAGAGGGGTTTTGGGGTGCTCTGGGGGGTCGCCTGGGTTTCGGGGTGAAAAGGTGTGTTTTGGGGTAAAGGGTGATTTTTGAGGGTGCAGGGTCATTTCGGGGTCCAAGGGAGGTGGGTTTGGGGGTGCAGGGGTGGGTTTGGGGTGCAGGGGGCGTTGGGGTGCAGGGTTTGGGGGTGCAGGAGTGATTTTTGGGGTGCAGGGTTTAGTTTGCAGTGCAGAGGGGTGATTTTTGGCATGCAGGGGGGGTTTGGGGTGCAGAGGATTTAGGGGTGCGGAGGAGTTGGGGTGCAGGGGGGTGTGGGGATGCAGGGGTGTTTGGGGGTGCGGGGGGTTGGGGGTGCAGGGGGGAGGTTGGGGGTGCAGGGGGAGTTGGGGTGCGGGGGGTTGGGAGTGCAGGGGGTTGGAGATGCAGAGGCAGGGTTGGGGGTGCGGGGCTTTGGGGGTGCGGGGGGGATTTGGGGTGCGGGGGGTTGGGGGTGCAGGGGGTTGGAGATGCAGAGGCAGGGTTGGGGGTGTGGGGCTTTGGGGGTGCGGGGGGGATTTGGGGTGCGGGGGGTTGGGGGTGCAGGGGGTTGGAGATGCGGAGGCAGGGTTAGGGGTGCGGGGGTTTGGGGGTGCAGGGGTTTGGGGTGCGGGGATTTGGGGTGCGGGGGGTTGGGGGGTGCAGGGGGTTGGAGATGTGGAGGCAGGGTTAGGGGTGCGGGGATTTGGGGGTGCGGGGGTTGGGGGTGCAGGGGTTTGGGGGTGCGGGGATTTGGGGTGCGGGGGGTTTGGGGGTGCGGGGGGTTGGGGGGTGCAGGGGGTTGGAGATGTGGAGGCAGGGTTAGGGGTGCGGGGATTTGGGGGTGCGGGGGTTGGGGGTGCAGGGGTTTGGGGGTGCAGGGGTTTGGGGGTGCGGGGATTTGGGGTGCGGGGGGTTTGGGGGTGCGGGGGGTTGGGGGGTGCAGGGGGTTGGAGATGTGGAGGCGGGGTTAGGGGTGCGGGGATTTGGGGGTGCGGGGGTTGGGGGTGCAGGGGTTTGGGGGTGCAGGGGTTTGGGAGTGTGGGGGTTTGGGGGTGCAGGGGTTTGGGGGTGCGGGGGTTTGGGGGTGCAGGGGTTTGGGGGTGTGGGGTTTGGGGGTGCAGGGGTTTGGGAGTGTGGGGGTTTGGGGGTGCAGGGGTTTGGGGGTGCGGGGGTTTGGGGGTGCAGGGGTTTGCGGGTGTGGGGTTTGGGGGTGCGGGGGTTTGGGGGTGCGGGGGTTTGGGGGTGTGGGGGTTTGGGGGTGCGGGGGTTTGGGGGTGCGGGGGTTTGGGGGTGTGGGGTTTGGGGGTGCTCACCGCGCAGAGGGCCCGCGCCTGCCGCCGCAGGAGGGGCCGGAGCCGCCCCCCCGCCCGGGCCAGCGCCCCCCGCGTCGCCCCCCGCTGCCGCCGCCAGCCCGGGGAGGCCGCGCCCAGCGCCAGGTCCCGGCCCCCCCGCGACACCAGCCCCGCTGGGGGGACCCGAGTCAGGGGCGCCCCGGGGACCCCAGACTACCCCCCCCCCCCACCCCAGCACCCACGTCACCCAGGGATAACCCCCCCGCCCCAGCACCACCCCCCAGTACCCATGTCCCCCCCCCCGGGATCCCCCCAGCACCGACCAGCCCCCCTGACACCCCCATGTCGGGGCACCCCAGACCCCCCCCACCCCCCCCAGCACCCATGGCCCCACCACCACAGACCCCCTCCCACCCCGTAACCCCACCATTCACCCCCATAGCCCCCCCCCCCAGCCCATAGGGTCCCCTCACCCCATAACCCCCCAAACCATATGCCCCCCCTCCCGCTCCCCCCCAGCCCCATGGGGCCCCCCGCATCCCATAGCCCCCCCCAGCCCCTATAGGGAACCCCCCCCACCCCATAACCCCTCCATTCACCCCGTAGCCCCCACCCAGCCCCATAGGGACCCCCCAGCCCCATAGCCCCCCCCCCCAGCCCCCCATACCCAGGTAACTTGGGGGGCGCCCCAGCCAGTCCCCCCAGTGCCGGGCCAGCGCCTCCCGGATGGTCCCCACCGAGCTCAGCACCAGCACGTCTGGGGGGGGGGAGAAAGTGGGGGGCTGGGGGGGACCCCAAAACTGCGGGGGAACCCAAAATGGAGGGGGGAGGGTTGGGGAGTCGTGGGGTGGTGGGGGGGAGGGGTTGGGGTCCCCAAGGGGTAAGTTGGGGGAGGGGTTCAAGGTGGGGGGGAGTTTTGAGGTCCCGGGGCAGGTTTGGGGGTGCCAGGGGGGGAGTCAGGGTCTGGGGGGAGGGTCTCCAAGGGCTAATTTGGGGGTTCGGGCGGGTCTCAGGATCCCAGGGGCAGTTTTGGGGTCCCAGGGGCAGGTTTGAGGGTTCGGGGGGATTTTGGGGTCCCCAAGGGAGGCTGGGGGGGGGGCTCAGGGTCCCGGGGCTGGTTTGGGGGTGCCTGGGGGGGGTGTCAGGGTCCGGTTTTGGGGTTCCCAAGGGTCAATTTTAGGGGTTGGGGGCATCAAGGTGTGGGGGGGCAGTTTTGGGGTCCCAGGGTCAGGTTTGGGGGTTCGGGGGGATTTTGGGGTCCCCAAGGGAGGCTCAGGGTCCCGGGGCAGGTCTGGGGGTGCCGGGGGGGGGTGTCAGGGTCCGGTTTTGGGGTCCCCAAGGGTCAATTTTAGGGGTTGGGGGGGATCAAGGTGTGGGGGGGCAGTTTTGGGGTCCCAGGGTCAGGTTTGGGGGTTCGGGGAGAGGTCAGGGTCTGGGGGGAGGGGAAGGGGGAGGCCCCAAGGGCGAGGGGGGAGGGGCAGGTTTTGGGGTCCCAGGGTCGGGTTTGGGGGCTCGGGGGGGGGGTGGTGGTGTCAGTTTTGGGGTGCCCCCCCCCCCCCACTCACCGCGCCCCCCCAGGCGCATGCGCAGGACGGGCCCGTGCCGGCGCGCGAGGCGGCTGAGGTGCAGCGCCCCCTGCGGGTGCAGCAGGTGCAGCGCCCCCCCCCGCGGACCCCTCCCCCCCCGCCCCGCCCCGCCCCCCTCCCGGGACCCCCCCCGCCCCCCCCCCGCCGCCAGCAGCACCAGCAGCGCCAGCAGCGCCAGCACCAGCGCGGCCGCCATCGCCCGGGGGGGCCCCCCCCGGGGAGCCCCTATATTGGGGGGACCCGAAGCCCCGCCCCCCGAAGCCCCGCCCCTAAAGCCTGCCCCAAAAGCCACGCCCCCGCAGACCGTGCCCCCCTCCCCCCCCAAGCCTCTATAATGGACGGACCCGAAGTCCCACCCCCCGACGCCCCGCCCAGGAGAAGCCACGCCCCTTCACAAGCCCTGCCCCCCTCGCAGGCAGAACCCCCCCTATAATGGGGGGGGCTCTTAAGCCCCGCCCCCTCGAGGTCCTGCCCCCGCCCCCCCAAAATTACAGGGGCCACCCCGGAGCCCTTCCCCTCCCCCATCAGGTGACACCCCCCCGAGCGCCCCCCCCTCCCCCATCACCCTCGGGGGAACCCCAGACCCCCCCATCCATGGGTGCCCCCCAACAGCCCAGGCCCCCCCTCCCCCCCATCCCCCTCAAGGCCCCCCGTGACCCCCCCGACCCCCCCCATCACGCCCCTCCCCCAAGCCCCCCCAAATCCCCCCCCGTGTCGGCAGCAGCACCCGGGGGGGTTCAACACACATTTATTGGGGGGAGGGGGATACAGTGCGGGGGGGCCGCGGGGGGGGGCCCCGGGGGGGGGGGCCTTATTGGGGGGGGTCTCAGGAAAGGGGTCCCTGGGGGGGGGGTCTCGGGGGGGTCCCCATGGCAGGGGGTGTCTCTGGGGGGGGGGTCACAGGGGGGTCCCCATTGGGGTGGGGGTGTCCATGAGGGGGTGTCCCCATGGGGGGGGGTCCTGGGGGTGGGGGGCAGTACCTCGGGGGGGGGGTGGGTGGGGGGTCCCAGGAGGGTGTCTGGGGGGGGGTCCCAGGGGGAGGGTCCTGGGGGGTTCCCGGGGGGGTCCCAGGGGGGTTCCTGGGGGGTTCCGGAGGGTTCCTGGGGGGGTTCCCCGGGGGGGTCCCAGGGGGGTCCCAGGGGGAAGGGTCCCAGGGGGGTCCCAGGGGAAGGGTCCTGGGGGCTTCCCAGGGGTTCCCGGGGGGGTCCCCGGGGGGTTCCGGAGGGCTCCTGGGGGGGTTCCCGGGGGGAGGGTCCTGGGGGGTTCCCGGGGTTTCCCGGGGGGGTCCCAGGGGGGTCCCAGGGGGAAGGGTCCTGGGGGCTTCCCAGGGTTTCCCGGGGGGGTTCCCGGGGGGGTCCCAGGGGGGTTCCCGGGGGGTTCCGGAGGGTTCCTGGGGGGGTTCCCGGGGGGGTCCCGGGGGAAGGGTCCTGGGGGGGTTCCCGGGGGGGTCCCAGGGGGGAGGATCCTGGGGAGGGTCCCAGGGGGGTCCCAGGGGGGAGGATCCCGGGGGGGTCCCGGGGGGGTCCCGGGGGTTTCCCGGGGGGGTCCCAGGGGGGAGGATCCCGGGGTGCCCGGGGGTCCCTCAGGCGGCCCCCCCCTCCAGCCCCCGCAGGCGCCGGGCCAGCTGCAGGTCCTTGGGGAAGAGGGTGACGCGGCGCGCGTGCAGCGAGCAGAGGTAGGCGTCCTCCAGCAGCCGCACCGTGAAGGCCTCCGCCGCCTGCGCCCCGAGAGGTGGGGGGGCGCCCCGAAACCCACCCCCCCCCAAAACCACCCCGGGGGCATTGCGTGCACCCAAGCACCCACCCATCCCCCCCGGCACCCATGGGACCCCATCAGCGCCCAGGAAGACCCTCCCAGATGGCCCCCCCAAGATGCCCCCCAAGCACCCATGGGACCCCCCAACACCCATAGGACCCCCCTAGACTCCCCCCAGCACCCATGGGACCCCCCAGCACCTCTGGGACCCCCCTAGACTCCCCCCAGCACCCATGGGACCCCTCCCCAGCATCCATGGGACCTCACCCAGCACCCATAGGACCCCCCACAGATGCCCCCCAAGCACCCATGGGACCCCCCCAGCACCTCTGGGACCCCCCTAGACTCCCCTCAGCACCCATGGGACCTCACCCCGCACCCACGGGACCCTCCTAGACCACCCCCAGGACCTATGGGAGCCCTCCCAGCACCCTGGGGACCCCACCCAGATGTCCCCCTGTACCCATGGGACCCTCCTTGACCCCCCCAGCACCCATGGGAGCTCCCCCACCACCCATGGGACCCTCCTAGAGCCCCCCCGCACCCTGGAGATCCCCCCCGCAGATGTCCCCCACCACCCATGGGACCCTCCTAGAGCCCCCCAGCACCCATGGGAGCTCCCCCACCACCCATGGGACCCTCCTAGAGCCCCCCAGCACCCATGGGCCCCCCCAGCACCCACCTCCTGCAGGGCCACCAGCGCCATGCGCTGCCACCGGTAGTCCACCCCCCGGGTGAAGAGCAGACAGATCTCCCGCACCTGGGGACACGGGGACACCCGGGGTGACACCACGGGGACACCCCGGGCAGGGTGACACCCCGGGGTGACACCATGGGGCCTCGGGGACACCCGGGGGTGACACCATGGGGACACCTTGGGCATGGGGACATCACCCTCGGGACACCCGGGGACATCCCACCCCAGGGAGAGGGACACCCCCAGGGACAGGGACACGGGGACAGGGCCACCCTGGGGATGGGGACATGGGGACACCCCGGGTGTGGGGACAGGGACACGGGGACAGTGCCACCCTGGGGATGGGGACATGGGGACACCCCGGGTGTGGGGACAGGGACACGGGGACAGTGCCACCCTGGGGATGGGGACATGGGGACACCCTGGGGAGAGGGACATGGGGACAGGGCCACCCTGGGGATGGGGACATGGGGACACCCCGGGTGTGGGGACAGGGGGACACCCTGGGGACAGGGACACGGGGACAGGGCCACCCCGGGGATGGGGACATGGGGACACCCCGGGTGTGGGGACAGGGACATGGGGACAGGGCCACCCCGGGGATGGGGACATGGGGACACCCCGGGTGTGGGGACATGGGGACACCCTGGGGACAGGGACATGGGGACAGTGCCACCCTGGGGATGGGGACATGGGGACACCCCGGGTGTGGGGGCATGGGGACATCCTGGGGACAGGGACACGGGGACAGGGCCACCCCAGGGATGGGGACAGGGGGACACCCCGGGTGTGGGGACAGGGGGACACCCTGGGGACAGGGACACGGGGACAGTGCCACCCTGGGGATGGGGACAAGGGGACAGCCCGGGTGTGGGGACATGGGGACACCCTGGGGACAGGGACACGGGGACAGTGCCACCCCAGGGATGGGGACAAGGGGACAGCGCGGGTGTGGGGACAGGGACATCACCCTGGGGGACATTCCACCCCAGGATGAGGGACACCCCTGGGGACAGGGACACGGGGACAGTGCCACCCTGGGGATGGGGACATGGGGACACCCCGGGTGTGGGGACAGGGGACATGGGGACACTGCCACCCAGGGGACACAGGGACAACCCGGGTGTGGGGGCATGGGGACACCCTGGGGAGAGGGACATGGGGACAGGGCCATCCTGGGGATGGGGACATGGGGACAGTGCCACCCTGGGGGGAGGGGCAGGGGGACACCCCGGGTGTGGGGACAGGGACATGGGGACAGGGCCACCCCAGGGATGGGGACAGGGGGACACCCCGGGTGTGGGGACAGGGACATGGGGACAGGGCCACCCCAGGTGTGGGGACATGGGGACACCCCGGGTGTGGGGGCATGGGGACATCCTGGGGACAGGGACACGGGGACAGTGCCACCCTGGGGGGAGGGGCAGGGGGACACCACGTCCCTGGAGGCACCGTCAGGGGGGGGGAGGGGACACAAGGACATTGGGGGGGACAAGGACACCGCGTCATGGGGGGGGGGGGCAAGGACAGGGGGAGGGGACCCGCGTCACGGAGGGGACAAGGACACCGGGGGGCTGTGACAGCGCTGGGGACGGGGGGTCCCCTGGGGAGGGTTGGGGGGCCCAGGGGGTGTCGGGGGGCCCAGGGAGTATTTTGGGGGTCCCAGGGTGGATTTTGGGGGTCCCAGGGGGTCCTGGGGGGATGTTGGGGGTCACACGGTGGATTTGGGGGTCCCCAGGGGAATTTGGGGATCCCTGAGGGTATTCTGGGTGGATTCCGGGGGGTGCCGGGGGTACTTTGGGGGGATCCTAGGGGGATTTGGGGGGTCCCAGGGGGGTTTATGGGGGTCCTGGGTGCCGGGGGGGCGGTTTCGGGGGGCTTGGGGGATGTTGGGGTCCCAGGGAGTATTTTGGGGGGTCCTGGGGAGTATTTGGGGTCCTTGGGGGGGTTGGGGGGGGGCCCGGGGTATTTTGGGGGTCCCTGGGGGTATTTTGGGTCGTGGAGGATATTTTGGGGGTCCCTGGTATATTCTGGGGGGGTCTCAGGGGGATGTTGGGGGGTCCTGAGGGTATTTTCGGGGGTCCCAGGGTGGACTTTGGGGGGGTTGGGAGGGTGTTGGCAGGTCCCAAGGGGGGTCCCAAGGGTATTTTGGGGGGTCCCAGCGTATTTCCGGGGGTCCCTGGGGGATGTTGGGTGTCCTGGGGTGGATTTTGGGGTGTCCCTGGGGGTATTTGTGGGGTCCCGGGGGGATTTTGGGGGGGTCCCCGGGGTGTTTGAGGGTCCTTGCGGTATTTGGGGGGTCCTGGGAGGATTTTGGGGGGGTCCCCGGGGGTCCCTGGGATATTTGGGGAGCCCCTAAGAGGATTTTGGGGGGTCCCCCGGCATATTTGGGGGTCCCTGGGGTATCCGGGGGGTCCCGGGGAGATTTTGCGGGGGTCCCTGGGATATTTGGGGGTCCCCGGGAGTATTTGAGGGTCCCTGGGGTATTTGGGGGGTCCCCGGGGCATTTGGGGGGGTCCCTGGGAACATTTGGGGGTCCCTGGGGTATTTGGGGGGTCCTGGGGGATTTTGGGGGGGGTCCTGGGGTGTTTGGAGGTCCCTGGGGTATTTGGGGGTCTGGGGGGATTTTGGGGGGTCCTGGGGGTATTTTGGGGGGTCCCTGGGCTATTTGGGGGTCCAGGGGTATTTTGGGGGGGGGCCCTGGGGTATGTGGGGGTCCAGAGGGTTTTGGGGGGGTCCCGAGGTGTTTGGGGGTCTGGGGTCTTTGGGGGCGTCCCGGGGTATTTGGGGGTCTGGGGGGTATTTGGGGGGGTCCCGGGGGTATTTTGTGGGGGTCCCGGGGGTATTTGAGGGTCCGGGGGGATTTTGGGGGGGTCCCGGGGTATTTGGGGGTCCGGGGAGTTTTTGGGGGGGTCCCGGGGTATTTGGGGGTCTGGAGGGATTTTGGGGGTCCCGGGGGTATTTGGGGGTCCGGGGGGTTTTGGGGGGGTCCCGGGGTATTTGGGGGTCCGGGGGGTTTGGGGGGGTCCTGGGGTGTTTGGGGGTCCGGGGGATTTTGGGGGGCTCCTGGGGGTATTTGAGGGTCCGGGGAGTTTTTGGGGGGGTCCTGGGGGGATTTGGGGGTCCGGGGGGTTTTGGCGGGATCCCGGGGGTATTTGAGGGTCCGGGGAGTTTTTGGGGGGCTCCCGGGGTATTTGGGGGTCTGGAGGGATTTTGGGGGGGTCCCGGGGGTATTTGGGCATCCGGGGGGTTTTGGGGGGGTCCCGGGGTATTTGGGGGTCCGGGGGGTTTGGGGGGGTCCCTGGGGTATTTGGGGGTCCGGGGGGTTTGCGGGGTCCCGGGGTATTTGGGGGTCTGGAGGGATTTTGGGGGGGTCCCGGGGGTATTTGGGGGTCCGGGGGGTTTTGGGGGGGTCCCGGGGTATTTGGGGGTCCGGGGGGTTTGGGGGGGTCCCTGGGGTATTTGGGGGTCCGGGGGGTTTGCGGGGTCCCGGGGTATTTGGGGGTCTGGAGGGATTTTGGGGGGGTCCCGGGGTATTTGGGGGTCCGGGGGGATTTTGGGGGGGTCCTGGGGGGATTTGGGGGTCCGGGGGGTTTTGGCGGGATCCCGGGGGTATTTGGGGGTCTGGAGGGATTTTGGGGGGGGTCCCTGGGGTATTTGGGGGTCCGGCGGGTTTTGGGGGGTCCCGGGGGTATTTGGGGGTCCGGGGGGATTTTGGGGAGGTCCCGGGGTATTTGGGGGTCCGGGGAGTTTTTGGGGGGGTCCCGGGGTATTTGGGGGTCCGGGGGGTTTTGGGGGGGTCCCGGGGTATTTGGGGGTCCGGGGGGATTTTGGGGGGGTCCTGGGGGGATTTGGGGGTCCGGGGGGTTTTGGCGGGATCCCGGGGGTATTTGGGGGTCTGGAGGGATTTTGGGGGGGGTCCCTGGGGTATTTGGGGTCTGGCGGGTTTTGGGGGGTCCCGGGGTATTTGGGGGTCCGGGGGGATTTTGGGGAGGTCCCGGGGTATTTGGGGGTCCGGGGGGATTTTGGGGGGGTCCCGGGGTATTTGGGGGTCCGGGGGGATTTTGGGGAGGTCCCGGGGTATTTGGGGGTCCGGGGAGTTTTTGGGGGGCTCCCGGGGTATTTGGGGGTCTGGAGGGATTTTGGGGGGGTCCCGGGGGTATTTGGGCATCCGGGGGGTTTTGGGGGGGTCCCGGGGTATTTGGGGGTCCGGGGGGTTTGGGGGGGTCCCTGGGGTATTTGGGGGTCCGGGGGGTTTGCGGGGTCCCGGGGTATTTGGGGGTCTGGAGGGATTTTGGGGGGGTCCCGGGGGTATTTGGGGGTCCGGGGGGTTTTGGGGGGGTCCCGGGGGTATTTGGGGGTCCGGGGGGTTTTGGGGGGGTCCCGGGGTATTTGGGGGTCCGGGGGGTTTGGGGGGGTCCCTGGGGTATTTGGGGGTCCGGGGGGTTTTGGGGGGTCCCGGGGTATTTGGGGGTCTGGAGGGATTTTGGGGGGGTCCCGGGGTATTTGGGGGTCCGGGGGGATTTTGGGGGGGTCCTGGGGGGATTTGGGGGTCCGGGGGGTTTTGGCGGGATCCCGGGGGTATTTGGGGGTTTGGAGGGATTTTGGGGGGGGTCCCTGGGGTATTTGGGGGTCCGGCGGGTTTTGGGGGGTCCCGGGGGTATTTGGGGGTCCGGGGGGATTTTGGGGAGGTCCCGGGGTATTTGGGGGTCCGGGGGGATTTTGGGGAGGTCCCGGGGTATTTGGGGGTCCGGGGAGTTTTTGGGGGGGTCCCGGGGTATTTGGGGGTCTGGAGGGATTTTGGGGGTTCCCGGGGGTATTTGGGGGTCCGGGGGGTTTTGGGGGGGTCCCGGGGTATTTGGGGGTCCGGGGGGTTTGGGGGGGTCCTGGGGTGTTTGGGGGTCCGGGGGATTTTGGGGGGCTCCCGGGGGTATTTGAGGGTCCGGGGAGTTTTTGGGGGGGTCCCGGGGTATTTGGGGGTCCGGGGGGTTTGGGGGGGTCCGGGGGTATTTGGGGGTCCGGGGGGATTTTGGGGGGGTCCTGGGGGGATTTGGGGGTCCGGGGGGTTTTGGCGGGATCCCGGGGGTATTTGGGGGTTTGGAGGGATTTTGGGGGGGGTCCCTGGGGTATTTGGGGTCTGGCGGGTTTTGGGGGGTCCCGGGGTATTTGGGGGTCCGGGGGGATTTTGGGGAGGTCCGGGGGTATTTGGGGGTCCGGGGGGATTTTGGGGGGGTCCCGGGGTATTTGGGGGTCCGGGGGGATTTTGGGGAGGTCCCGGGGTATTTGGGGGTCCGGGGAGTTTTTGCGGGGGTCCCGGGGTATTTGGGGGTCCGGGGAGTTTTTGCGGGGGTCCCGGGGTGTTTGGGGGCCCGGGGGGTTTGGGGGGTCCCGGGGTGTTTGGGGGCCCGGGGGGTTTGGGGGGTCCCGGGGGTATTTGGGGTCCGGGGGGTTTGGGGGGTCCCGGGGTGTTTGGGGGCCCGGGGGGTTTGGGGGGTCCCGGGGGTATTTGGGGTCCGGGGGGTTTGGGGGGTCCCGGGGTGTTTGGGGGCCCGGGGGGTTTGGGGGGTCCCGGGGGTATTTGGGGTCCGGGGGGTTTGGGGGGTCCCGGGGTGTTTGGGGTCCGGGGGGTTTGGGGGGTCCCGGTCTCACCAGGCGGACGAAGGGCGCGGGGCGCAGCAGCAGGCGGGTGCTGCTCTGGTACTTGCGGATCTCCTGCAGCGCCCGCTGGCCCGGCCGGCGCCCTGGGGGGGGACGGGGGGGGGGGACGGGGGGGACGGGGACGGGGTCGGGGGGGACAGGGATGAGGTGGGGGGACGGGGTCAGGGGGACGGGGACAGGGTTGGGGGGGACGGGGATGAGGTCGGGGGGACGGGGACAGGGTCGGGGGGACGGGGGGGACAGGGACGGGGTCGAGGGGACGGGGATGAGGTTGGGGGGGACAGGGACGGGGTCGAGGGGACGGGGATGAGGTTGGGGGGACAGGGACGGGGTCGGGGGGACAGGGGGGACGGGGACGGGGTCGGGGGGACGGGGATGAGGTTGGGGGGACAGGGACGGGGTCGGGGGGACGGGGGGGACGGGGACGGGGTCGGGGGGGGATGGCACCGGGGGCCATGGGGTTGCGGGGACAAGAGGGACGTGGGGACAGGGGGGGACACAGGGGGACGGGAGGGGGTCACCGGGATGTGGGGACGGGGGGACACGGGGGGGGGGGGACGGGGACCCGGGGGACAGGGACAGCGTCAGGGGCTGCAGCACCGGGGGGCAGGGGGACACGGGGACAGGGGTGGGGGGATCTATAGGGGGCAGGCAGGAGGGAGGGGAGGGTCTATAGGGCTCAGGGGGATCTATAGGGCCTGGGGGGGGGATGATGGAGGGGGGACACCTATAGGGGCGAGGGGGAGGGATCTGTAGGGTCCAGGGGGGAGCTATAGGTTTTAGGAGAGATCTATAGGACACAGGGGAAGGGGGAGGGAGGGATCTATAGGGTCCAGAGGGATCTATAGGTTCTAGGAGAGTTCTACAGGGCCTGGGGAAGGGAAGGATCTATAGGGTCCTGGGGGGGATCTATAGGTTCTAGGAGAGATCTATAGAGCCTGGGAGGGCTAGGGGTGGAAGGATCCATGGGCTCTGGGTTTGGGGAAAGGGAAGGATCTATAAGGTTTGGGGGATCTATAGGGCCTGAGGGGGGGGAAGGGAGGGATCTATAGGGTTCAGGGAGGATCTATGGGTCTCAGCATGTGGGGAAGAGACTCTGGGAGGGATCTATAGGGCCTGCAAGGGGGACAGAGAGGGATCTATAGGGTCCAGGGGGGAAGGAAGGGAGGAACCTATAGGGTCTGGGAGGGATCCATAGGGCCAGGGGGATGACAGGGGGATCTATAGGGTCCAAGAGGAGTCTATAGGGTCCAGAGGAGGTTTATACAGAAGGGGGAGCGTGTCAGGGAAAGGTCTATAGGGTCCAGGGGGGGTCTATAGGGAAGGGTCTGTAGGGTCCAGGGGGGTCTATAGGGAAGGGTCTGTAGGGCCCAGGGGGGGTCTATACAGAAGAGTCTATAGGGTCTGGGGGGGGTCTATAGGGAAGGGTCTATAGGGCCGGGGGGTCTATAGGGAAGGGTCTATAGGATCCGGGGGTGTCTATAGGGCCGGGGGGGGTCAGGGAAGGGTCTATAGAGCCGGGGGCGTCTATAGGGAAGGGTCTATAGGGTCCGGGGGGGTCTATAGGGAAGGGTCTATAGGGAAGGGTCTATAGGGAAGGGTCTATAGGGTCCGGGGGGTCTATAGGGAAGGGTCTATAGGGAAGGGTCTATAGGGTCCGGGGGGTCTATAGGGAAGGGTCTATAGGGAAGGGTCTATAGGGTCCGGGGGGTCTATAGGGAAGGGTCTATAGGGAAGGGTCTATAGGGTCCGGGGGGTCTATAGGGAAGGGTCTATAGGGAAGGGTCTATAGGGCCCAGGGGGGGTCTATAGGGAAGGGTCTATAGGGTCTGGGGGGGGGTCTATAGGGAAAGGTCTGTAGGGCCTGGGGGGGGTCTATACGGAAGGGTCTACAGGGTCCGGGGGGTCTATAGGGAAGGGTCTATAGGGTCCGGGGGGTCTATAGGGCCGGGGGGGGGGGTCAGGGAAGGGTCTATAGGGCCGGGGGTGTCTATAGGGAAGGGTCTATAGGGTCCGGGGGGGTCTATAGGAAAGGGTTTATAGGGAAGGGTCTATAGGTCCAGGGAGGGGTCAGGGAAGGGTCTGTAGGGTCCGGGGGGGTCTATAGGGAAGGGTCTATAGGCCCCAGGGGGGATCTATACAGAAGAGTCTATAGGGTCTGGGGGGGTCTATAGGGAAGGGTCTATAGGGCCCAGGGGGGGTCTATACAGAAGAGTCTATAGGGTCTGGGGGGGGGTCTATAGGGAAGGGTCTGTAGGGCCTAGGGGGGGTCTATACGGAAGGGTCTATAGGGTCCGGGGGGTCTATAGGGAAGGGTCTATAGGGTCCGGGGGGTCTATAGGGCCGGGGGGGGGCGGTCAGGGAAGGGTCTATAGGGCCAAGGGCGTCTATAGGGAAGGGTCTATAGGGCCGGGGGGTCTATAGGGAAGGGTCTATAGGGTCCGGGGGGTCTATAGGGAAGGGTCTATAGGGAAGGGTCTATAGGGTCCGGGGGGTCTATAGGGAAGGGTCTATAGGGAAGGGTCTATAGGATCCGGGGGGTCTATAGGGAAGGGTCTATAGGGAAGGGTCTATAGGGTCCGGGGGGTCTATAGGGAAGGGTCTATAGGGAAGGGTCTATAGGGTCCGGGGGGTCTATAGGGAAGGGTCTATAGGGTCCGGGGGGTCTATAGGGAAGGGTCTATATGGAAGGGTCTATAGGGAAGGGTCTATAGGGCCGGGGGGTCTATAGGGAAGGGTCTATAGGGCCGGGGGGGTCTGTAGGATGGGGGGTCAGGGAGGGATCCATAGGGTGGGTTCCATAGGGGTCCCCCCCCCCCCCCCACTCACTGCGGGTCCGTCGGGGCGATGGCGGGGGCGGGGGCGGGGGGGGCGCGGGGACTCTGCGGCGCCGGGGGGCGGTGGGCTTGGGGCGGGGCATGGCGAGGCCCCACCCACCGCGGGGGGACACACCCAGGCGCGCGGGGGGCTGGAGGGGACGGGGGGGTCAGGGGGGGTCGGGGGGGTCAGGGGGCCCCGGGCGCCGGGCGCCCCCCCACCCCCCCTCCGTCACCCCCCCACCGCTCCCCCTCCCTGACGTCACCGCCCCGCTGTGACATCACCCCCCCACCACCACGTGACGTCACGCCCGGGACCCCCCAACCTGCCGCCGCCGCCGCCGCTTCTCGGATTCAAACCTCCCGCCGCGCCGCGCTCCTCCTGACGTCACTTCCGCCCGCCCCTCCCACCGCCCGCCCAATGGGCGCCCGCGCGGCCGCTCCGCGCCGCCGGAGGCCGCGTCTCGATGGTGCCGCGGCGGCCGCGGGGCGGGGACGCAGCCGCGGGGCTATTTGCATAAATTTGCATCGCTCCTCCCCCAGCTCCGGGCCCCACGGGGGACCCAGGCGCTGAGCTCAGCGTTTATTGGTGGGAGGGGGCAGGGCTCTGCCCCCAGTTGCTCCCAGTATGATCCCAGTCGCTCCCAGTCACTCCCAGTCACTCCCAGTCACCCTCACTGAGATCTCAGTTGCTTCCGGTACATCCCAGTTGCCCCCAGCACACTCCTAGTTCCCTCCAGCGTGACCCCAGTTGCTCCCAGTGTGGTCCCAGTTGCTCCCAGTATGATCCTAGTTGCCCCCAGCATGCTCCTAGTCACTCCCAGTATGATCCCAGTTGCTCCCAGTATGATTCCAGTCACTCCCAGTCACCCTCAGTGAAATCTCAGTTGCTTCCGGTACATCCCAGTTGCCCCCAGCACACTCCTAGTTCCCTCCAGCGTGACCCCAGTTGCTCCCAGTGTGGTCCCAGTTGCTCCCAGTATGATCCTAGTTGCCCCCAGCATGCTCTTAGTCACTCCCAATATGATCCCAGTTGCCCTCAGCGTAGTTCCAGTTGCTCCCAGTATATCCCAGTTGCCCCCAGCATGCTCATAGTCACTCCCAGTCGCTCCCAGTTGCCCGTAGCGTGATCCCAGTCGCTCCCAGTATATCCCAGTTGCCCCAGCGCACTCCTAGACACTCCCAGTTGTTCCCAGCATGATCCCAGTTGCTCCCAGGCATTCTCAGTGTGGTCTCAGTTGCTCCCAGTATGATCCCAGTCGCCTCCAGCACGATCCCAGTTGCTCCCAGTCACTCCCCGTTGACCCCAGCATGATCCCAGTTGCTCTCAGTCATCTCCGGTTGCTCTCAGTTGCCCCCAGCATGATCCCAGTCACTCCCAGTTGCCCCCAGCGTGGACCCAGCTGCTCCCAGTTCCTCCCAGTGTGATCCCAGTTGCTCCCAGTGTGCCTGCAGCATGTTCCCTGTTGCTCCCAGCTGCCGTCCCAGCATGGTCCCAGTCACTCCCAGTTGCCCCCAGTATGATCCTAGTTGCTCCCAGTATATCCCAGTTGCCCGCAGCATGCTCCTAGACATTCCCAGACACTCCCAGTTGCCCCCAGCATGATCCCAGTTGGTCCCAGTCACCCTCAGCGTGGTCCCAGTTGCTCCCAGTATGATCCCAGTCGCTCCCAGTCACCCTCAACATCGTCCCAGTTGCTCCCAGCATGGTCCCAGTCACTCCCATCATGCCCCCAGTGTGGTCCCTGTCACTCCCAGTTTGTGCCAGTGTGCTTCCAGTTGCCCCAGCATGGTCCCAGTTACTCCCAGTATGATCCCAGTTGCCCCCCAACACAGTCCCGGTTGCCCCCAAGGTGCTCCCAGTGGCTCCCCGTGGCTCCCAGTTGCCCCAGCAGCTCCCAGTTGCCCCAACATGGTCCCAGTTGCCCCCCAACATAGTCCCAGTTGCTGCCAGTATGGTCCCAGTTGCTTCCAGCATGGTCCCAGTTGCTCCCAGTGGCTCCCAGTGTGCCCGCAGCATGCTCCCAGTTGGCGCCCAGCATGGTCCCAGTCACTTCCAGTGTGGTCCCAGTTGCTCCCAGTGTCTCCCAGTGCCGCGCGGGGGTCAGAGGGGGCAGCCGAGGGGGCGCAGGGTGTCCATGAACTCCAGCAGGGGGCGGCAGGGCGTGGCGGGGCCGCAGTGGGGGAGGGGCGGCACCTCCTCCACCCACGAGTGGGGGCCCAGCAGGAACTGGGGGCTGGGAGGGGGGAGAGGGCATGACATGGGGACACGGGGACATGGGGACAGGGGGACATGGGGACATGGGGACAGGGGGACATGGGGACAGGGGGACAGGGGGACATGGGGACAGGGGGACATGGGGACATGGGGACACGGGGACATGGGGACATGGGGACACGGGGACATGGGGACATGGGGACATGGGGACATGGGGACAGGGGGACATGGGGACAGGGGGACAGGGGGACATGGGGACAGGGGGACATGGGGACATGGGGACACGGGGACATGGGGACATGGGGACACGGGGACATGGGGACATGGGGACATGGGGACATGGGGACAGGGGGACATGGGGACATGGGGACAGGGGGACATGGGGGACATGGGGACATGGGGACAGGGGGACATGGGGACAGGGGGACATGGGGACATGGGGACAGGGGGACAGGGGGACATGGGGACATGGGGACAGGGGGACACGGGGACAGGGGGACACGGGGACACGGGGACACGGGGACATGGGGACATGGGGACATGGGGACAGGGGGACATGGGGACATGGGGACACGGGGACATGGGGACATGGGGACAGGGGGACATGGGGACAGGGGGACATGGGGACATGGGGACAGGGGGACAGGGGGACATGGGGACATGGGGACAGGGGGACATGGGGACAGGGGGACACGGGGACACGGGGACACGGGGACATGGGGACAGGGGGACAGGGGGACACGGGGACACGGGGACACGGGGACAGGGGGACAGGGGGACAGGGGGACACGGGGACATGGGGGGACATGGGGGGACATGGGGACATGGGGACATGGGGACAGGGGGACAGGGGGACATGGGGACATGGGGGGACATGGGGACATGGGGGGACATGGGGGGACATGGGGACATGGGGGACATGGGGGGACATGGGGACAGGGGGACATGGGGGGACATGGGGACATGGGGACAGGGGGACATGGGGGGACATGGGGGACATGGGGGACATGGGGACGTGGGGGACATTGGGGGACACCGGGGTCCCCACTCACCGTCCATGGGCGTCAGTCACCGTCCCCTCCCCCCCCATCAGCAGGTACCGCCGGGGGGGGCGGAGCCTCAGGGGGCAACTGCCCCGCCCCAGCACCTGGCCCCGCCCCCGGGGCTGCCTCTGCGGGGCCAGTAGGGACCGGTCAGGACCAGTATGCACCAGTGCACACCAGTAAGACCGAATAGGCACCAGTAACAATCACTTAGACCCACTATGCACCAGTAAGAACCAGTATGGACCGCTTTGAAGCAGTATGCATCAGTAAGAACCAGTAAGCACCAGTATGCACTGGTATGCATCAGTAAGAACAATTAAGCACCAGTAAGAACCAGTAAGCACCAGTAAGTACCATTAAGCAGCAGTAAGAACTGTGATGCATTAGTAAGCACCATTAAGAACCAGTATGCACCAGTACACACCAGTAACAACTAGCAGGAACCAGTATGCAGCAGTAACAAACCACTTAGAAGCAGTATGCACCAGTATGTACCAGTATGCATAGTAAGCATCAGCATGCACCAGTAAGAACCAGTATGTAAGAGTCAGGACCAGTATGCAACAGTAAGAACTGTTATGCACCAGTAAGCACCAGTATGGATCAGTAAGCACCATTAAGAACCAGTAACCCCCCAGTGCAGGCCTGCCCACCCCCAGCTTTCCCAGTACAGCCCAGTTCACTCTCACAATCTCCCAGTATGGCTCAGGGTCCTCCCAGTGCCACCCCAGTATGGCCCAGTACATCCCAGTGCCCCCCAGAAATGGCCCAGTGCTCTTTCCCCACACCGCCCCAGTATGGCCCAGGGTCCCCCAAGAGCCACACCACTATGGCCCAATATAGCCCAGTGCCCCCCAGTATGACTGAGGCCCCCCCTAGTGCCACCCCAGTATGGCCCAGTATATCCCAGTGCCCCGCAGTATGGCCCAGTGCCCCCCAGTATGGGCTCAGGGCCCCCTCTAGCTCCACCACAGTACGTCCCAGTATATCCCAGTGCCCCCCAGTATGACTGAGGCCCCCTCCCAGTATGGCCCAGGACCTCCCCATGGTGTCCTTATGCCCCTCCAGTGCCCCCCCAGTATACCCCAGTATATCCCAGTGCCCCCCAGTATGGTCCCACAGTGCCCCTAGTGGTCCTTCAGTGTGTCCCAGTCCTCCCAGTCCCCGCGAGTCCCTCCCAGTTCCCCTCAGTCCCTCCTAGTTCCCCCAGTCTCACCCCCCAGTCCCCCCAGTCTCATCTCCCAGTCCCCTCCAGTCCCTCCCAGTCCCCCCAGTCTCATCTCCCAGTTCTCCCAGTCTCCCCTCCCAGTCCCCCCAGTTCCCCCCAGTCCCTCCCAGTCCCCCCTCCCAGTCCCCTCTAGTCCCTCCCAGTCCCCCCAAGTCCCTCCCAGTCCCCCCAGTCCTCACCCCCTAGTCCCTCCCAGTCCCCCCAGTCTCATCTCCCAGTCCCCCCAGTCTCCCCTCCCAGTCCCCCCAGTTCCCCCCAGTCCCTCCCAGTCCCTTCCCGTCCCCCAAGTCTCCCCTCCCCGTCCCTCCTAGTCCCCCAGGTCTCCCCTCCCAGTTCTCCCCAGTCCCTCTCAGTCCCCCCAGTCTCCCCTCCCAGTCCCCCCAGTTCCCCCCAGTCCCTCCCAGTCCCCCGTCTCAGTCCCCTCCAGTCCCTCCCAGTCCCCCCCAGTCCCCCCAGTCTCCCCTCCCAGTCCCCCCAGTCCCCTCCCAGTCCCTCCCAGTCCCCCCCCAGTCCCCCCAGTCCCTCCCAGTCCCTTCCCGTCCCCCAGGTCTCCCCTCCCCGTCCCTCCCAGTCCCCCCAGTCTCCCCTCCCAGTCCCCCCAGTTCCCCCCAGTCCCTCCCAGTCCCCCATCCCAGTCCCTTCCAGTCTCTCCCAGTCCCCCCCCAGTCCCCCCAGTCTCCCCTCCCAGTCCCCCCAGTTCCCCCCAGTCCCTCCCAGTCCCCCCTCCCAGTCCCTCCCAGTCCCCCCAGTCCCCCCCAGTCCCCCCCAGTCTCCCCTCCCAGTCCCCCAGTTCCGCCCAGTCCCTCCCAGTCCCCCGTCCCAGTCCCCTCCAGTCCCTCCCAGTCCCTCCCAGTCCCCCCAGTCTCCCCTCCCAGTCCCCCCAGTTCCCCCCAGTCCCCCCAGTCTCCCCTCCCAGTCCGCCCAGTTCCCCCCAGTCCCTCCCAGTCCCCCCTCCCAGTCCCTCCAGTCCCCCAGTCTCCCCTCCCAGTCCCCCCGTTCCCCCCAGTCCCTCCCAGTCCCCCCTCCCAGTCCCTCCCAGTCCCTCCCAGTCCCCCCAGTCTCCCCAGTCTCACCTCCCAGTAGAACGTCCAGGATTTCGATCTCAAAGGCCACGAAGGGCCCGACCTCGCTCTGGGCCAGCACCTGAACCACCAGCGCTGGGGGCGGGGGTCAGAGGGGTCACGGGGGTCAGGGGGGTCACGGGGGTCAGAGGGGTCAGAGGGGTCACAGGGGTCACGGGGGTCAGGGGGGTCACAGGGGTCACGGGGCTCACAGGGGTCACAGGGGTCACGGGGGTCAGGGGGGTCAGAGGGGTCAGAGGGGTCAGAGGGGTCACGGGGGTCAGAGGGGTCACAGGGGTCAGGGGTGTCACGGGGTCACAGGGGTCACGGGGGTCAGGGGGGTCACGGGGGTCAGGGGGTCAGGGGGGTCACAGGGGTCACGGGGGTCAGGGGGTCACGGGGGTCAGGGGGTCACGGGGGTTTAGGGGTGTGAAAGGCGTTGTGGGGTCATCGGGGTCGTGGGGTCAAGGGGTCAAGGGGGTCAGGGGTTCAGGGGGTCATGTGGGTC